>NC_134580.1:64783690-65112940 GCF_037038515.1 Microtus pennsylvanicus | reverse complement strand
ATGCCCCATACTGCCTGGCCTTTATTGGCTCCCTCTAGTGGCACAACCACACACAACACAGGAAGGCTTCATGAGAAACAAAGGCCTACAGCCAAGGCATCATGTTTTACAGATCAGGGACTGGATGAAATAGTGTTTGCTGCCGGACTGGGTTCCCAGCTCCCACGTCAGGCAGCTGTGCTCAGTCCGAACTCCAGCTACAAGGGACCCAATGGGCATGCATAAACAGACACATGGGGGTCTTTTTAAAAATTAACTTGTTCTTTTCAATGTGTGGTGCTTGCTTAAAAGTTTATAAATTTTAATGAATGTCTAAATTATGTAGTTTAATCCAAGATACTTAGCTTTGTTATTGTCTGCATAAGTGTTGTCAGCATTGGGCTTGCCAGCTGCACTGGCAACTGGTTAAGCATTTTGTATTACATTTCAAAGCTGATTCTGTAAGCCTGTATTCATCTGTAAAATCAGGTTCACAGCACTGTCTTGCTGGGTTGAGAATTGGGTACATTCACATCTAGCAACTCAAAGCATTATTTGTTGGATGAGACAGGGTTCCCCTTTATAGCTTTGGCTGTCCTGGAACGCCTGCCTCTGCCTCCCAAGAGCTGGGAGTAAAAGCAAATCTATCACCATCCAGCAACACATTTCTCATATACATTTTTTAAAAACAAGACTGGAGATGGCTTGGTGGCGAAGTGCACTTGGTGTTCTTGCAGAAGACCCAGACTCAGTCTTGAGCACCCATGAGTCCCAACCACCTCTAACTGCAGTTCCAGGGAAGCCAGCACAAGCACCTGGCCCCCTTGGGCACTGGGCATGCACATGGAGCACTTAAATGCATGTGGGCAACACTAAACAAGTCTTTCCTAGAGATGGCCCAGCAATCGAGATCCCTTGTTCTCAGTTGACTCAGATTGTTCTCCAGCACACGTGGCAGCTCACAGCCATCCATTAAGTTGTTCCAGGAGTTGACGCCCTCTACTGGCCTCCAGGAGCACCAGGAACGCGTGCAGCACAAACTGCAGGCCAAGCACTCATACTCATAAATCTAAAAACAATCCTTAGGCACATGTGTAAGTGAATACCGCATATGCAGGTGCCCAGGTTGTAGGAGAGGGTTGCAAGCCCCCCCTTCGCCAGTGTTTTAAATGCTCGGTATCACCTGTGATGTGTATTTAGCAGTCAGCGCTAAAATGGGGCTTATTCTGTCTGAGTAGATGAAGACAGAATGAATTCGTCCTCTGAACCAGATGGGAGACAGCGAATTAAGTGGTAAATGTGCTAGATATTGGGGGGCAGAGCAGGTCCACCATAGGAAAAAGCATAGCGAAGTTCCAAGATGAACCAGAGAAAATCTTCCCATGAAACATGACTTATCTTCCTTCTACGTTATACAGCTAGCTCCATCCATGACTAGCCTAAAATGTGATTTCTTCATCATATACTGTTGGCTATTGTCCCAATTCCATAATTGCAATCTTTGTTTCTTAAAATATTGTTTGAGCCTATATAACGGCTTGTCTCACAAGGAAGAGAACACCGGAATAGGTTAGACTTTTTTGCTATAGCAAGCTCAAATTGTGTCAGACAGTTTGTTCATCTGCCACAGAGTGTTGCTTGCAATTTTACTCAACATCAACTTTATTTATTATGTATACGTGTCTACATGTATGTCTGCAGGCCAGAAGAGGGCACCAGACCTCATTACAGATGGTTGTGAGCCACCATGTGGCTACTGGGAATTGAACTCAGGACCTTTGGAAGAGCAGGCAATGCTCTTAACCGCTGAGCCATCTCTCCAGCCGCCTCAGCATCAACTTCTTTGGCACTTGTCTCCAACTAACAGAAATCCACTGGGCTAGAATTCCCAGCACTCCCTCACATTAGAGCAACCCAACTCTGATCTGGGTTCTTTCCCAGCAGCCACAGCACAACAGCACTTACCAGCTATCCCACAAACACACCCAAGGTGTGTTTAAACTTTCCTCTTCATTTTTAACCCTTCTTGCAGACACAATGAGTAAACAAAAAATATGTGTAAATTAAAAGCCAAATCTTATACCACATAATCACTACCTACAAAGCCCTAGAAGCCATGCATTAAAGAAACATTCTAAATGCCTGTAGCCAAGTCACTAACTGCATACAAACCCCACAAGATAGTACCTCAGAACTTGTGCTTTGGGATTCTCCAGTTTACCATTCATTAAGAATTAAACTGAAACACTCTGAACCAAGAAAATAGCTCTAAAAGGCACACCTAACCAATGAGTATAAAAGATCTAATAGCTGATTTTGAGCACACCACCAAGAATTTAGAACACTTAAAATCCAACTCAGCCAGTACCTTAACCTGGAAACATCCTAGTGTGAAATCAGGGGTGAGAGTGGGGGTGCACACCTTTAATTACATACTCAGGAGCAGAGGCAGGCAATCTCAGTGAGTTCCAGGACAGTCAGGACAGTTTTACAGAGAAAACCTGCCTCAGAAAAAAATCAAAACAAAAATGTCTGGGGGTGGGAACAACTGGGGGCGCAACCAGATAGAAGCAGAAATGAGAGACTGGTTGGTTCCCTGCAGTTATTGCTGCTCCCAAAAGGAGACATAATAATGAAGCTAAGATCACTCTCCAAAGCATATCCTTAGGTTAACTTCTGAAACCAGTCTCCTCACCTGTCACAGTGGGAGACACGCCAGCTATGTATTATTAAGGCAAGTCCACTCTGACTCTGGACAACACACAGAAAGCATCCTCATGGTTCACTCTTCAATCACAAAAAACCTGAGTAGATGGAAGGAGAGCATTGGGGAAGCCTTTCTGATACTCCTAAAGCTTCCTTCAAAAGCTTAGATTACACAGGGCATCCATACCAGGCTGAAATGTACTTTGTCCAAAATCCCAACTTTGACGTTTTGGAGCTGAATGACAGAATACCCTCCTGGATAACCTGACATTTCATCAGCTGAGGACCCAGGCTCACTCTAGGGTTTTCCGAGACGCCTTTCTACGCAAGCTCTCAAGACCCTTGTACTCTAGACGTTTAGCACCTCAGACAGCACTCCTCCCTGTGCTACACAGCTCTGTCAATCATAAGTCTTGCTACACCAATGCCTCTCAAACATATCCAAATACACAATAAATACCGAGACTAAAATCACAAACCTGTCTTTACAGGGGCTGGGAATAACAGCTCCATGGCTCCAGCACCCACATACAATGGTGGATGTGCAGGGTACCCAGCCTGCATTGCTATCTCTCAGCAGACACACAGGATGCAGAGGAAGCTGCCTAGCTAAATTAGCTGGAACTGCCAAATTCTAGGTTTAAGTGAGAGGTCATGCCTTGGTACTTACAGTTAGGTACAGAAGGTAGTTATGAAACTTGAAACACACCCGCCCACAGAAAGTACCAAAAACACGGTCTTATGTTCATATTAAATGAACACAAGAGTGCATGTATTTCAACACTGGAAATCCAAACTTTGAAACACTTCTGGGCCGGGCAGTGGTGGTGCATGCCTTTAATCCCAACACTTGGGAGGCAGAGGCAGATTCTGTGAAATCGAGGCCAGCCTGGTCTACAAGAGCTAGTTCCAGGACAGGCTCCAAAGCTACAGAAAAACCCTGTCTCAAAAAACAAACAAAAAAACCCACTTCTGATCCCACATTTTACACAGATAGTGTACTACTTTAGCCAAAGAAAAAACCCCAGCAAAATGGATATTTGGTTTCAATGACTAATCCTACCTTCAAGGTAAGAGAACCAAAAGCTAGGAAGAAAACAATCCAAACGGACAGTTTTTAAAAGGAGCTCTGGTAAAGTTTTATTAAAGGAAAACTTTTTACTTTTCACCAGTCTGTTCTGGCATGCTTCTAATAATGTCAGAATCACCTAAAAAATAAAAAAATAATAGTTTTACAATTCACGTAATGGCAACAGGTAATCACAGAACTTCCCTAGAGTGGCTACGTGTTAAGTCAAGGAGACAGATTAGCCCCTATCTGCAGATTGACAGCAGTTGCTGTCACTCTTGAGACCAATTAAAAATACCTTAGAATCTAATCTCAACCACCCTAGGAAAACACAGAACACACATAACCAATCAGACCGGTCTTGTCACCAGCATTTAGAAAACCAGGCCTAGGTACAGACCTAGGTCTGGGGACACATGCATGGCCTTCCTGTAGCGAATGTCTAGCCTGCCCTGGTTATCACAGAACCAGAACAGCGAGAAGATTCGCAGTGCTCTGCAAGGCACTGACCCTAAGCTCAAAGCACAAGATGGTACTTGCAGGCTCTCGCCCCAAACTGTTTATTCCCAAGCCAAAGAGATTTACTAGAAGCATTGTTGTATAAATATTGTATGATTTAAAAAGCATACCTGGGTCAATGATGGCCAGTGTGCATACTCTGTAGTATTTTCCACACGCTGTGCCCAACTCAATGTTATTGCCACTGTAGTGATGGACACCAGTTTTAGCCAACATGGCATAGTATTCTATTTCAGATTTCCTTTGGGAACAAAAAAAGCAAAATAAAATGCCATATCAAGATACTGATAGACTGTTGCCACTAACTGATGAGGCTTTTAAGAGTAACTGATCACTTCCAAGTAAAG
Organism: Microtus pennsylvanicus; assembly: GCF_037038515.1. Taxonomy (NCBI): domain Eukaryota; kingdom Metazoa; phylum Chordata; class Mammalia; order Rodentia; family Cricetidae; genus Microtus; species Microtus pennsylvanicus. Next base: position 65,108,320 of record NC_134580.1, on the reverse strand, counting down.
CTTATAAATACCTAGTTGGTTTGGGTGGTGTTCAATTCCAAGTATGTGCTATTCACGTTTCAAACTACTAATAGGTTTAAGATGTGTAAAGAGGTACTTAAAAACTACGAGTATCCAGGTTAGCAGAAAAGGGTACGACAGACATTCAAAAGTCAATGTGGATAAATAGCTCAGACAAAGCTGGAGGTATTCCTTCCTTACCAAAGCCCCAAGTTCAGTTCCCAGCACTCACAACTCCACCTCCAGGGGGTTTGACACCCTCTTCTGGAGTCCCAGGTCACATGCACCCACTCTTTCCCCTCCCTCCCTCCCTCCTGATTCCCCAGGTCACAGGAATTCACTCTTCTCTCACACACACAATTACAAATAAACTTAAAAAAAAAAGTTAAACTTAGCAGTGTCCAAAACTTTATGTATTTGTCAAATCAACAACAGGTACTACGTACCATTTTAACTAACAAAGTAGAGTGGAGGGTAGGATCACCCACTAGCACCCTGAAGAGTAACAGCTTCAGTACCAGCTCAGTGGACACAGGCGGTTAGAAGGTGAAAGTTCCAGATCATCAATAGTGCCAAAAGGAGCTCATGAGAAATGGAACCTGGGGCTGGAGAGATGGCTCAGTGGTTAAGAGCACTAGCTCCTTTTCCAGAGGTCCTGAGTTCAATTCCCAGCAACCACATGATGGCTCACAACCATCTGTAATGAGATATGGCGTCCTCTTTTGGCTGGCAAGCATAAATGCAGACAGAATACTGTGTACATAATAAATAAATCTTAAAAAAAAAAAGAAAGAAAGAAAATGGAACCTGAACCCCATCCATCCCATACCCGGGTCTGAGCTTGTATTTAATAATGAATGTCTGCGACTATAAGGGATCAGTTAAAAAAAAAAAAAAGACAAACCAAAAAATCGCTCACACACCTGAAAGGTTTAAAGTAAGGCCAAATACTCCAAATTCTGCCCCTACGGATAGGCGCCCTACATGAAAGACTGAAAAGGGGCGCAAGTGCCACAGAAAACCCAGGGGCTTTTTCTAGTTGGCACGCTTCTCTAACTTACTTACAACACTCAACAGGTTCAAGCTCAGAGTGAACCAAGGGTAAACATATGTTCAGAAAACTGGGCACTGCTGAATGGGTGATCTTATGACACCCTCAGCTCCGTAAAACAGCCACAACTTTTCTGAACTAAGACAGTGCTTCTCTGAACGTGTATCGTTTGTCTTCCTCCTGCCACACACGTTTCAAAGGCGCGCGCACGCGCGCACACACACACACCGAGGTCCAAACACCAGGCAGCAGCCATCCAACCCATTCTTCCCAGCGCTGGTCCCACACGCTCCGGTCCCCTCCATTACCTCAAGGCGGGGCAGTTGTTGGCGAGGATCACCAATTTCGCTTTGCCCTGTCTGATCATCTTCAGAGTCTGTTTGTATCCCAGCACGTACTTCCCACTTTTCATAACAAGCTGGAGCCGAGAGTTGATCGACTCCAGAGACTTTTTCTACAAGGCAAACATCGGAGACTTGAAAACCGGGGGCAGCCATCTCAAAACCAAACCCGGTTCCAGACTTCGGGAACTGGACCCTCTAAGGCACCGTGAGCCTCTCTGCACGCCGGCGGCACGCGGACGACCACGGGGCTCCCATCCACCCGCCCGGCCCAGGCCCGGCTCTCCACGTGAATTGGCTTCCGGGCCCGGGCGGCCTCACTCACCGTCTTCTTTGCTGCCACCATCTTCCTGCCTTAGGTGCGGGACGGCCCCCAACCTAGCACACAGAGAGGGCAGAAGAGAGGATTAGCATCGGGAGCGCAAAGCGCTAAGCAGCGGGGCTCCCCGCGCCGAGCGATCCTCCACCCGGCAGAGCTCACTCACCAAGACCAGCCGCCAAGATGGCCGGGGAGCGAGAAAGGAAGGAGCTCCCACAATGCAAAGCCCTTCTAGGCGAGCCGAGGGACGCTGGGACCGGAAACGGAAGTAGAAGCCGAGCCCAAGCGGAAGAGCCCTGCGTAGGAGCGGATGGCAGCGGTGGGTTGCTATGGGGACCGGGTTAGATCGGTGGCTGGGTGCGCGGTGCAGCATGGCCCGGTCGCGGTGCAGCGTAGCCCGGCCGCGGGTCCAGCGTAGCTCGGCCGCGGATGCAGCGTGGCCCGGCCGCGGGTCCAGCATGGCCCGCCGTGGGTGCAGCATGGCCCGGTCGCGGGTCCAGCGTGGCCCGGCCGAGGGTACAGCATGGCGGTCTCGGTTTGTCTTCCCATGCTGTGGGCTGAGACCGCGGAGAGCGGGAGTTGCATGGGAACTCCGAGGGCAGCCGAGGCGGCGGCGGCGACCTGGGTCCGGCCGCTGCTGAGTTAGTCTCTGGCTGACGTCGCCCCCGGCGGACTCCGGAAGGACATCCGGACGCAGCTCTCCCCGTGTCTGCCTTTCGCGAGCGTAGGCAGCTCTGTCCTCCCGCCGCAGGCTTCCCCAGACACCTTTGCACAGGGATGGCAGTGAATCCAAACTCGATGAGATTACTCACCGAGTAAATGCACTTCCCGCCAAGCGGATGGACTGAGTTCGAGACCCACGTGTGGAAGGGGAGAGCCTGCTCCGGCAGTTTGTTCGCTGATCTGCGCTTGGACGCACATTCGTATACAGAAGTTAAGAAAGAGCCATAATAAAACTATTTTTAAAACATTTCGTTGTGAAACTTGGGCCGTCGTATAAATGAAACGTGAGATATTTAGGCCGGTAAACGTGAGGACCTGAATTTTATGCCTAAATCTCCCCCACCCTATCCCCCCAAAATGTCTTGGCGTGTTTCGTTTCAGGAACATAGACCAATCCCTGAGACTAGCTGGCCAGCTACTGGGAAGCACACCAGAAATTGGTCCATGGCCTCTACCTAGCAAACATAGCACAAAAAAGGAAGATCGGGTTAGTAAATAAGTTGTATGGTATATTACTTTGCCCCGGAGGTTGGGAGAGGGAAGACTACCGCATGCACGCGCACACACACACACACACACACTCACAACCCTCCCCTAATAATTTATTTGTTTTTCGAGACAGGTTTTCTCTGTGTAGCAGCTTGGGCTAACCTCCATCTCACAGAGATCCATCTGCCTGCCTCTGCCTGGGATGAAAGGTTTGTTCCACCCTGACATAAAAATAATATTATCCCTGAGCCATGTTGTCTTGGTGGCCTATGCCTTTAATCCCAGGAGAGGCAAGCAATCTCTGTAAATTGATCTTAAATTTAAAAAAAAAAGAGGGCTGGAGAGATAGATGGCTCAGAGGTTAAGAGCATTGCCTGCTCTTCCAAAGGTCCTGAGTTCAATTCCCAGCAACCACAATCATCTGTAATGGGGTCTGGTGCCCTCTTCTGGCCTGCAGGCATACACGCAGACAGAATATTGTGTACGAAAGAAAGAGAAAAAAAGAAACTAACCTAACTTACCTAACCATCACATGCACACACCCCCTATGAGATTCTCAAGATTTTACAGCAAATGTATTGCAAAAGTAGGAACAGAACCAGGTATGTAGATTAGATAATTTTACAATTAAAACTTACTCAACTCTTGGGGCCCATTTTGATGTGAATTTGACCAAACAATAGTGTTAGATTACCATACTATTTGCTTTGCCATTTAGGCATAAATTACTTAAGGATATGCAAATCCAGATAATTGCCTCCTGCTATCCTCGTTCTGTAAACATACTAATCTTTAAATGAACTTTAAGTCTAACAAACACTTATCTGAAATTCAATGACATAAGCCTAGATTAGAGTTGTGACATTGCTGGTTAAAATACCAGCCCCCCCACCCTTAAATCCTGTGCTTTTCTTTGCTGACCTCTTTGGTTTGTAGTTGTCATGCTGTTATGAAATGGAGTGTCTGCCTAAGAGCACTTTGCATTACAGTTCTCTTCAGGTATAGTTTGGGAATGTTGATGTCCTTCTTTCCCCATGTTCCGATATTCTTGGTAGGTACTTGGGTCCAATGGACCGCATTCAAAACTAAGTCATGCAAAGACACGGTGTAAGGTGTAAGTCTAACTGCTATGTGAAGAAATTGTTACGGTCATCATGTACCCATCCCAAATGAGACCGTGTACCAGGTCCTTTGTATTGCTGGTGAAGGCACCTTCGAGGTGCTTTCAGAAGCACTGAGGTTGTATCTCGATTGGTAGAGTACTTGCTGACCATACACTAAGTCCTGGATTCAATCCCCAGTACCACCTAAAGCTGGGTGTGCTGATGCTTACTGTGTAACCCCAGTGCTTGGGGGGCAGAGGGAGCCAGATCAGAAGCTCTAGTTTTAAGTCACCTTCAGTTACTCAGTTACGTGGCAGGTTCAAAGGCTTGAAACCTTGTCTTTAAAAAAAAAAAAAAAGGTAGGGCCGGGCGGTGGTGGCGCACGCCTTTAATCCCAGCACTTGGGAGGCAGAGGCAGGCGGATCTCTGTGAGTTCGAGACCAGCCTGGTCTACAAGAGCTAGTTCCAGGACAGGCTCCAAAACCACAGAGAAACCCTGTCTCGAAAAACCAAAAAAAAAAAAAAAAAGGTAGGATAGTTAGATAACATAATAGCTGTTCACAAGTGTGAACATACTTTTAACAAACCTTAACTTAGGGTCATAAAAATGTCATAGACCATATTAATCTTTTTTTATGGAGGATAACACTAGAAAGAAAATGATTAACTTTTCAAAGATTAAGTAAAACCAAATGTGGTCTCCCATGCCTATAATTTTAACAATCAGGAGGTGAAGACAGGAGAGTTAGGAGTTCAAGGCTATCCTTGCGTGTAGAGAAAATTCAAGGTTAGCCTGGGCCACTCAAGACCATGTGTCAAAAATAAATTAGGATTGAAAGTTGAAGTCTGAAATATTAACTGAAATTTGGAGACAGGTACAAATGAAGCCTTGAAAAGTAGAGCAGAAGCAAAACCAGAAGGCTGGACAGTGGCAAGCAGAGTTGGCTGGCAAATAATTTTCACTAGAGGAAAGATGAGGCTGGCCTTGAGCTCACAGAGATCCACCTGCCTCTGCCTCCAGAGTGCTGGGGATGAAAGTGCTGGGCCACCATGCCCAGCTCTGGTTTTGGTTGGTTTTATTTCTTCTTTTTTCCTGTTTAGGACAATTTTACTTTGTATATTTCAGCTCTGCTTGGGCTATTTAATAGCATGCATGAAAAGTTCTTTTTAAATGATAAACTATTTTTTTGTTTAGTATTGTATTTTCAAACTAGTGTCTTCTAAGACATCAGTTAGGTAACAAGGCCTCAGGCTTAATAGGCTCCAAGACCTTAGCACAACTGACTCCATGATGGAAGTACCATCCAGGCTGTAACACTCAGCATGTAGACAGCACCACCTGCCAAACCTCCAGGAGTTAAAGGACGGAGCTAGTTCCAGGACGGCCAAGGTTACAACCTACAAACCCTGTCTCAAAAACAAACAAACAAAAAACAAAACAACAAAAACCCTCCACACCAAAGCTATGAAATGTACATGCCTTTGACTTTGGCATATGGATGTTATCACTCTTGAATTGCTTCTTTGTATCTAGCATTTCAGTGAAATGTTGAGAGAATAACAACAGGTTATTATAAGAGAAGAAAATTAACAAAAGAATCTTCCTTGTTTCTCCTTCACCAAAATTGCTACCCCAAGCTTCCGAAAACAAAACAAGGTTGAAAACCACAGGCACCTACATGCATCCAGCTCCGTGTTTTGTTTTGTTTTTCCTTTCTTGCTATGAGAATTAGAAGTGGCAGGCTGCATTCCTTGTGAGAGCACAAACGGCTCTAGCAAGTTCATCTGCTGGTTGTTGGCTCAGTGCATCGACCCTTGCTGTCCTGCGGTTAAAATGATTATATTCATTAACAATCACTTGATGTTCGCAGTAAGGCACGCCTCGATGCTTTGTGTGACTCAGCCTTCATATTCTTACCAGCCACCTGCACGTTAACCATGCTGATAAATGTGTTGATAAGAAGGGGGACGATGAAAACTTGGCAAATGATCAATGTGCCCTCGTCCAAGCATTCAGAACACTGAGGGGGGGGGGAGAGAAGGGCAGCTATCCACCTACCCACCCTTTCTACCAAGAGTAGAGGCAGAAGCACTCCTCCCGTAGCCCTTCCTGCTCAGGTGAGGGCTGTTTCTTCTGAGTCTGTCCTCACAGACTACATCTCATATCCTTGAATCGAGCCAGCCAGAGTAATGCTCTCCCTCTCTAATTTTGTTTGATCTTGCCATTTTCTATCTAAGGTAGCATAAGGTTTTTATACCCTTTGATACAAAGAACCAAGCAAGAATACTTCCTCCGTGTGCTTGCTATAGTGGACACTTTTGGAAAATAAACTGCTATCTATGAACTTGGTCTTTGGGTTAATTGGTTTTTCTTTCTTTCTTTCCTTCCTTCCTTCCTTTCTTTCTCTCTTTCTCTTTATTTCGACCAGGCAGGTCTTGAACTCACAGAGATCCATCTGCCTCTGGGATTAAAGGTGTGCACCACCCAGAAAGTTGATATTTCTTACGGTCATTTTTTATTTTTGGGGGGGGTTCTTTTTTGGGGGGTGGGGGGTTCTCTGTATCTTTGCAGCCTGTCCTGGAACTAGCTTTTGTAGACCAGGCTGGAAAAGTGGCTCAGCACTTAAGGGCACTTGCGTAAATTGCTCTTCCAGACATCCCAGGTTAGGTTCCCAGCACCCACGTAGAGGCTCACAACCTCTAACTCCAGTTCCAGAGGATCTGATGCCCTCTTCTGGTCTCTATGGGCTCAAGGCACACAGGTAGCACACAGACCACCCAGACGTGTAAAAAATAAAAATTAATGCCTTGGCGTGGTAGTGCACACCTTTAATCTCAGCACTCAGGAGTCAGAGGCAGGTGGGTCTCTATGAGTTCTAGGCCAGCATGGTCTACATAGGGAGTTTCAGGACAGCCAGGACTATGTAGGGACCCTGTCTCAAATAAGAAACAAATTAAAATAGTAATCTCTTAATTAATTAAAAGGACAAAGCAATATTATGGGTACCGCTCTAGATCGAAGCAACCAAAAGGAAGCACGGTACCAACGCCATGGGTGTAGCTCTGGATGGATCAAGAGCCCGAGGCTGGCTGTGGACGGCAGGTCTAACAGTTCAGAATCTGTTGTTGAACTTCCTTGTGGTAACTATGTTGGAGTTATGTAAGAGGATAAGACTGTCATAGCACATCTAGTCTACCAATCAATAGCCTCTGGCTACAGCCGCCGCCTCCCCTCCCTGGCTATTTAGGACGTTTATTCACGCCATCCCTCCCAGTGCTTAGCTCTGTCCCTCATCCTATCTAGGAGTCTTTTCCCATTTACTTCCCCGCACCCCCGCCTCCTGTCCAGCTGGTTCCTTGGTTTTAGTTGTCCCTACTCTTGCCCGCTGGTCCTCCAGCTGTCTGGCACTCCGCCCTCCCTGCTTCTATCTGCCTGTCTCCTCGCCCCTCCAGGTGCGCACCCAGTACCCAGGGCCCCCGCTGCGCGCGTGCGCCTTGAACTCTTGGGCAGCAAGATCACACAGTTGGGAGAAACTTCAGCGGCTGGGTTTGCAGTGAGCATCGCATCCAAGCCTCACGACCGATACTCGCGGGAGGCTGGGCCAGGTGACTACCCTTTTGCGCAATGGGCTGCTCCAGCAGCGCCCTCAACAAGGCGGGCGAAGGCAGCAGGTTCCGCAGCGGAGGTGAGCAAGGGCCCCACACCGGACCCACTCCGGCTCGGGGAACTACGTCTGGGGAATTCTGTGTTCTGCTGCCCCGAGGGTGCAGCCCTGGCTCAACCTCGCCACCAGGGGGCAAGCTCCTTCACTGAGGAGGAGAGCGCTGAGACTGGTGTGTCCATCCGGGTGTGTCTGCTGAAGGACGCTGGGTGCCCAGAGTTGGGAATTGCCTTACCTCTCTGCGCTAAATTACTGAGCTAGCTGCGACATTCTCTTCACCATACAGAAGAGAAATACCCCGTTGAGAATTCTATTTTTCTCTCACGTGGACGGTTCAGCATCACCGGATGATAAAAATGCAGAGAACACACACACTTTCGCTCCCCCCCCCCCATATACTAAGTTTCTCCAGAGGTTTTTGGAGTTTTTTGTTTGGTTTGGTTTAGTTTGGTTTTGGTTATTTGAAACAGGGTTTCTCTGTGTAGCTTTGGAGCCTGTCCTGGAACTCACTGTGTAGACTAGGCTGGACTCGAACTCACAGAGATTGGCCTGCCTCTGTCTCCAGAGTGCTGGGATTAAAGACGTGCGCCACCACCACCCGGCTTCCTCTAGAAGTTTTAAAAGGTCACACACACTTTCTTGAGGCATGTGTGTGTGTGACGGAAGGTAGTCATTGCTCATTGCTGTAAAGAAATTCTGCCGGCACATTTTAATCATCTGCTTACTGTCCACAGATACCGGAGTTGCCCCGGTAACTCAGGGAAGGTGAGAATACAGCGTATTCACGGGAGACAAGTTGTCAAGTCCATTCTGGCAGTGATAAACACTGTAGAAAGAACAGATGTATATGGACTCGAGAGTGACTGCATTTCACAGTCAGCCCACTTCCTAAATTATAACGTGCTAGCATTTAGGTGTGTGGCCGGTGAGATTTCTGCCTTCTGTAAACAAGCAGAAAGCCAGGAAGTAGACAAAACAGTATGTGCAAGTGATTCAATCCCTTGAATACCGGCAATATAAAGACGTGGAAAGTCTATTCCTAGTGCACGTGCCTCCTGACTCTTTTCCCTAAAAGAGCTCGGAAACGCTCATAGCTCAACAGGCTCCTTCGAGGCCAGTGCACTCAGAAATTGTCTTCATGTTCGTGCCTCATTTTATAAAACCAGATGGATTTTTGCACTTGCTCCATGGTAATTCCTTACTGGTATCCACATGCGAAACATAAGAAACACTGATGCGTTCACGAGATAATATCATCACAGCTTCTCTTTCCTTTTTTTTTAAAATTTACTTATTATGTATACAATGTTCTGTCTCTGTTTATGCCTGCAGGCTAGAAGAGGGCACCAGACCCCATTACAGATGGCTGTGAGCCACCATGTGGTTGCTGGGAATTGAACTCAGGACCTTTGGAAGAGCAGGCAATGCTCTTAACCGCTGAGCCATCTCTCCAGTCCCCACAGCTTCTCTCATCCACTCTCCGCGGTATCTTGGGTTAAAAAGTAGAGCACTTTGTTAGAGTGGGTGTAGCTCAGTGGAAAAGCCTGTGGGCATGCCCAAGGCCTTGGGCAAAATGCCCAGCACACACACACACACACCAGATATGTAATTATGTAACTCAAGGACTGACAAATGTATCTAATCAATAGAATGGGAGCTTTACTTCTCTCGTTCAGAAAACATTTGATCATTGTATTAACAATCCATATGAGTTAAATTCTTGTTTTTTACCCTTGCTTTCTTTTGTTGTAAGTTTTCATGAAAAGAAATATTAAACACTTGCCAGCAAGTTGAAGTGTGTATAAAATTGGTTAACTATCTGGCATAAATTCCTCGAAACATATACTGAATCGACCAACAGGTGCATTGCCTCTGAGCCTCCATGGGACAATGCACTTGTAATTGAATACTATTGTGTTTTCAGCGTTTCAACCTTGTGATCTTGGAGGCCTTATAAATAATTCATTCCTCTCTCTACAGCTTAAAATTTCTTTAAATCCTAGATACAACCCAAGCTGGTGTATTGTGCTTTTAGGTAAAGACAGTCCAAGTTTATTAAATACCCGTCAGATGCATTCACTAGCCGCATGCTCCTGTGCCTAACAATGTTTAGTCTGTAATAGGCTCTTAGTGAAAAATTTAGTCGAAGAGGAAGCTTCAGTCTGGAGAACCGTCCCAGCTGGCAAAAGTGCAGGATTACAAAGGGAACGGCAGTTAGTCTAGAATAGCAGGAGAGTATGAAAGACTACCAAACTCTCACCTCCTTCTCTCTGTTCTGAACTATTATGGGAAACGTTATGTAATTGCAGTCAGGTTCCATTTGAAAATACTCAAATCAGATCACCAAAGCTGTATTATTTGGGGATGCCTTTTTTTTTTCTGATACAAGGTCTCTCTGTACAGCCCTAGCTGATCAGAAACTCAAGAGATCTGCCTGTTCTATCACTGTTACCTTGTAGTTGGAGAGCATTACTAAAATTAACATTAGTTTGTAGAGTGTTTTTCTTCCATACAGATATTATATGAATGGGATTTTTTTCCAGGTGTTAAAAGTCTTTGGATTGAGTTTTGAATGCTCAGAATGTCTTTGGCATGGACCTAGGTGTTCCATGACCACTTTAGATAAAATACAGGGAATAAGGATGTGTTGCTCAGAATGTGAAGATTTTTGAAGAAGGCGTGTATGGAGAGTATCGCCCTCCCCTTAGCACTGACTCTTTAGTCGCCAACATTTTTTAGTTTGGGTGTTTCTGTTGGTGGTGGTGTGCTTTATTTTGTTTTAAACTCTCATTCTGTCGCTCAGGCTGGCCTTGAGTTCACCGCATAGACCACGGTGCCCTCCATCCTATGGCTTCCCTCCTGCCTGAGCTCCCCTCCATCCTCTGGCTCCCCTCCTGCCTGGGCTCCCCTCCATCCTCTGGCTCCCCTCCTGCCTGGGCTCCCCTCCATCCTCTGGCTCCCCTCCTGCCTGGGCTCCCCTCCATCCTCTGGCTCCCCTCCTGCCTGAGCTCCCCTCCATCCCATGGCTCCCCTCCTGCCTGAGCTCCCTTCCATCCTATGGCTCCCCTCCTGCCTGGGCTCCCCTCCATCCTATGGCTCCCCTCCATCCTCTGGCTCCCCTCCTGCCTGGGCTCCCCTCCATCCTAAGCTCCCTTCCATCCCATGGCTCACCTCCTGCCTCGGGTCCCTACATGCTGAATTACAGATGTGCTGTCCCTACACAGGCAGGATTTTGGTTTGTTTGCTTGTTTTATTATATTTTTCCCTTGAGTTTTCTTTTTGTTTTTCACTTTTGGTATTTTTTCTTTTATTGAAAATAGATTTTTTTTTCCCTCACACATTACATCCTGATTATGGTTCCCCTCCCTTTACTCCTCCCCACCTCACCCCAGTCTGGATTCATCATTTTCATCTGTCTTTAGACAATAAGCAGGACTCTAGGGAATAATAATAAAATAAAATATAATGTAATAAGATTTAAAAAACACACACAGCAAACAGAAGAAAAAGAACCTGAGAAAAGGCATAAGAAGCACATATAGATGCAGAGACACACAAGTGTTTGCACACTAAGGGATACCATAAAAACTCTAAGCTGGGGGCTGGAGAGATGGCTCAGAGGTTAAGAGCACTGACTGAGTTCAATTCCCAGCAACCACATGATGGCTCACAACCATCTGTAATGAGATCTGGTGCCCTCTTCTGGTATGTGGGCATACATGGAAGCAGAACGTTGTACACATAATAAATAATTAAAAAAAACCCTCTAAGCTGGAAGTCATAAAACCTATGCAAAGAGTCTGTAAGGTTAAAAAAGAGAAGAAAAATATAAATAAAAATATAAGACAAAGTAAAAAAAAAAAGGCCTGACAGGACATTATGAGATAAGGAATCTCCAAAGATGCCGTTGAGTTCATTTTCTGTTGGTCATATACTGCTGGTATATGTGGCCTACCCCTAAGAGTGGTTTGCTTCTTCAGTAAGTCTCCCTTGGAGAAAACCAAATTTTCATTTGCTAATGGTTATCCATTGGAGATTTCTCCTGGGTTGGGGATGAGGGCTTCTATCCACTTCTTTTGCTCTAGGACCTCATCTGGAGAAAACCATTCAGGCCATCATTTTTGGTATTGTGAGACAAGATCACACTATATAGGTCAGGCCGGTGATGCCCCTGCCTCAACATCCTGGTTTCTGGGATTCTAAATGTATACCATCACCCTCGGCTAAGAGATATTTTTTAAAAGGCATTGCAAATATTTTTTCCCTGTCTGTTTGTAAAAACATAGTGTGCTCAATGTTTCTTTATCTAGCCCAACACCATGGAGGCATTGTTCTCCCTTCTATACCTGCAAAATAATCGGTCGTGTGACTTATTTGACCAGTCCCCTACCGAGAGACATCTGATCTGTCTCCAGCCTTTCCTGTTGTGAACAAGCTCTGGTGAATTCCTTTGTGCAGACATCACTTTGATTACGGACAAGCATATCTACAGACCATTCTCAGAAGTGGTGTTGCTGGGTAAAGGGGGTGTACGTTTATACCTTTAATAGAAAACTGTCCAAATGCCTCCATGACAGTAGCATAAGTTGATAGCCTTAACATTAAATCTTTCACAACTGAAAGCGTTTAGACATTTAGATGGCCACCTCAGAACATAAGGAGAGAAGGCAAGGATGAGGGAAAGGGGGCAACTGTTTGATTCCAGCTTCATTTTGTGCCCTACTGTAGCGCTCTCAGAGGCCTTAAAGCAGTCGTTAGTCCCAATTACAGCTGGAAAATGGAAGCTGTGTAGGGGTGAGCAGCTGCCCTCGTGTGGCCCAAAGCTCCTACTTCACCCACAGGCACCAGTTCACTTGCAGTCTGGCCTCAGCCCTGCAGAACCTTGGATCTAACCATATCATGACCTTACCTGTAGGAAAAGTGGAGCCAATAACTATGGAGAGCAAACGGTGAATAGATGGATTGCCAGGCATTCGTGGAGATAAGAGAACTCAGAAAAGCAGAAGAATGGGGATCCAGGCAACAACAGAAAGAAAATGAAAAGTAGCTCAGGCCACACTAGGCTGGGGGACTGCTGGGCGTGTGGCAATCTCTCTGGCTTGTAGGAAAGAAAAGCAGTAAAACAAACTTGAAGTAAAGCACAACATGAAGCCAAGCTTCTGCAAGGCTGGCCCATCCAGGCTCACGCACAGCCTCACAACATCCCAACCCCTGGGAGGCTCACTCAAAGCTTTATCAAGGCTGGAGAGATGGATCAGCAATTAAGAGCGTCGGCTGTTCTTCCAGAGGGCCCAGATCAATATGTATTTTAAAGCATCAGCTCCACATGGGTGAGATCTGGTGAGTGTCAGTGTTGATAGGACGGGGTCATGATATTTTTTAATCGAAGTACTAGAATGTGGTATTGACACATGCGTGTAATGAGTGTAAAAGTCTCCCAGGTCCTCAGTGACTGCAGAAGGTTTGGTAATTAATTACCTTCTTTGACCCTCTCCTTGGGAACTTCCTTAAAGTTATGAGTGTATTTTAGGGGAGTATTGCATTCTTAGGTATGAGTCCAAGGGTGTCCAACCTCTGCCCTCTAAAAATGAAGATGTGAAGAAAGTGGCCCTAGACATTAAGTGTTGCAAAGGTCGGCGAAATTTGCCAGGTGATGCTGGCGTGCGTTACCAGGTGCTGTCCATGTTGTCTCTGTTTCTCAGCCTGCGGAAAGGAATGGCTGACGGTGTGGTAGGGATTCTTCAGTCCTCAGGAAACAGCCAGGCAGGGTGTCAAGGGCCCAACCCCCAGGGAGCAGCTTCCTTCCTTTGTCCTATTCTATGTACATCAAGGAGGTCAGCACTGGTGTGTGCAGCTATGGCTCCTTCATAGCTACCAGTGTATTCTCTGCTACCCTAACCAATGAAGACCAGTGCTACTGTGTCCTCCTGAAGGCATTCTCTTTGATTATTTCTTTCTCTGCTATCATTGATAATGGCAATGACTTTTTCCCTTTTTTGTCTATATGCCGATTTTCTTGTCCTTTTATATTTTCCCATTTCTCTGATTTTAAAAAAACACATAGTTTCTCTCAGTTAATTCCTTTTATTTTTCTTGCCCTAGAATAGATGGTATTATTGGAAGCTTTGGTTACTGTGGACTTTGTGTGTATGGAGCGCACGTATTTGTGTATATGTTCCAACACGATGAGAAACAACACACATTGATTGACAGTGCAGGTTTTGGGGACTGGAGAGGTAGCTCAGAGGTTAAAAGCGTGCACTGCTCTTGCAGAGGGTCTATACTCAGTCCCCAGAACCTTCGTGGGGAGGCTTACACCTGTCAGATGTACGGTCTGACACCTTCCCAGCCTCCTTAGGCTGTGCACTCATGTATGCTAGGCTCACCCCCACCACACATATTATAGATAGATAATTTCTAAACTAGAGGCTGGAGAGATGGCTCAGCATTTAAGAGCGTTGGCTGTTCTTCCAGAGGACTCAAATTCAATTCCCAGAATACATATAGTGGCCCACTAGTGTGATTTCAGTTTCAGGGACCCAGTGGCTTCTGGTCTCTAAAGGCTTTACAATCATGTACACACACACACACATCAAAAATTATAAAAATAAATACTTAAAAATAAACGATGAATATTAAAAAGAATGTGGGTAAGCAGGGCCTATGTAGTGACGCACACCTTTAATTCTAGTACTTGGAAGGTAGAGGCAGGTGGATCTCTGCGTTCAAGGCCAGCCTGAGTTTCAGGCCATCTGGGGCTGCATAGAAAGACCCTGTCTCAAAACAAAACAAAACAAAAAACAAAAACAAAATGTAGGTCCTGCTAGCTGTGGTGGCACATAGTTGTAATTTCAACACAAGGAAGATATAGCAAAAGAATAATAGTCCCTGTTTCAAAAATGAAAAGAAAGAAAGAACATGAGTTTATAGATGGACTCTCTGGGCTCAAATTTATTTATTGATTGTGTTACTCCCACTTCTTTGCCTCATCTGTAGAGTTGGGTTAACAGTGATGCCTGTTTCTTAGAGTTGTTCTGAGGAATCAAAGAGCTAATAGATACAGTGTGTCTGGACAGAGCTTAGCTACTGCCCACGACAGGGATGGCAAACTGGACTGCCAGTCAGATGCAGTCTGCGGCTGCTTTCTCAGGACAGCAAGATGAGAAAGCTTGTACTTAAATCTCTACATTAAGTTTGCCTTTAAATTTCTTTGCATTAGCTGGGTGGTGGTGGTGCACACCTTCAACCCCAGTACTTGGGAGGCAGAGGCTGGCAGATCTCTGTGAGTCTGAGGTCAGCCTTGTCTACAGAGCAAGTTCCACATCAGTCAGAGTTGTTACACAGAGAAATCTTGTCTTGAAAAGGAAAAACAAAATAAAAATTATTTCATTTGCTTTGATGGCCAAAAAGAATTTTAATAAAAATTCAGGTAGTTAAAAAACATCGAAGGGCTGGAGAGATGGCTGAGAGGTTAAGAGCATTGCCTGCTCTTCCAAAGGTCCTGAGTTCAATTCCCAGCAACCACATGGTGACTCACAACCATCTGCAATGGGGTCTGGTGCCCTCTTCTGGCCTGCAGATATACACACAGACAGAATATTATATACATAATAAATAAATATTTTAAAAAAATCATTGATTTTTAAATTTCACCTCTAGAGGTGTTTTTGGTTAGTTTTAGTTCAATTGCATGAAATATTCTTTTAAGTTCCTCTCTGCTCAAAGTGAGGACCCTATTAATACGTACTGGTAGATAGATAGAATCACACGCTGGGTTTGGAACTGGCGTAACAGTAGCAGGACGATGCATCCATACACTGTGAAGGGCGGTGGGTAAGACCGTCCAGAATAGCTCCCTGATGCTCTTGGCTGTAGACTAGGACTGGGAAGGAAGCAAGGAAAGAACCCGAGGATGCTGGTGCACTCTGTGGGGGCTCATGCTGTTGCACACTAACTCCCCAAGTCGCCTAGTAGTAAATTTCAGTGACTGTGCTTGCTGTGATCTGAAGAGGAAGGACTTCTCAACAGAAGAATTAAGGTAAAAGGTCTAAGAACCTAGCGCCTCCACAGCAGCCGCACAGAATGCGCCAGGAGCACTCCCGGGAGGCCCTCGGGATGCTCGGGATGCTGCATGGCACAGCACAGGAAGTACTGACCCGGGTATTTTTCTTTGCTGGGTAGAGACTTTTCACTTCCCATCAGGGCAATGAACTGATTGAAAAAGCTTCCACCATAATGTGGATTTCAGGTATGTTAGCTCTGGTTCCAGTCCTTCCAGTAATGCGGCCTGGCATTTAGGTTCTTTGTGTGCCTATCACCATGGGTGCTTACCACAAAGGTCTGCCGGCTTAGCTGTCACAGCAAATTTGTCAGTTTATAACAGGGTCAGAGATAATGGGCATCAAAGGATTAGGCCCAGAGCAGGGTAGGCATTGATGAAACGGAGCAGACGTATCCTTAAACAGTTCTGGGTGGAATCAGCGCATCTGTCCTCAGCACTCATTATGTAACTATATAGACTGGCAACAGGCTGGCTCCTGTCTGTGGATCAAAGTAAGAGCATCTCACTGCCTGCAAGTTGGGGTGCTACAGGGTGTGTTCCACCTTGTCTGCTTTAGGAGGGGGTTCATGTGAGGAGTCCATGGGGATGCTTGGCTGTGAGGAACTGTAGGAGTACCGAGTTGTAGTTAATGAGGAAGTAGGTATTGTTTGAATTTTCTTACAGAGGATCAGTACTAAGGTAGGGGGAGAGTCCTTTCTGTGACCTGCTACAATTCCCGTGTCCAGCCCAGAGCTGCCTCTGACAGCCCACTGTGAGAATGATTCGCTTTTGTAGATCAGCATTGAAAACTCACAGTGTTTGGGGGCCTGTGTATGTAACCCTCTTATGATTGTCAAGTAACAGCTAATAAAAAATAACAACCACCGGGCGGTGGTGGCGCACGCCTTTAATCCCAGCACTCGGGAGGCAGAGGCAAGCGGATCTCTGGGAGTTCAAGGCCAGCCTGGTCTACAAGAGCTAGTTCCGGGACAGGCACCAAAGCTACAGAGAAACCCTGTCTCGAAAAACCAAAAAAAAAAAAAAAAAAAAAACCAACCATATATTAAGCTCTCTAGGTTCTTAGGAGATATATGCCGATTTAATTCAGATGTTGTCTAGATTACTTAACCCTCACCTTCTACTATGGAGTATCAGGTGCTTGTGTTAACCCTTTTTAGCAAATTGACTCTAGTCTTACATAGTTAACTTCTTTTTTTTTTTTTTTTTTTTTTTGGTTTTTCGAGACAGGGTTTCTCTGTGGCTTTGGAGCCTGTCCTGGAACTAGCTCTTGTAGACCAGGCTGGTCTCGAGATCCGCCTGCCTCTGCCTCCCAAGTGCTGGGATTAAAGGCGTGCGCCACCACCGCCCGGCCATAGTTAACTTCTTTTGAAATGTGTTTGCTGTTAAAAATTCTGTATAATCCCTGTCTCGAAAAACCAAAAAAAAAAAAAAAATTCTGTATAAGCCGGGTGGTGGTGGTGCATGCCTTTAATCCCAAAGGTGGATCTCTGAGTTCAATGCCATCCTAGTCTACAGAACCAGGACTACACAAGAAACCCTATCTCAAAAATCCAAACAAAAACCAAGACAAAACTTTGTATAAAAACCTGAGCCTGTGTTTTGGGTGTGTTAACACCTAAACCTCTCAGCCTTCTGCTTTGGAAAGGGGACACCTTGGAAAGGCACCCAGCAGGCACAAGGAGGTGAACATGGCTTGC
The DNA here is from genome assembly GCF_037038515.1 of Microtus pennsylvanicus. Lineage (NCBI taxonomy): Eukaryota > Metazoa > Chordata > Mammalia > Rodentia > Cricetidae > Microtus > Microtus pennsylvanicus. The sequence goes on along the minus strand of NC_134580.1, from coordinate 65,090,873 downwards.
TTCGTTTCACCGGCAGTACTGATCGCTAGAGTAGCTATTTCATTAGGATATGACCCTGGGCAAACATCTGTGATTAATACAGTAACGCACTTTTGTGTTAACCCTGAAGGCAGTTCCTACCAGGACAGTTGTGGGAGCGAAGGGAGCTGCTTTGGGGCGATGGATTTCCCTGTGGTTCCGGGAAGCCGCTGTCATTGTGCTGCCTTCTTGCTGGTGTTTTGAAAGTTTCATGCGTGATGAACGAGGTGGGGTAGGGAGATGAAGAGAGACCCCTCTCAGTTTGGTCGTATGAGCCCTTAACACAGACAGCCTCTACCTGGCCACTCAGAAAACTGTTGCTGAGTTTTTCTTTTTCATCTCAGCTCCTTCCTGTAAGAGTCACGCTCTGTCTGTAGAGCAAGGTGGAGAGATATACAATCTCTCTGCCTCTGTGTCTGCCTCTGCCCCCTCCCCCCCGCGCGCACATACACACACACCTACACCTACCCGTTTTTTTGCCTTATGTCAAAACTGCCCTTTTCCAGACACAGGCAACAAGCATTTCTGGTCAAGGTCTGGCTGCCTCCCAGACTTTGCCTCTCTATGCACAACCTATGCCTGCCTCTACCGCATGCCTCTGACAAAACCATGCAGGTTTCTCTCTCTCTCTCTCTCTCTCTCTCTCTCTCTCTCTCTCTCTCTCTCTCTCTCTCTCCCTCCCTCCCTCCCCAAACCCTCACCTGTATTTTCTGTCTCCAGGATCCACACGATTAACCAGTGGTACCCAAGACTCTCCCTCTTACCACCATTGCACCCAGCTCTATCTCTCCTACCGGGGGTCCTAGAGCACTGAACTAAGACCCTAGCAAGAAGGAGGTTTTGATCTGCCCACTGCCATGGCCACAGTTTTTTTTTTAACACTGTTTTATGTTAAAATTAGCAGATTGGGGGAAATGTCTTGCTATGTTGATGATATGACCTGCACATGTTTACTGTGATGTTTCAGAAAGCTTTGCACCCATGGGAATCGACAATCCTGATTGTGACTGTTTCTGTTTCTCCAAACATTTCCTCGTGCCTCTTGGAATTCTCCCCTCCTGTCCCAGGCCCAGGCCTCGAACACTGCTCTGCACTCGATCACTGTTGAGCAAGTTGGACTAACTTTCTAGTTTATAAAACTATGATCATACAGCTAGGCGGTGGTGGTGCATATCTTTAATTCCAGCACTCGGGAGGCAGAAGCAGGTGGCCCTCTGTGAGTTCAAGGCCAGCCTGGTTTACAGAGTGAGTTCCAGGACAGTCAGGGCTATACAGAGAAACCCTGTCACAAACAAACAACAAACATGATCGTAGAATATTTACTCTTTTGTTTTCATTTATGCAGCCTTGTTGTTTGAAAATTAATGAATTGTCAGGTTGTTGCACTCACATTGCTATTTTTGTTTGTTTGAATGAGTAGAGTCCCAGTGTGTAGCCCTGGCTGGCCTGGAACTCCTTATGGAAACCAGGCTGGCCTTAAATTTGTGTTCCTCCTGCCACCACCTCCCGGGTGCTGGGATCCCGAGTGTGAGCCCCTCCCCCACCCCCGGGTGCTGGGATCGTGAGTGTGAGCGCGCGCGCGCACACACACACACACACACACACCCCGTGCTGGGATCCCGAGTGTGAGCCACTGTGCTAGGTAGGCATTCCACTGTGTGGATATACCTCAATATTCACCTCCTGATGAAAATTAGTTTACAGTTTCTAGTTATCACAAACAGCTGCAGTGGTGAATATTTATGTACGCATCTCTCTATAAACAACTATTTTCTCCTGGTAAAATAAGAGAGAAACGGCTGTGCTCTATCACTTGTGTGTGTGTGTGTTAACTTGGATGCTGAGAACCGAACCCAGGGTCTTGTGTACTCTGAACCCAGGCAATACTTCTGAGCTATCTGCCACTTCCCATACTCAGTCAACTCTTTAATAAGCCCTGGTCACAATTCTTGTTCTTCAAGCGTCACTCTAAGCTCATGGGCGCCACCTACAGACGCCTCCATGACCTCACTCCAGTTCGGCCTTCAGCTCTTCTGCCCTGAAGCCTCCAGACCTCCTTGGCATTCTTGGGCACTCTCAAGAAGCTGTTTCATATGGTTCGGAGCTTGCCAGATCTCTTTCCTCTGTGTTTAGTGACTGTTGCCGAGTTTCACAGGACTCTCGGATACCTGAGGGCGGAGTCTGTGCTTCTCATGGTTGTTCAGATTTTGCCTTTAAGTATCACTTATGTGTTTGATTGAAAATTTTCTTTTTGTTAGAAACCATGCTCATTAGAGTGTATGTTGAAGTCAGATTGAAAACATGGCTCTCATTTTGTGTTCTCTAAATTATGAGAGAGTCATGATTTAATGGATTCTTAGTGCACAGTCACTGACCTGAAAGGAGATACAAATGTGTAATGGGACAGGGTGGGATGATGGTGGAAGTTAGGTTAGAAAAATGAGCTGCAAGGTCCTGTCCTTCCACAGTAGAAGTTAACTGAAATGCCCCAAGTCAAAATATCCTAAGGTACCTAAAGAAAAACATTCTTCCGGTGGGGTGTGGTGGGTACCCTTATAATCCCAGACCCACTGTGATGCTAGGGGTCACTTTCTTCCAGCTCCCCTCCCTTTATGATTGGTTTGTCTTCTCTTCCTTCTCTTCTTCCATCCTTTCCTTCCTTTTAGCTTAGTTGTGATCACCTGTAACACCGAAACCTGACTTTGTGAGCCGTCCGCTACACAGCAGACCTTGTTCTGACATCCACTGTTTGCTCCCCCTTGTTGGATCAACCCAGTGTGCACGCTGATCTTTTGTTTGCACTTACGGGCTCTGTCACACGGTCTTCACATCCATATTCTCTCGTGGAGCAGTATCTCACCCAGTGGAATATATTCTTAGACGTTTTAAATTGCTTTCCAGCTTCTGCTGTTACAAAGAGTGTTTGGGTGATCCCCTGCATTGCTTTCTAAAGGCTCTCCAGTAGTAGTAGGGGTACTAGGTCACCTAGTAGGAGTACAAACATGTTGCCCAGTTGTTTGCTCTAAACTATCCCAAGCACTCTCACTTAGTGTGCTGGGATGCCTCACAGGATCTGAGATGGAGGTTGCACCCACTGCCATGTCACATGCCAGCCCTGAGATCTCTGTCCCCCAAGGCTGTGTTCACGTCACATGTCACCCTTGAAAGCTGTGCCCACATCACATGTCAGGTCTGAGAGCTGTGTCCCCAAGGCTCTGCCCCCAAGGCTGTGCAGATGCAGGAGGAGCTGGAGCAGCTCTAAGTGAACCACGTGCTCCCCAATGTTCCCCGTCCCCCTAACATGACACAAAACTCAGGTTTAGATGTCTCTACACTCAGGGTGCTAGTCTTCACCTGTGGAGTTTCTCTGTTGTACAGCCTTTCCTTTTCAGAGGCCCACTCTGTTGTAAAGAGGCCGCTTATTTCATTCCCGACTGCTCAGCCCCGAAATAACCACACAGAAACTATATTAATTAAGTCACTGCTTGGCCCATTAGCTCTAGCTTCTTATTTGCTAACTCTTACATCTTAATTTAACCCATCTCCATTAATCTGTGTATCACCACTTGGCTGTGGCTTACTGGCTAAAGTTCCAGTGTCTGTCTCTGGCGGGGCTACACGCTTCTCTCTGACTCCACCTCCTTTCTCCCAGCATTCAGCTTAGTTTTCCCCGCCTATCTACCGTATCAGGCCAAACCAGTTTCTTTATTAACCAATGGTATTCACAGCATACAGAGGGGAACCCCACATCACCACTCTGACTCTAACAGCCCGAGGACCACACAGGGGAAGCCAAAGAGGAGAAAGGGTGAGTAAAAGAGAAGCAAGGTAGTTTTGGTAAAATAGAATATGGGACGGAAGCCTTAATGGGATGCTCAGGAGAAAGCTGGTTCAGAGGACGCTAATGATTAAGGTGAGGTGTTTAGGTTGACGATTTTAAAGGCCTTTGATTTGGAGTGAGGGTCGTGGTTTGATTGAACAACTAAATCCGCTTGATGTCAATAAACTTTCTCAATTTAGCTAAATAATAACTCTGTTCTCTCTGTTCTACTTATTTTTACAACTAAATACTCAAAAAAAGTACCTTCAAATGAGAATTCATCCACTGGAGAACAAAGCAAGTTCTGCGTGGCCCAACCCATGCCGTGCATGCCAGGGAGAGAAGCTGCCTTCTACAGCAGCGCACAAAAGCCTGGCCAGGTCCCGTTAGAGAGGCCCAAGGCTTCCGTGGTGCCTACGGCCAATGGTGTTAAATCCTGCCACCAACCATCCCAGGCAAATAATGAGGCCTCTGGAAAGGATGCCGCAGACCCGTCAGGACCCACAAAGGAGACCGAGCCTCCAGTGCAAGGGGCAGAATCTGATCTACTTCAGCCAGGAGACAACAATGAAACGTTGGGGGCAGAGGAAAAGAAGAAAGATGTAGAAACAAGGACAGAGGCCCAGTCTCTGAAAGGAAACGCTGAGACTGAGCCTCTAGGAACAGAAGCCGGGAGCCAGCCTCTGAGCACACCAGCAGAGAGGGACTCCCCCGGAGCAGTGGAGGACTCTGAGATTCCACAGGCTGCCGGAGGGAAGAAACTTCTAGAAATGGCGGCAGAGAGCGCTCTTCCTCTGGAAACGGCTATGGAACTGCCACCTGAAGAAGCAACAGGAAAGGACGCGCAGCCCCAGACTGTAGAAGCAATTCCCAAGGAGAACAATTCTCCAGAAATGTCAGAAGGAAATCAGTTTGTGGGAAAAGCTGAACAAAAGGAACTTCAAATGACCTCGAAGGACAAACAGTTTCAGCTTCTGGAAGCAATTCCCAAAGAGAACAACTCTCCCGAAGTAGCAGAAGGGGGTCAGTCTGCAGAAAGCAGTGAGAAGCAGCAACCTCAGGAAGCACCATGCAAAGATGAGCAGCCCCAACTTCTGGAAAGAATTCTCAAAGAGAGTGAAACACCACAAGTGCCTGACGGAAGCCAGCTTGTGCAAACTCCTGTAGTGAATGAGTCACTCTGTGAAACTCCTGATGGGGCCAGAAACACCCAGGGATCTCACCCCGAAGCAAGCGCTGGAAGCAGGGAGGAGCTGGCAGGAGCTGCAGAGACGGCAACAAACGTGGACGTGGCTAGAGAAATTCATACCGATAAAGAGGAGCAACACATTGAAGGTAAAGGGAGGGGAGCCCAGGGCCTGACTGCTTGAACAGGCTCCAAGGGGATGGAGGCCAGCTCTGGAGTCATAGGTGGTCGAGGTTCATGTCACCCAAATACAAAAGACTTCCATATTTGGGAAACACATTCTCTCAAGGCTCAGTTCAGCTTCCAGCAAATCGTTTCTTTTTTTTTTCTTTTTTTGGTTTTTCAAGACAGGGTTTCTCTGTGTAACAGTCCTAGCTGTCCTGGAACTACCTCTTGTAGACCAGGCTGGCCTTGAACTCACAAAGATCCACCCGCCTCTGCCTCTGGAGTGTTGGGATTAAAGGTGTGCGCCATCACTCCCTCGCCCCTAGCAAATCATTTCTAAAGCATAGGCTATGTCAAAATTTTAAACATTTATTTTATAATTATTATCTCAGCCTGGATGTCCATGTCAATGTCCATACATGTGCAGGCCAGCGGTGGGTAGCAGGGTCTTCCTCAGCTGTTCTCCCTCCCTCCACCTTCTGTTGGAGGCAGAATCTCTCATCTGTAGCTCATTGATTTAGTTAGCTCTAAGTGATGACTCTGGCTCACGAGCTCTACGCATCTGCCTGTCTTCACTGCATTGCAAATGAGCTCTTTTGTACTCAGCTTCTGACATAGGCACTGAGGATTTGAACTCACGTCTTCACACTTGTGTAGCAGGAACATACATTTTATCCACCGAGCAATGTTTTATCCCCGAACAAAACGTTTCCTGGGGAAATTTTCGTCCTGGCTTTATAAGCAGGCCAAGACCCAGGGATATTCAGTGGCGTGACAGTGTGTCCTCAGAGGCTCTGGGGAATGAGGGGAAATGCTGGCAGATAGCATGGAAGAAACCTACTGTTGCCGGGCGGTGGTGGCGCACGCCTTTAATCCCAGCACTCGGGAGGCAGAGGCAGGCTGATCTCTGTGAGTTCGAGGCCAGCCTGGTCTACAAGAGCTAGTTCCAGGACAGGCACCAAAAACTTCAGAGAAACCCTGTCTCAAAAATCAAAAAAAAAAAAAAAAAAAGAAACCTACTGTATTTTCCGTGGGTCTTAGTCGGGTTACTATGGCTGTGATAAGGCACCATGACCACAAGCAAGTCGGGGAGGAAAGGGTTTGTTTGGCATTGTTGTCCATCACTGAAGGAATTCAGACTGGAACCTGGTGCAGGAGCTGATGCAGAGGCCATAGAGGGGAGCTGCTTACGGGCTCGCTCCCCATGGCTTGCTCAGTCTAATTTCTTATAGAACCGAGGACCAGCAGCCCAGGGATGGCACCACCCACAACGGGTTGGCCTCTCCCTCGTCAATCATGAGTTAAGAAGATGCCTTATGGACGGATCTTATAGGGGCATTTTTCGTTTGAGGCTCCCTCCTTTCAGATGACTCTAGCTTATCTCGAGGGGACATAAAACTAGCCAGGACACACTGCTAAGCAAGCGACTATTAGTGTCTCCTTTCGCTGCTTTTTCTAGGTGAGACTGGAGAAAAGATGGAAGCAGAGATGAAACACGAGAAAGGAAGTGAAGAAGCTAAAGTCAAAGAACAAGAAACAGGAGAAGCTGCGGACCTGGGGACCACAGGGGACAGCGACGGAAGGGCTACTGTACACAGCTTGTTATAGAAAAGGGCAGGAATGGAGGCTGTAGAGATGGCTCAGTGATTAAGAGCATTGCCTGCTCTTCCAAAGGTCCTGAGTTCAATTCCCAGCAACCACATGGTGGCTCACAACCATCTGTAATGAGGCTTGGTGCCCTCTTCTGGACTGCAGAAAGAATACTGTATACGTAATAAACAAATAAATAAATATATAAAAAAAAGAAAAGGGCAGGAAAATTTGAGTCTATGGGAGCAGATGCCACCTTTCTGTGGCTGTACACTGACTGTAGAAACCAGGAAAATAATGTTGTTTTTGATTGTGTTTTGCCATAAGACTGCTAAGCTATACAGTTTTTTTTAGGTACTAGGATAATTATGCATTCAAAGTGACAATAGCCGTTACCAATAAAAACTGTGAGATCATTTCAGAATGTGAAAGTGATTTTCTTCCTTGTGGTCCATTCAGGATAAAATGAGACCCTAAAAGGGAAGTTTGAGATGTAGGGGAGCTAGAGAGAAATTAGTAGAATTTAAGGAACTCATGATAGCAGAGTTACGTAGTTATAATAATGATGGGATAAGAGTGAATACCCCCAGGACACAGGATATTTCTGGCTTGTGATAGAAATTAGAGCTGCTGGCGTTCTCCTGCATGGTTTGGCATTTTTCACAATGAAAGGCTCCACATTTTCCATGTGCCATGGAAAATGACAGGCACCAGGCATACATGTATCACACACACGCAACACTCATACAAATAAGAATAAATCTTAAGAACAGATAACTTTATTATAGTCTGTACCTAACGGGGAAGGAAACGGTGAATAAATGCTCTCTACAGTGGCTATCCATTATTTCGCTAGCCTCAAATCTAGGAAATACCCAGGCCAGACCTTGAAAACGCTTGACTGCAAGTGTTAACTGTTTGGGAGGACCATTGGATGGAAGTGTGTGGCTGATAGATCAACCACAGTCTGTACCTATGGTATTCTTTTCCATTTGGACTTTATATTATATAGTAAGAGCTCAATGTGGCTTATAGCTTTCCAAGCAGTCGAAAGCACCCATCTGCTGTGAACAGATGTTTTATTACAAGCCCTGTCTCGAAAAACAAACCAAACAAACAAAAAAAACAAATAAACAAAACCAAAAGAGGCACTTTTTAAAGGGAAGTGCCTTCTCCACACTTAAAGGGTCAGAGAATGTCGGATGACTTGGTCCAATAACTGTAGCTGGGTGTACATTTGTGCTTTTAGAGACTCCAAGCACAGGGTATTTCTAGAAAGACAATTGGGTTCCAGCTCTCACTAGAGATATCTTGGGCCCCGGGTGACCTTTCCAACTGCCACCTCACCCCAGCAGCTCAGTCGGAGGACGACCAAGGAGTTACTTCAACTAGTAATTATTTTATGGATCAGTTTTAAGTTTCCTGAATATCAGAGGTTGTTAATCAATTGAGGTGAAGGGGGTCTAAAAATAAGTTTCTATGTAGGGACTCTCTAGACACACATGGAGTACTTAGGTTGTAAGTGAAGGGAAAGCTTTTACCAAAACTTTTTCTCAGTAACAAATGAATACATATTCATTGAAGAAACTTCAGAAAATATAAACTTCAGAAGATGAATGTTATTCATGATCTAATCAACTAAAAATCATTGCCTTTAACATGTACGTACATGAAGGAATATTTTCCTTTTGTTTTCAAAACTTGTTATAAGAAGTCAAAACACGACTCCTGCTGGAATATTGAGTCTACTGACTGAGCACAGCTCGCTGGAGTCTGTTCACTCAACTCCCTAGATAGAACAGTGAGCGATCACTCAGTGGTACTTGCTGTAACAATAGCTATCTATCAATTAGTGTTTTAGAGGAATCAACTGGGCCTAAGTGGATCTGCTTGGTTGGCAAGGAGTGATGGCTGAACAGTGAACTAAATGGGGTATTTGAAACTATTATTCTTACCTTCTCCCCTGTGGCCCTGGGGTCTGAACCTAAGGCCTTCCAAGACAAGCACTCATCTATTGACCTACATCTCCGGGTTAGAATTCTCTTTAAGAATAATTATGAAGCCTGAGGGTCGCTATCGCCGAGCAAACAGAAGTCAGGAGACTGTAAGTCTTTCTGAGGTCTGGCTCATCTTTCTTTTTCTTCACAGGAGCCAACACAGGAGCGTTAATAAGAATACTTGTCTATGACAAATGTTCTTTACCATTGTGTGACCATGGCATTTCCTGATGACTAAGTAGGAAAAATTATGGCCAAAATTTTTATAGGATTATTTGGCTCAACATTTCCAACTTTGATTAAGCAAATATGTTATTAGAACGAATGAAGTATTTGAAAGCCTCCTCTGGTGTGTTAGTTTGAACTGTTAATACACAGATACAAATTCCTTTTGGTCTGTTGTGCTCTTTAGAACAAGGCAGGCTCTATATACTCTGACAGTATATATGAATATGTCATATACGAACATGACAACAGGCTGGGTGTGGTGACACAGGCCACACCTGTAATTCCAGCACTGGGGAGGCAGAGGCAGGCAGATCTCTGAGTTGGAGGCCACTATGGTCTTCAAAGTGAGTTTCAGGCCAGCCAAGGCTACAACAGCAAGAACCTGTTTCAAAAATAACAAAATAAATAAAATAAAATAATAATAGCAAAGAAATATGGGTGACTTGTTTTTAGGTATCTTGTAGTGTGTTTAACTCTTATTTATTTATTTATTTTTCTGAGACAGGGTGTGTAGCCCTGGCTACCCTGGAACTTGCTTTGTAGACCTTGAACTCATAGAAATCTGCCTGCCTCTGCCTCTTGAGTGCTGGGATTAAAGGTATGTGCAACCATGCCTGGCATTAGGCAGTATTTTTTTTTCCCAAATTAGAAAAAAAATAGGTTTAATGGATACAAATGCTCCTGGATGGCTTCCCAGCCCCCCCAGAGGAGACAGGAAAGGAAGACCAGAAAACCACCTAGGCAGTATTTTTAAATGTATAATTAAAGTGTCAAAAAATAAGAGATCACCACCACACCAGGTAAAATTATTTTTATTTCCATTAGAAAAATATTATCTGTGTCAGATTTTGGTCACTTTATTCTCCTGTACTGTTCAAGTTTAACTATTTTGATTTAGTTCCCTATATCTAACATGAGGACTAAATATTTCACATGAACAAATTAATAATTTAATTAATTAGCTGTGCTCTTACTATTTGTCATGAACAACAGCTCACCTTCCCCTTTCCTGCTACTCAGGTGAGTAGCTGTGCTGAGCCTTCCCTCACTCAGCAATGTGAGTGTGTGTAAGTACAGTTAGAACATGAGTCAGTGTACTAGTAATCTCCAATTCATTTCTCCGTGCGTGAGGTTGTTTCCTCGATGACCTCAGCTACTTTGGTCACATTTATACTTCCCAGCATCATTCGTAAAAATTAAGGCGTGAAAGACATTTGAAAAAGATCCAGAGTCAACGTCAGCATGGCCACTTATAGTCATGCTGAGCTGAACGGCCCCAGGACAGCAACTGCTTCAATTTCAACTCTACTTCCCTGGAAGGAAAACAAGAGTCACTGTCTCCATCATTTGATACAAATTAAGGCTCAATAACACCTTCTAAAAACAGATGCAACTAATGGCAACACAGCTTTTTTGTTTTGTTTTGTTTTTCTTTTTTGAGACCGGGTTTCACTGCAGTTTTGGAACACTGTCTCCATCATTTGATACAAATTAAGGCTCAATAATACCTTCTCAAAACAGATACAACTAATGGCAACACAGCTTTTTTTTTTTTTTCTTTTTCGAGACAGGGTTTCTCTGCGGTTTTGGAGCCTGCCCTGGAACTAGCTCTTGTAGACCAGGCTGACCTCGAACTCACAGAGATCGTCCTGTCTCTGCCTGTCTCCAGAGTGCTGGGATTAAAGGCTTGTGCCACCACCGCTCATCTAGCAACACAGCATTTTTTACCTTTCGTCTGTTCACAGAAAGCAAAGAATAGAAAAAATCCACTAAGACCCTGCCGCAGGTCAGGCTACCATGCTAGGTACATTCAGGTGCGTTAGCTCATCTGATACCTGCAGCGGCCCTAGTCGTGAAACGAGGCACTGGCCTTAGAAAGGCTGGTCAAGCTGTCCCAAGTTGCAAAGATAAACAGCGGTTGACCAAACCCATGTCTTTTGCTTCCAAGCTCAACACCCAGTGACCCTTTCCAGAAACTAATTAACAGTAACTAATTAAAACAGCAAAGGACACTGCTAGGTCTTTACTGGCAAGTTACAGGAAGTGAGCGGGACCTGCCTCTGTGCTGTAGGTGCACAGCCTGGGCAGGACACACAGGAATAGAGGCCCTAGTGAGGGGACACCAAAACTATGACAGCAAAGGCTGTCCTGAGGTCTCCACTGATTCTACACTGGGTTCCGTTTGAAGAAGTCCTTACAGAAGGTAGAGGACTGGCAGGAAGTCAGACTGCAGGGTGACACACAGTGGGGCCCAGCAACCCACCACTCCTCCAGGGGAAGGCTTGTACTACAGAACTAAACCCCCAGCACTGATCTCATTCCCTAAGTAACATTACAAAACTGTTGCTCTTAAGGTTTTTCTCATAATTTATATCTCTGGATTGGGTCATGCCTGTGTGTTGCTTTATAAGATTTCTTAGTTGTTTTTTCTAGGTACATAGCAGTATCAGGGTTTTGCCTTTAGACTTTATGTTTCTGAGAAACAGGAACTATTTTTGGGTGCCCTTCCAGAACGATGGGTTTTGTGTGCCCATGCACACTGGCCATCTTGCAGCGTACTTACTCTGGGCAAAGCGGCGACCTGGTATGCAGCCCTGGCAGGAAGGTTGCTCTTGAAGTCTGAGTGTAGAATAACATCAGGTTAGTCTCAGCAGGAGCAGCGGGAGTCTGGGAACTGCCTCGCGGCCCAGCCGTTTCCCAGACACAAATGACACCTCAGAAAGCTCAATTTAGACTGTCTGACAAGATATTCTGCCACATGACTTTATGACATCCAGTGCTTTCCTAAATATTTTGTAAAACAATGAAAGACACAATCAGGCATTTTTGTTTTGTAATGATGAGAATGGTTTGGGCCTTAAATGGTACCCATGGGACAGGTATCAAAATAGGGAATGGCTCCTTATCTTCAGTGAGGACTCCCCTACGAACGCCTTCTCTGGCCATTTCTTCTGCAGAGAATAAGGATGTTTTCCCCACACCGCACCTTTACGTCATCTCACCAGGAGACAGGGACCCGCTTCCCCCACCACGGCAACGACAACAGTTGTAGCATCTGCTCGGTGCCAGCATGTGTTCCAAGTGCTTTATAGGGCAATTCATTTAATCATCCCAACAGCCTCCTAAGGCAGAGGAAGACTGTCCCGTCTTTACATACAAAGAGACCTACTGATTCTGAGAGAGCCAGAACAAAGATATTAGTGAGACCTTATCATAGCAATAGCAATAAGGCTATATGTCTAGAAAACATTTTGGGGAAGGGTTTAAAAAGCCAAAGAAACTAATAAAATTAGGCTTTAGGAAACTGAACTTGCAGGGTTTATGTACTTCTGTTCCTAGGAACTGCGATAGAAATACATTAGATCTTTTCCATGAGGTCTACTGTATGCTTCCAAGCAGAAGATGGACTGGCTCAGGACAAAATAGCATTTTAACATCTTTGCCACTTGACAACGACACCCATTTACATTAGCAGATTTATTTCCCTTGAAAAGTAAGCAGGATCCAAAACCACAGAGAAACCCTGTCTCGAAAAACCAAAAAAAAAAAAAAAAAAAAAAAAAAAAAGAAAAGTAAGCAGGAATAAGGACAAATTACTCACACATCTTGTAGATCTCATTGACAGTGGCAAAGTCATTTATGTCAGCCAGCAGAACAGTTGTCTTTACCACTAGAAGACAGAGTTTTCATTCGTCAGACTCAAAACAAGACTTAGGAAGACAGTGTGTGATTTTGTGGCTATCTTGACGAAAGCAGGGAGTGAAGAAGCGGAATGAAACAGTGCTGTCTCCCACACCATTAAAACAACAATCTTTAGCAACTAAGACGGGACCCATGTTGTTGGGCATCATACATCCTTCACAAAGACCAAGGAGGTATCAAATGACTCAGTGGTGGAATGCTTGCCCAACATGCATGAGGCCCTGAGTTGGATCCTGGGCACTGCAGATACACAAACAACAACAAAGCCCACCAACTAATACTGAACAAAACCCAGGTGCTCACCATTAGTGAAGTCACAGCCTGCAGCTTTCAGAATCTCACCCAAGTTTGTAAGGGCCTGCGAATCAAGCCAGAAAGGTCAGATGCCGATGTTATATAATCACACATATATAATGTACACATATATACAATCATATAATTGGTGTCTCCACATAGTCAGTGATCTGTTGGTTTCCTTGCGTGGACTGAATCTTTGTGGAACGTACGGAGAAGGCTGTATTATTCTGTAGGAATACTGGAATGGATGCTACACTTGGGAAGTTAAGGCAGGAAGATGAGGAGTTCAAGGTCACCTATGGCTGCAGAGTGAGTTCAAATCCAGCCTAGGCTACGTGAGACTCTGTTTCAAAACCAAAACTCAGATTCAAAATAAACCTCAGATAATCAAACCCTTATTAATGAGTTATGTATATGTTTGACACTGAGGTCTCTGGAAAAACCTTAGTTTTTAAATTCTAGCCCAATTTACTCTTTTCAATTTATTCTTCCTCCCCATTTAGGTGGTAACAATATGATATTTGTTTGTGTGTTTATTTTTTTAGATTTATTTTTAATCATTTGTGTGCATATGTGTCTCTGTGTTCTGTGTGGGTCTACACATGTGCATCATACAGGAGCGCATAGACCAGAGGTGTCAGATTCCCTGGGAGCTGGAATCTCCAGCTACTGTGACAACCTGTGTGAGTGCTACAGACCAAACTTGGGTCCTCTGTGAGAGAAACAGGCTGCTTTTCAACCCCAAACCATCTCTCCAGTCTCTTAACATACGGATAAAGCAAACAATTAAAAATCTATTTTTAAAACCCCACATACAGGAAAAAGGTCTCTCTCATCCCTTTACTCTCACTCTCAGAACCAGCCATAATTTCAAGTTCTGTATATGGGGCTAGAGAGATGGCTCAAAGGTTAAGATCACTGGTTGCTCTTTCAGAGGACGCAGGTCCAATTCTCAGAACCCACACGACATTTTCCCACTATCTGTGACTCCAATTCCAGTGGTTCTGATGCCCTCTTTTGGCCTATGTAAGCCCTGAGCACACACATGGTACACAGAGAGACATGTAGACAAAACACCCATACACATAAAATAAAACCCAAATTTCTTATAGGGACTGGCACTATGGGAGATGTGGCCTTGTTGGAATGGGTGTGGTGTTGTTGGAAGAAGTGTGTTCAAGCAATAAAAGCCTAATATAGAAGTTGGTACTAGGAACTGGGTGTCTTAGTTAGGGTTTCTATTGCTGTGAAGAAACACCATGACCATGGCAACTCTTCTAAAGGAAAACATTTAATTGGGGCTGGATTACAGTTTTGGAGATTTAGTCCATTATCATCACGGCGAGAAGCATGGTGGCATGCAGGTAGACATGGTGCTGGAGAAGGAGCTGAAAGGTCTACATCTTGATCCGCAGGCAACAGGAAGTGAACTGTGCCCCACGCTGGGTGTAGCTTGAGCATATGAGACCTCAAAGCCCACCCAACACAGTGACACACTCCTTACAAGGCCACATATACTCCAATAAGGCCACACCTAATAGTGTCACTCCCTATAGGTCAAGCATTCAAACACACAAGTCTATGGGGCCATACCTATTCAAACCACCACACTTTGGTATTCTGCTTTTGTTTGGAATATTGTGGATTTTGGGACTTTGAATTAGAAAAGAAGTTGAATGTTTTTTTTTTTTTTTTTTTTTTTTGGTTTTTCGAGACAGGGTTTCTCTGTGGCTTTGGAGCCTGTCCTGGAACTAGCTCTGTAGACCAGGCTGGTCTCGAACTCACAGAGATCCGCCTGCCTCTGCCTCCCGAGTGCTGGGATTAAAGGCGTGCGCCACCATCGCCCGGCCCAAGAAGTTGAATGTTTTAAGTGGGGCTTATGGACCATACTAGCAGGAATATGGAAGACAGTGGTGCTGAGGGGCCTGGCTCAAGAGGTTTCAGAGGAGAAAATAATAATATGTGACCTAGAGAATGTTCTCATCGTATTGTGTTGAAAATGTGGCTGTTTTCTGCCCTTGTCCCAAAAAGTCTGCTTAAGGCTAAATTGAAGAGTTATGGATTTACAACTTGGCAGAGATTTCCAGACGCCTAGTGTTGACTATGTTACTTTGGTAGCCATACTTGGAAAAGGAGCCAAGCAAGGAAAGTTATAAAATGTACAATTTGAAGAGAAAAGGGGCACCAGGAAGTGAAAAAGAACCAAGTGTTCAAGGAGAAAAGCAGATTAAAGAAAATCCTGATGTTAAATGGAATAAAGGCAGTGGCGAGTTCAGGGCAAAATCCTATCCAGCTAAGTTTCCAGTTTGTAAAAAAGAATTAAACAAAAGTTTAGAGCTGGGTGGTGGTAGCACATGCCTTTAATCCCAGTACTCTAGGGGCAGAGGCAGGCGGATCTCTGAGTTTGGGGCCAGCCAAGCTTAGGCAATGAAGGAAACCATCAAAAACAGGAAGTTGGTGAAGATGTAATTGAACCAGAGGGCCTGCTTCAGCAAGCAGCAGAACTTAGCAGTTTGGGCCACGTAGTTCTGGCTTTGGAGTCAAGGACAGAAGAAAGGGGTTCTTTAGATACCCAGAGATTGTATTCCGCATAGACAGGTAATCTTCAACCACTTCAAAAAACTGTAAAATATGGCATTTCAATAACATAGGGTTCTGTTGACATAAAACATGATTGCTTTTGGCAACATCAATCTATTCCTGAGAAAATGTTGGGTACTGAAGAGACTTCACCTGGAGCTTGTTTTCTTCTTGGCAAAACCGGCCTTTGGGCAAAAAACTGCCCATGCCTCCTCGACCACTGACACAATGCATGGTGTCTGGACTGGATGAGCAAAATACAAGAGAGAGAGAGAGAGAGAGAGAGAGAGAGAGAGAGAGAGAGAGAGAGCGCTAAACCTTGCCAAGACAGAATTGAAAAAACTTCCTGCCTCTAAAAATAGTCTGCCAGTTACTCTAGGCCTTAGCCAAAGTTGGTTGCTCCAATGTTACAAATGAGACTTTGAGTGATTGCCCAGGTAACCAGTTGTCTCTGTCATTTATTGCACATTTTGGAAGTTGCTTGATTGCACTTCCTGTTTACTCAAGTAATATTATTTCCCCTCTCAGGTCTTCAATGGGGTTAAAGATCAGATAGTCATAGTTACTTTCCTCTCATGACTTAGCCAAGCCATTTCTGATACAAGACTTAGACTCTCTTATTTAGACAAAAGGGGAGGTGCTGTGGGAACTCCTTCAGCCAATGGCCTTTGAGATGCTGGACTACTTTGGGAATGGTCTTGGGTACTACAGAAATAGATGTAAAAACACGCACAGCCTCTCTTGGCTGCTGAATTCGGTTCCCATTCCCCGCTTGTGCAGAGGACTGTTGATCTCTGAGTCTACCCCTAAATAAAGAACCCTTTATTATACTCCCTTCTGAGCTAGTATGGGACTACTTTATTGTAATCCATTACATTTCCCCATCATGATTTTGACCACCCTTGCTCATATAATCCCTCCTGGACTCCAAGGGCTCAGCCTAGTGCTTGACTGAGGATCTCTGCATCTGCATCAGTTACTGGATGAAGGTTCTATAAGGACAATTAGAGTAGTCACCAGTCTGATAACAGGAGGACAGTTCAGGCACCCTCTTCACTATTGCTAGGAGGCTTAGCTGGGTCATCCTTGTGGTTTCCTGGGAGTTTTCCTAGCCCCAGGTTTCTTCCTAACCCCATAATGGCTCCCTCTATAAGATGTCTCTTTCATTGCTTTCCCTCGCCGTCCCTTCCCAATCTTTGGATTTTTAAACAATGTTGAGATTATTATAAACCATGGGGACATTTTAAAAAGTTGGATTGAATGCATTTTTGCATTATGATATGGCTATAAGTCTATGGAGGCCAGGGAGTGGATGTGATAGTTTGAATGAAAACAGCCCCATAGACTCACAGAGACTGGCAGTATTGGGAGCTATGGCCTTGTCGGAGGAAGTATGTCACTGAGAGGTGGACTCTGAAGTCTCAGAAGCTCAAGCTAGGCCTAGTGTGTCTTATTTTCTTCCTGCTGCCCGGGGATCCAGACATAGAACTCTTAGCTTCTTCTCTAGCACCATGTCTGCCTGCCTGCCACCATGCTTCCCACCATGATGATAACAGACTAAACCTCTGAAACTGTAAGCCAACCCCAACTAAGTGTTTTCCTTGCTAAGAAATGCTGTGGTCATGGTGTTTCTTCACATCAGTAAAACCCTAATTAAGACATATATAGAATAAATCTAAAATTAGTTTTTTTTCAAAATCTTAAATCAAGTAGTGAGTGGCTGAAAACACATTTATCAGCTGATGTCTACTAAACTAATCAGGGCCATGGACGATCGGTGGCAGAAAGGGCCTCTAATGTGAGGTGACTCACCTGCTTGGCTTCTTCCACTACCCCTCCTGGCACAAGCTGTCCACTGGAGGGATCCAAGCCCACCTGTCCAGAAATGTAGACAGTCCTGTCCACTAGCACGGCTTGGCTGAGATGAAGCCGATCATACATGTAAAAGAGATAACATAAAAGCCAATGCTAAAATAGCAATAAATAAGATGTAAAATACAAAACTGACAAATTTGACTTTTGGTAAATTAAAACTTTGTTTATTGACAGACGTACTTAAGAATGTAAAAAAGTCAGAGGGTGGGAGAGAATATTTACAACATATATCTAACAAAGGACTCGTACCCAGAATATATGAAAAACTTGTAACTAAATAATATTAAGATATATAACCTAGTAAAATACAGGCAATTGATTTTGGCAGATACTCCATAAGATACGCAAACAACTAAGGAGTACAGGAAAGAAGCTACACATACGCGTGCGCGCACACACATACACACACACACACACACACACACACACACACAAATCTAAGAAGCCACTGACATCACAGCAGGGGCAGAAACACCGCACGTGCGATAATGAAATGCACTGGAGAAATAAAGAGCCCGAGCCTTCACACAGGGGCAATAGGGACACTGGAAAACGACAGGGCCACTTCTTAAACATTCATCATATCCTCAACATGCTACCCAGTGGTGCTACCCAGTGTTAGTCCATCCCTCGGGCAGCTATGTAAATGAGAATGAAAGCACATCCAAAAACTTTACATGACTATTTGGGAACAACATTCCAACAGACAAAACAAACCACTGCCAGATTCAGCGGATGACTATACACGGTTTGAATTCAGCAAAGACAAAATGTTAGAAAAGGTGTCGGGTGGAGGAAAGGTTGCTTGTTGTATAGTTGTAGATACATTCGGAGAGCAAGCCATTTCTCACAGGCTTACTGTGAACTTTTGTATGTATAGTTTTTATTTATTATTATTATTATTGGCTTTTCAAGACAGGGTTTCTCTGTGTAACAGTCCTAGCTGTCCTAGCTGTAGGCCAGGCTGGCCTCGAACTCACGGAGATCCACCTGCCTCTGTCTCCCATTGGGATTAAAGGTGTACGCCACCATCGCCCAGCATTTTTTTCATTAATTTTTAAGAGCCACAGCATACTGCATTATAAAGATATATTTTAATCACCTTCTCTTCCATTGTGGTTTCATACACTGAGACAACCCCACCCTCCACCTCTCTGTTTCCACTAGATCACAGAGGGTCTCCTCATTAAAATAATATTTTTTTTTGAAATTTTTTTTTTGAGAAAGGGTTTCTTTGAAGCCTTGGCTGTCCTTGAACTCACAGAGATCCGCTTGTCTCTGCCCACCAAGTGCTGGGATTAAAGGTGTGTGCCAACACTGCCCAGCTCAAAACAGTACTTTTGAGAGAGGGCTTCATCATGTAGTCCTGGTTGACCTGAAACCCACTGTGTAGTCGAGGCTGGCTTGAATTTATGGTGATCCTCCTGCCTCTGCCCCTGAGTGCTACGTTTACAGTTATGTGCTACCACAAAATACGGAAAAAGAGGACAGTTTTAAACAAAGCCCCTATTATTTTCTTCTTTTCGTTTTTTGAGTCTCCTGTAGTCCAGACTGTTAAAAAACCTCATTATGTAGCTACTTTGAATTTCAGATCCTCCTGCCTCCACCTCTTTTTTTTTTTCTTTTGGTTTTTCGAGACAGGGTTTCTCTGTGGCTTTGGAGCCTAGACTGGAACTAGCTTTGTAGACCAGGCTGGTCTCGAACTCAGAGATCCGCCTGCCTCTGCCTCCCGAGTGCTGGGATTAAAAACGTGCGCCACCATCGCCCGGCATGCCTCCATCTCTTTAGTGCTGGTATTATAGTCACACACCACCACCCTGGGCTTTAAGGAGTTTCTGTTTGTTTTCTTGAGACAGGATTTCACTACGTAGCCCTGACTCTCCTGGAAATCAGTATGTAGACCAGTCTGGCTTTGAACTCACAGAGTCTGCCTGCCTCTGTCTCCTCAGTGTTGGGATTAAAGGTGTATGCCACTACGCTTGGCTTTAAGGAATGTTAAATGTCCCAGACTGTAAATTTCTAAGGGTAGAAAACCACATTGCAGCTGTATAGGGTGATTCACTGCACACAACACGCATGCTGGGTTTGCTGCTGCTGCTGTGCCCTCTAAGCACGCAGCACCACCAGTCCTGGCTGTCAAAGCCGTGTTCTCTGCAGGACCTTGAAGTGCTAGAGCTCGACCAAGAACACAGAGAGCCTACGGTTCTTCTCGACTCTTGGCTTCTTTCCACCTCTATCTTCAGACAGATAACTACCGAGCTTGTTAATGTGTGAGTTTTCTCAGGTTGAACAGTACCATTAGTTAACTAGTTAACTATTAACTGACCCTTGTAGAACTACGCCACCCACACTAGGCTCTTCACAAAAATATCTTCAGTTGTCCCAACACCTAAAAGAGTTTAAACTCAAATGCATTATCAATAAACAAAAGCTTTATGATAGCAAAAAGAAATCTATTTATTCAGAATAACAAGGCTGAGACTATTTGAGTTATATGAATCACCTCTCAAAGGTTTATTGATTTATTTTGTTTTTTCGAGACAGGGTCCTGGAACTCAGTTTGAAGAACAGGCTGGCCTCAAATTCACATAGATTCACCTGCCTCTGCCTCCTGAGTGCTGGGATTAAAGGCATGCACCACCACCGCCCAGCTTAAAGAGGTTTGTTCACAAAAAAACAAAAAACAACAAAAACCAAAAACAAAAAACCCAAACCAATTGGCTACTTGATACTTTTGGGGCCTAAGAATCCTACTCTTCCAGCTGTTAGGTTCTAAAGTTGTCTTGTAATTTTTATTTTTCAAAGATTTTATTTGGGAGCTGGAGAGTTGGTTGAGTTGTTAAGAGCACTAAGTGCTCCTGATGAGGACCCAGGTTCGATTCCAGGCATCCACAGGGTAGTTCACAAACGTCTCTAGCTCCAGTCCTAAGGGATCTGACACTCTCTTCTGGCCTTGTCATGTATGTAGCATATGTACACACATACACGCAAACAAAACCTCCATACACATAAAACAATAAACCTTATTTTTACTTATGTGTGTTTGTGTGAGTGTACGCCACATTGTGTGTGGGTGCCCAGAGGCCAGAAGAGGGCATCAGATCCCCTGGAGTTACCTGATGTGGGCACAGGGAAGTAAACTTGGGTGTTGCGCAGAGGCAGGGAATGCTCTTAACTACTGAGTCATCTCTCCTGATCCCCATTTTTTGAAATACATTTTTTTAGAGTGTGTGTGAGTGTGTGTGTGTGTGTGTGTACCATGGTGGACACTGGAGGAGGAGTTAGTTTTCTCCCTGCACCATGCAGCTCCCAGGACCAAAGCCATTGTATGCTTTTCCCTGCTGAACCATCTCGCCTGTGCAGATTCCAGATACTTATAAGCATTTTATTTTACTTCCTGGCCAGAAATACACTAGGCATGATGGTCCAAACCTAGAATTTCTGGGATCACCATGTGTGAGGCTTACCTACACCAAACCAACCCCAAAACCAAGGGTGGTAAAACTCTCAAAAACGTTCCAATTAAGCTCCCAGTCACAATCCGTGCTGCATTACAACAGTGCTAACAAAATGGAACGGCACACACGGATGTTGCAATCCCTCCAGACTCTGTCCTCGGCATCCTCAAATGTGCTGAGCTGGCTAGCTAATCAGTGACAACAGCCCGTCCATCCCAACGCTGCGGACTGAAAAGATCAGCACATTAGAATTCTCTCTAGAGGACCTAGAATTTCTACGGTGTACGCACCACAAACTTCATGCACAAAAGCCTTTAGTTCCAAATGATCTTCTAGCATTTCTTTTACTCTCTTTGATCAGAATGCAGAGTGAGAAGTCCAAACACCATGACATTTCGCCACCCCACAACCCTCCAAACTGGCACACTCTTGTTGCGTCTCTTCCCTGCACACAGCTTAACAAAGCAGTGACCTCACCTGTTCTAAGTCAATTAGAAATATTATACTATGTTTTTTTGTCTCTCTCTTGTATGTATATGTGTGTGTGTGTTGCATGCAGCTTGACAAAAAAGTGACCTGATTAGTTCCAAGTCAATCAGAAATATTTTGCTATGTTTTCTTGTCTCCCTCTATGTATGTTTGGAGCGTGTGTGTGTGTGTGTGTATACATGTTCTTGAGTTTCGGTGCATACGTGCCTGTGGAGGCCTGATGTTGACATCAGGAGTCTTTTCAACCTCTTTTCACCTTATATATTATACTGAGGCAGGGTCTCTCAGTTGAACCTGGAACTTGTGATTTGACTAGTCTATCTAATCAGCTGGCTCTGGGGATTCTCTGTCCCTGCCTCCCACCTGCAGTGGTCACAGGAGGGTCACCACACAGGGCTTGTGTGGGTGCTGCATGGGGATCAGACTCTTGTCTCTATGTAGAGCAGTTCTAAACAGAAGAAGAAGGCCTACACCCGGGCTACTAGGCTTCAGGACAAATTTGTTTGAACTGATCGCTTCCTTATTTAAGCTTAAGAACTAGGGTTACTATCATGTTCATTTAGGAGATAAAGAAGCAACTAAGACAAAGTCTCTCTGCAAGGCTACACAAGTAAAAAGAAGTCAAGTAAGAATTTAAATCCAAAGTCCAACTCTGTTCTCCCTGACAGAATCCAACTCTTCGTTTTGAGACAGGGTTTCTCTGTGTAGCCCTGGCTGTCCTGGAACTCTCTCTGTAGACCACAGAGGCTGGCCTCAAACTCACAGAGATCTGCCTGCCTCTGCCTCCAGAGTGCTGGGATTAAAGGCATGCGCCACCACCACTCGGCCAAAGTCTAACTCTTTTTTTTTTTTTAAATAAAGAGGACCGGTTCCTCTTTGTGGGTTTTCAAAGATTTATTTATTTATTATGTATATAACATTCTGCCTTGATGTATGCCTGCACGCCAGAGGAGGGTGCCAGATCTCAGTACAGATGGTTGTGAGCCACCATGTGGTTGCTGGGAATTGAACTCAGGACCTCTGGAAGAACAGCCAGTGCTCCTAACCTCTGAGCCATCTCTCCAGCCCCAAAGTCTAACTCTTCATGCCAACTTTTCAATGTTTTCCCAGAAGGTCAGCCATAAACAGTGAAACATATTAAGAGAATTTTTGTTGTTGTTGTTGTCTTTCAATTCTTCTAAGCTGGGGACAACAAATGAAATTGTTCAGAATAAGCCCCGGAGTTCATTACACTGTTTTCAAATTGTATTACATCAATTTGAAATTACTCAGGGGGTGACCTTGGCAAATTAGTCAACTTATTGTATGTCAGCTCTTAATATTAATTGTGCACATGGAACATTGTTAGGGCTAAGAAAGCATTAGTAGAAGTTCTGACCCTTCTTATTGTATTAAGGATTAAAAAGATTATTTTCAGAAAACAAGTTTAAGAAACTATCCCTTTAAAAAAAAATAGCGTGGGGAGTCACACATGTTCAGCAGGCTTTTCCACTGAGCTATTTCCACCCTCAGCCAGGAATACATGGAAAATTGTTCTTATTATTTATGTGCATGTGTGCTGTGCACCATCTGTGTGGATACCCATGAAGGCTAAAACAGGGTGTTGCATCCCCTGGAGCTGGAGTTACAGATGGTTGTGAACAGACCCATGTGGGTGCTGGGAACCAAACTTGGGTCCCTGGAAGATCTCTTAACTGCTGAGTCATCTCTCCAGCTCCAGCCAGAAACACTTTTTTTTATAAAAAAGATAATTTATTTTTATTTTATGCGCATTAGTATTTTGCCTGCCTGTATGTCTGTGTGAGGGTGTCAGGTCCTCTGGAACTGAAGTTACAGACAGCTGTGAGCTGCCATGTGGAAACTGAACCTGGGTCATCTGGAAGAATAATCAATGCTCTTAACTGCTGAGCCATCTCTCCATCCCCAGCCAGAAACACTTTTAACAAAAAGAGCAGCCCAAAGCTTTGAGCCAACTGCAGTATGTAAATAGAATTTTGCAACTTAGGGGCTGACCTTAACACTTTTTATTTGAGTTTTTTTTTTAAACAGTTACTTTCTGTTGCTCTGTTTCCTATTTATTCTGATAAAGTTTCCTTTTAAAATTAATTTAAGTGAAAGTGAGTCATTTCAAAGAAAATGTGTATGAAGTTATAAAACACCCAGCACATAGTTTGGGAGAAAAAGAAAGCATTTCAATTGCAAGACTATTTCCCCCCAAACTGTACATCCTGTATTCTTCTATCTCTGTGCCTTCACTTAACTAGTTCCTCCAGTAGGAATGCAAATCCTCAACAATTCAACTTTAAAGAGTCGAACTTCACAACACTGCCATAAACGGGAAGTCCAACCTTTAAAATTTAACCTAAAGACCTTTCACAAGGAGTTTTCCAAATATTTTTTTTCTTTCTCTGCTCCAAATAAGAGAGAGTTTTCTCCCTTTCATTTGGTCTCTCACACCGTCAAGTTTCATTTCCAATCCTATTTATAATAATAATAATAATGATGATGATGATGACTGTTCTTCCACACCTGAATGCTGTTTCTCTTGACAGTGTGGTATTCAGGGAGCTAGGGTTTGAGTTCAAACCAAACTGTCACTTACAGACCCTATGACCTTGAGCTAGTCTTCTAGCTTGACCTTGAGACAGCTTGAAGAAGAAAAGGTGCCTGCCACTTAGCAGCCACGGATGCTTTCTTGTTGTTATATAGGTGAAGGCCTTTCTCACCGGATCACTTCTTCCACACTTTCCTATCAGTTAAGTACTTGGCACCACTACACATCTTCCGTTTTTCAAATGCTGCAGCTGCAGAAAGGAAACCTGAAGCTCTGATTGCCAGTGAAGAGACACTACATCAGAAACTACTCTTTCAAAAGGAAAATTGGCTCTGGACATACTTGAGTGAAGATTTAGAAAGGAATTAACGAGGGGAAAGTTTGCAAGAACACATAAGATACGATCCAGGGATCTTTTAAAGCCGAGGCATCTTGAGAAAATAAGGTTTCAAGCTGGTCCCCAGGTTTTAAGAAGTGTGCTGTTCCCCATCTCAGAGCTAAGAACACTAAAACAGACCAGCAGGTTCCAGGTTAGTCTGAGCTGCATCCATAGAGGACCACATGGTGTAGGATACTTTTATGGGGACACATCTTTAACAGGTAAATCCTATAGCGATGGGAAGTAAATAAGAGGTCATGCGGAACGAAAGCTTATTTCAGGAAGGATACAAAGGTTTCGAGAGTAGCAAGCGGTGATGGCTGGACAACTTCTGCGCACAGTGCAAGCCACTGAATTGTACCCGTGAAAGGAATGAGAATTCTGACTAGTTTGTTATTTCTCAACAAAGTCGTTAGGAAAACCAAAACTAGAAGCCACAAAGGCAAAAGCCGAGGGGCTGGGGGTGTGTGGGTGGGTGATACCACTTCTAACCACAGAAAGCAAGTTTAGGCAAGTTTGGCTCCGGAGTCAGGCAGCTCCAGATGGGGCCAAAGTCCCTGGAGGGCGAGCTTCTGGGCACACTAAGCCTCCCCTATTCCCTGAGGGGGATCTGGGTGCAATGTCCCCCTTCTGGATTCATTTTCCTCGCGTGTTATAAGGGGTCGGTTCTGAGACCTCCAGCGGCCGCAGTTCCAAATGGGTGACCCGTGCACACCCGGTCCTTGTGCTACCATGGGAATCATTACCTGTAGGCACCAATGGCCGCCGGGGCTTTTGCGGTGCTGATCACTTTTTTGATTATGGACGACATGCTAATCCTCTCACGAAGATCCTCCAGAAGAAGACTCTACAGCAACTCTTCTCACTCCTCTGACCAGACAACTCTAGGCACCAGGGTATTTGCTTCAGGTACCACCCCCGGGTGGGTTCGCAGGGCATGATGGGAATTGTAGTTCGCGGGCGGCTCCGGGACACGTGGAGGAAGCCGCTGTGCTGGCGCATGCGTCCTCAGCTCGCTTGCTCACTCAGGCGCTGAGGTGGGAGCTTTCTGACCCGCGGAATCCTCAGAGAGTCTGGCAGGTTGGTGTTGAGGAGCTGGTGCCTAGCGGGGTTCGTCAGCTCGTGGGGGCCGCGTGTGGGACCGCACGCCGGCCTGCAGTGGCGGGGTCGGCTCGGGGCATCTTTCTCATGCCGAGGTCCATGCTGCCGGGCCCTCTTCCAGTCCAGAGCCTCTGGCTGCTGCGCTCCCTTGGAGCTTTATGCTCGTCCTTGCCCTGCCAGGCAGAACCCACTCTGGGAATGCGCTTGCAGCCTATTCTGGTTCCCTAAAGAGGCGAGGTGGCTCACTGGGGGGGAACCAAGCAGAGGTGTGGTCTGCCTTTCGTCCCCCTGCCTCCTTTCTCTGCAAGATCGCCTCAGGGCGACTGGGGTCCGGTGTCAGGGGTGTCATCTTCCTCTAGCTCAGGACTTCAGCGTTTTCCCACTCCCGACCCCGGTATATGAACTAGATGTACAAATCAGTTACCGATAATATATCATAAAGAAGCTTATTTTAAAGCAATTCTTTAGTGTATTTGGTGTAAATTTACCATTTATTAAAGATTTATTGAATTTATTTATTAAAGATAAAAGCCAATTTGCACTTTCTGAAGTAGATGTGCCTGTTTATTTTTTCATCTTCCTTCCTTCCTTCCTTCCTTCCTTCCTTCCTTCCTTCCTTCCTTCCTTCCTTCCTTCCTTCCTTCCTTCCTCCTCTTTTTGTGGTGCATGTCACTTAGGAAGCAAAGGCGAGCAGATCTCCGTAGGTATGAGGCTAGTAGCCAAGGTTGCACAGAGAGACCCTGTCTCAAATCTACTCCTTCAATAACTTTTTTTTTCCCCCAGGGGGAGTGGGTTTCAAGACAGGGTTTCTCTGTGTAACAGCCCTAGCTGTCCTGGAACTCTCTCTGTAGACCAAACTGGCCTCGAACTCACAGAGATCCGCCTGCCTCTGCCTCCCAAGTGCTGGGATTAAAAGCGTGTGCCACCACTGCCTGGCAAACAAAAACGTTTTTAAGGATACTGGTTACCCAGATTGGAAAAGCCCAGCTTCAGTGTAGCTATTAACATACACGGAAACCAAATCCCACACCACTCTGCCCTCTGCATTCTTATCCAGTGCTTACCGAAACCGTGAGAGTTTTACAGAGAGAAGCTAAGGCTTAGGGAGACAGTAAGTGGCCAAGCAGGGGCTGGAACACAAACGCTGCCTCTAAATTCCATAAAGGGTTCCGGGTGTCCTTTATTCCACAGTGGAGCGTGCATGCCGTCGTTGGCATGCCATCACTGCAGTGCTGGTCATTATGCCTCTGCTTTTCTTTGTCCGTGGGAGAGTAGAGAAGAATCCAGGGCCTCTGCTCCATGTATGCAAGGCTGAAGGACAGTGGGGGATCCGGGCCTCTGCTTCATGTGTGTTCCTGTTGAGATGAATTTTGGGTATGGATACCATTCATGGCTTTTTTGGAATACCTGCTATAGATGACTATGGTAATGTTTTGGTGTCATCAAATTTTGAGCTATATAAACATTTATTAAATTTATTGTTTTTACCTTTGATATTTATTAGTGTGGGGGCCTAGGGGTATTTCACAGTGAGCTTGAAGTTGTCAGAGGACAACTTTAAGGAGTAGACTCTCTGTTTGCATTGTGTAGGTCCCGGGGATTGAATGGAGGCCATCAGGTTCATCAGCAAGTCCCTTTACCTGCTGAGCCATCTTGCTGGCCCGCTTTAAAATTAAGTCCTTTTGTTGTGTTTTGAAATAGGGTCTCAGGTAGGCAGGCTGGTCTTGTGCTGTGTGGCTAAGGATAACTTTTGAGCCTCCTGCCTCTGCCTCCCCAATGCTGATGTGAACAACCGTGTCTGGCAATTCATTGTTTTCGAAATAAGAGTTTTCTCTCTGTCTGTTAAGTGTATTGCTTCCTTTCCAGAAATGTCGAACGCAAAAGAAAGAAAACATGCTAAGAAAATGAGGAACCAGCCCACTAATGTGACTTTAGCCTCTGGCTTTAGGGCTGAAAGAGGTGGAAAGCACCATTTTGGAGCGGGGAGACCTTTTCAATCTCAAAAACAAGGTAAGATGCACACAGTGCCCTTTCTACTTTATTTTGAGTTAAATTGCTTTTTGCCAGTTTTGTTTGCTAGCCTTCATCTCAGAGGTAAACAATTTAAATTGATTTAAAGAGAGATACAAAAAAACTCTGTTATTAGATCTTGCAAGTCTGTCTTCTTGTTAAAGTTCACCTGTAACCCCATGCTAACGCAGAGCCGTGCCATCATCCCTGGGTGGGTAGAGGCCAGAGGAACTTCGGTTCCCAGCTGCTCTCCTCTCACGGACAGAGTAGTGCAAGGACCTCCAGCTCTGCCTGCGGTTTGACTCTCAGCTTTGGGGTCACCCCATGTGAGTCACTTAACAGTTGAATTTCATTCTGTTTTTTTGCAAAATGAAAGCAATAGAATCCACCAGTATGAATTGTTTCTAGACTTTAAAATTACAGCCTGGTAAGATGCTCAGTGGGTCAGGTGCTCAGTGGGTCAGGTACTCCGTGGGTCAGTACTCAGTGGGAGATGCCCAGGCCACCCACTCCTGACCACCTGGGTACCATTCCCTGAACCCATGGTGGAAGGAGAGAACTGAGTTTTGAAAGTTGTCCTCTGACCTTAATTCATGTGCCATGTTTGAGTCCATGTGATAATGACACATAAAATTACAATGTGTTTGAGATTAAGTTCTCTGTTCTACTCGTGTGTGTGTGTGTGTGTGTGTGTGTGTGTGTGAGAGAGAGAGAGAGAGACAGAGAGACAGAGAGACAGAGAGACATGAAGGGAAGCAAAGAGAAAGGGGAGGAGAAGGGAGGACAGATAATTTTGTTGGAGTGGAGGTTTGCTGTTTACTGAGGGTTCACTTGACTTTTTAAGATAGACATATTGCCATAGTATGATTATGCATATTTTAGAGCTGATATGTTTGATTTAAGTTATACCCCTGTATTTCCTAAGAGAAATTAACCAATGTGATAACCGCAGACCCCTGTGAAATGGTAGGGTGGAGGTGTCCACTGGACAGCTGTAGAGAAGGCCAGTTTGGAGAGGTTGTTTAAGGAGCAGGGTGCTTTAGACCTGATTGGTTGAACGTGAGATTTAAATTCTCTCTCTCTTTTAAAGATTTATTTATTGTATATAGTGTTCTGTCTGCATGAATCTTTGCACATCAGAAAAGGGCACTAGATCTCATTACAGATGGCTGTGAGCCACCATGAGGTTGCTGGGAATTGAGCTCAGGACCTCTGGAAGAGCAGTCAGTGCTCTTAACGTTGGAGCCATCTCTCCAGCCCCTAGATTTAAATTCTTAAGCTCTAGATTTGATCTAAAAATGTATCTTCTGCAACTTTGCTATGTGGTATAGCTTTCCCAAATATTACCTCATTTATAGCTCACAGTGACAAACCTTCTAATGTGTTTTAAGGTTATAGAGGCCTAATTCACATGCCAATGGGATAGCCAGGAACCCTGTGCAGTTCTTCCTGACCTCTCCTGTCTGCAGATGTTTATACCATAGCAATTATAGGGCTTTGATTAATAATTCATGTTATGTTGGAAATCTCAAAGGAGAAAATTCCCTTGTTTCCGTTGACCTGGCGCATCAATGTGATTACTGTTACACTTGCCAGTGTGTCACACTGACACGATCACCGGCTGTATCTGTCATTGTGTCACACCGACGTGAGTACCTGTTGTGCTGCCTTTGGGCTTGTTCTTGTGAAAGTCACCTTGCTACCCAAGATTCTTCTTAGAAGAAAAGATAGTGGGGCCTGAGAGTGTACAAGTGCTTGGTGGGTTAGGCTGGAGACCTGAGTTCAGTCCTTGGAACCTGTGTTCATGCATGAACACGTGCACACACCCACACCAACACACACACACACACACACACACGAGTATGGGCAAATAATAAAAATTGTATGATGGGGGCTGGAGAGATGGCTCAGAGGTTAAGAGCACTGACTGCTCTTCCAAAGGTCCTGAGTTCAATTCCCAGCAACCACATGGTGGCTCACAACCATCTGTAATGGGGTCTGGTGCCCTCTTCTGGCATGCAAGCATCCATGGAAGGAATGTTGTATACATAATAAATAAATAAATCTTTAAAAAAAAATTGTATGATGGTTGTAGGGTTAACAGGTTAATTCTCTATGGTTATCCTACCTCTCGTAACATACTTCTTTTGTTTTATTTTTAAAAACTTCCTAGAACTTCATTCTGGAACCTCACAGCAGTGGCAGAACAAGATGAGTCCCCACTTGCTCCCTGAGTCTGATGGGAATGAGCAATCTTCCTCCAAAATCATGTTTAAGAAAAAGGGAGGCTGGAAAGCAGGTCCTGAGGGCACATCCCAGGAGATCCCCAAATACATAACCGGTAGGTGTGGGTAAGGAGGTTGAGCTCTTTGTTTCTAGAGCCAGCACGCTGCTGTCTGCTGCCCTGCCTGGCTCCCCCTCTCTGTTCTTACCACTGCTCACCTCTAGCCTGAGCTCCCACCATTACATCCTTAGGCTGGTGTTCTCTCTTCAGATTCTTTCTGAGTCCTCTCATCAATCTGTTTGTAAGCTGTTCCCCTAACTTCCTTCTCCCTCTCCCTCTGAAAGTACTGCAGAAGCCGAAGAAGCCGAGATTGAAAGCCTGGCCTCCAGGTTCACATCACCTCCACCCTCACCTCCATCCCCACTGTCACTTCTATATGCACCATCACCTACACTCTGTTCCTTGAACGTTACTTAGGTGTGCTTTCTGATATCTCTGTTTTTAGATGAATTTGTTTATTTCACTAGCACCAGTTTACAGAAAGAGATATGTGCAGAAAGAGAAGCTTGACACTGGTTCTGTTTTCAGTAAAAAAAAAAAATAATAATAATAAATATTACAGGTTTTGAAAAAGCAGGAAGTGGTGACCCCCTTGAAATCAAGCTCTTAATAAAGTTTTCCCCTTTGTTTTTTCCGTTTGTGAGCATTGCGATTAAAAACGGTTGTGATTAGAGGTTGGGACACTCAAGTGTGAAAAGCTGGGCGTGGTTGACCCCGGGAGCTCTTTGGCCAGTCCAGTCCAACCAGACCAGTGAGATTCTGGTTCAGCTGGAGACCAGAGAGTGACAGGAACACACAGATGTCTTCCTCTGGCCCCTGCACGTATGAATCCGGGTGCATGTAGCCATGTGCACACAACACAGTGCACAGCTAAAGAGATAGGAAGCACAGGTTGTGATTCTGTGCCATGACTGTAAGTGCTTACAGTCTCTGGTCTTCACAACTCCAAAGTTGGCTAACTTTATTTGCGGACTAGAATATTTAGGAAGATAAAAATTTTTTCTAGCTTGAAAATGGAATTCTTTTAGAAAACTTGGAAAAAAGCGTTAACACTGAAGAATCTTCTCCAGGGACTAGAACACAGAAATGACAAGTATTGGCGCTTACTCGACCACTGACTCCAGATCTGCTGTGAGTGACCTTGGCGTTTCCCTTACAGCCTCTACTTTCGCCCAAGCACGCGCTGCTGAAATCAGTGCTATGTTAAAAGCTGTGGCCCAGAAGTCATCGAATTCGCTGGTTTTCCAGACTCTTCCACGGCACATGCGACGAAGAGCCATGAGCCACAATGTCAAACGCCTTCCTAGACGGTTGCAGGAGTTGGCCAAAAAAGAGGTGGGTATCAACTTAGTGTTAACGTTTAGGTTAGTAGTTTCCAGAAGGGTTCACAAGTGTTGGCCTGGAAGAATTTTAAGGAAATCACACTTACTATTAACTTTTTTTTTTTTTACTTTGCTTGAATATTTTTGTTTTGATCATTATCTAGCCCTGTCCACCTTCGCTGGCTACTTTAGCAGATAGTTAGATATTATAGCTGCTCTTAGTAGTCCTTTAATCCCAAGGCTCAGGAGGCAGAGGCAAGGGGAGCTCTGTGAATGTGAGACCAGCCTGGTCTATGTAGTGATTTTTCAGGCCAGCCAGGGCTACATAGTGAGACCTTATCCCACTCCAAGAGTTTAAATTATAGCACTTGGAACCCCTCTGTCCTCCCTCTCTCTCTCTCTCTCCTTCCTTCCTTCCTTTTTCTTTTTGAGGCAGGTTCTCACATAGCACAGGCTGGTCTTAAATGTGATCCGTAGCTAATGAGGAACTTAAACCGATCTTCTTGCCTTTACCTCCCTAGTGCTGGGATTTTAATCTTTTTATACAGATCTGATTATGTTTGGGCTTTACTCTAAAATTGGCTAAGCTACCCGTCTTTACTATATGCATCAAGATGTATTTATGAAATGCTTACAGTGTGTTGGTACTGTGCAGGGAGAGGGTTAGAATCCAGCTAGTTGAAATCCTTATCTATAAAGAGTTTGTTTTCAAAGAAGTTTAGCTTAATAATAGAAGAGATTTAAGTGTGAAAACTAACCAGGAATTTTGCACTTATCAATCAAATGTGAGGTTTGTTTCTTAGCAAAATGTAGCATGTTTAAATGAATGAATTGGTGTTTCCATTTCTGTATTTCTTATGTAAAGATTAAAGCAGGAAGCTAGTGTTTGATTAATCTTGCTGTCCGCTAATAGCCACAGGAAGCTTATGCTACTATGTTGAACATTATTTTTACATTTGTTTACTTTGTCCTATGTGTATGAGCGTTTTCCTGCATGTATGTATGTATGTGTATTATGTACATGTCTGGTGCCCAGACAATCAGAAAAGGGCGCCAGAAATTACAGATAGTTGTGAGCTATCGTGTGGGTGCTGGGAATTGAACCTGGGTCTTTTGCAAGAACAATGTGCTGTAAACCACTGAGCCATCTCTCCAGCCTTGTGTGTTGAAATTTTATAAGTATTGTATCTTCATAAAAGATGAGGTTTGCCTATTAGCAAGTGTTAGAACTTTGCTTCCTTTTTCCTGCCTCTGAAATCTTCACTTTCCATTTTCTCCCTCCCTGACCAATGTGGGGAAGACTCTAAACCAACCAGTTAAGCAAAGTGGCCCATGTATTATAGTTGTTTGAACTCCTAACGTTCAGCTGTGGCCTGAGTTGCTTACAAACAGGGTCAGCCTTTCTTCTTTAAACTGTAGGCAGAGAAAGCTGCTCATCAGAAAAAGGAACTTTCAAAAAATAAATGCCACAAAGCCCGAAGATGTCACATAAACCGGACGCTGGAATTTAACCGTAGACAGAAGAAGAACATATGGTTGGAGACTCACATCTGGCATGCCAAACGCTTTCACATGGTGAAGAGGTGGGGTTACTGCCTGGGGGAGAGGCCCACGTCCAAGAGCCACCGGGCCAGCTACCGCGCCATGACGAACCTCTGCCTCCTACAGGTGTGCTTTGCTGCAGGACCGGGAGCCTTCCCAGAACTTGCTTTTGATTGTTCCAAAGAATATCATTGTGATAAGTCTTTTCTGTGAGGACTGGGACACAGCTGTGCCGGAGATGAAGCAGCCTTAGTGGGAGAGGTGGACATCTAGGGATGTGTGCCTTTCTTTGTTTTTGAGACGGGGTCTCATATAGTCAATACGGGACTAGGGCTGTCTATATCCAGCCGGTTTTCAGTGCTTTCCGTGTGTTCCATCATTCAGTCCTTACAACCACAGCATGAGGTAGGAAGTTTCTGTTTATAGACGAGGTCTGGGTAACTCACCATACAGCTACTGAGCTGGGAGTCTGGTTGTACAAATTTGGGCGAGGTCCATCTGGTCACGGATAACTGAGAGGGCACTGTTGTTGGCAGGAAGGTTTCTAGGCCAGTGATGGTAGAGATTGCTCGGGATCTGTCTAAAGCGCAGCTCTAATTCCGTCTTTTGGTTCTGATTGCTGAGTAAACTGGGCTTGTTTCAAGCTGTTGTGGTTAGGGTTGGTCTGGGTGTCAGTGGTCCCGGCATGAATGCTGCTTCTGCTGAACCATGTAGCGTTGCACAAAAAGGCCATCTCAGTGCCTTGGTGCCCTCTCCTGCGATGCAGGGAACGGTAGAACCGATTGTGAGGTTGTAGGGAAGGCTGTAGCTGTTGCCACAGTTCTTCAGGGTTCTTCAGTACTCAGCCCTGTCTCTCTTTAACTACAGTAGCAAGATTGTACTCTTGGTTTCCTTGTACGTTAGTCAGACTGGCATAGCCAGGACAGCATGGGAGGAAGACAGGACAAGTTCATTGCTTATGTCAGAGTTCAGCGGTGCTGTACAAGTCAGGGACTGCCCTGACTTCAGCTCACTTTGTGAAATTCTCTGTCTTGCTCCTTTCCTATGGCTTCTTACCTTGCGTCGATCTGAGGAAAGAACAATACTTTATTTAGAAGCAGCAGTTTTTATAGCCCATTTTGAACTAGCCAATGTGAGTGGGATAAAATAAAATATGCTTGCTAAAATGTAGGACTCTGTATGTTATGAATTAAATGAAGATTCATTTTGACCTTTGACTCAGATTGGCTTCAGAATATCTGCTAATGTATAGTAATAGGCAGGCTGTAGATTTTGAGTTGTGGAAGCGGTTTTGGGTGGTTTGATCTGTGTCTTAGAACAGGTTTTCTTTTTTGCCAATGGTGTTAGATCAGATCCCCTTAGAAGCTGGAGTTATGCAGTTGTGAAGCCACCCAAAGCGGGTACTGGAACTTGAACTTGAGTCCCCTGCAAGAGCAGTACATGCTCTTAACCTCCTGCATCTCTCAGCAAGTTTTCTGATAGAGCATTGGCTTCTTAGCTTTTTTTTTTAAGCATTGTAAACAGATCATAGCATATTTAATTATGTTTTTTCTTTGTTCAGGACTTATCGTATTACTGTTGTTTGGAGTTGAAGGGCAAAGAGGAGGAAATACTGAGGGCGCTTTCTCAGATGTGTAGCACAGACACAGGTAATCACTTCCAAAGCCGGGCGTTGTTGAATGAGTGTCTACTGTAAGCATTTCATAGTTTTAATATGACAATATGTGAGATATTCTTACTCCCAGTGTGTGTGTTAACGTAAGAAAGGTTGAGTTGATATTTAAATCTTTAATAGCATTCTTTTGTGTAAAGTGAGCCATTATTCTGTGGAGTAAACTTAGGTGGAAACAACTCGAAACTCATGAAGTCATTCATTTAACAAATCTTTTTGGATAGCTCTCTGTGTGCCTGGCTCTCTTTTAAGCTTCTTGTGGAGACCAACAGTGGTTAATAGTACGGCTCTCAGGAAACAAGGCTTCTTGTGAGCCCTTGAAGTCAGGGTGTTTTGCTTGTGTTTGTTGCAGGACTGACCTTCGCTGCTGTTCACTGCTTGTCTGGAAAGCGACAAGGGAGTCTCGTGCTTTACCGGGCAAATACGTATCCCAGAGAAGCTCTGGGGCCTGTCACGTTTCTCTGGAAGCCTAGGAAGACCCCGGGGGATACGTCTGAGGATAGGCAACTGTGGATCTGGCTTCATCCGACCCTTAAGCTGGTATATCTTTCTGTCACATTCTGTGTATTTATTATACAATGTGTGGGTATAGACGTGGAGGCCAGAGGACGGTGTGTGTGAATCCGCTCTTCCACCGTGTGGGGACCGGGGATCAAAGTCGTGTCTTCAGAATGGTGGCAGTCCCATTTACCTGCGGAGCCGTCTCTCCTGCCCACTGTTCCATTCTTAACTACCACCGGAAGACGATCTTTTAGAAATTTCAGTGGTATAAAAGTTTGACTGTCAGTTTGGTATGATACTTTTATTAATAAATCAATTAAATTTTGTTTCCTTCCTTCTATCTTTTCTTCCTTTTTTTTTTCTTTTTTGAGACTGACCCTGTGTAGCACTGACTGTCCTGCATCTGCCATGTAGACCAAACTGGCCTCAGACTTGCAGTAATCTGTCTGCGTTTGTCTCCCAAGTGCTGGGGTTAAAGTCATGTGCTACCATACCTGACTGATACTTCTTTATTTAAAAAAATTCTTTTTATCCAAAACTGTTGAACAAGGAATGGCTATGTTTACCTTGAATATGGTGTATGTGTGTGTGTGTATATATATATATATGTATATATATATATGTATGTATGTATATAAAATGTAATGATTACCACAATGAATATACCCTTTTTCACCAATTCAATTTGTAACACTGCATTTAACTTAAACACACACACACATGTTTTTAATTTTTATTTTAAATTTGTATTTATTTATTTTTCTCAAGACAGGGTTTTTCTATAGCTTTGGAGCCTGTCCTGGAACTTGCCCTGTAGCCCAGGATGGCCTCAAATTCACAGAGATCCGCCTGCTTCTGCCTCTTGAGTGCTGGGATTAAAAGCGTGCGCCACCACTGCTTAGCTTAAAAATATTTATTAAGAATGTATTTACTTATTTTTTTTTTTTAATGTGTGTCGGTGTTTTGCTTGTATGTATATCTGTGCACCATGTATGTGCCTGGTGCGCAGGCAGGCCGATAGGGGCTGTCTGATTCTCTGGAACTGGAATAAGACAGTTGTTAGCCCTTGTGTAGGTGCTGAGACTTAACACTGGGTCCTCCGCAGGAGCAGTCAGTGTGTGTTTAAATTCCAAGGATGTAAAGTCCATGTTTAACAACTCCTTAGGCTGTCCTGGAGGAAATGAGAGCAGTGTGCCAGTGCTCAGAACCCGTCAGCTCAGGTGTCTTCGTTCCTGACCCACTCCCGACAGCAGACCGAGGGGAAAGTCAGCCTGAAGAAGCTGATGACAGCGTAGGCCAGAAAAGGAAAAGGAAAGACGATGCAGAGAGCCCTCGACGCACCAAGAGAACTCTTGGCGATGGGACTAGAGACCCGTGCCAGCCGCGTTCGTGGGTCTGTCTTCCTACAGGGGTCGTCATCAGGTAGGAGCTGCGTTCACCGTGGAAGGCCTCGCTCCCCCCTTTTCTGGTTTCCCGGTGTAGCCCTAGCTGTCCTGAACTCAGAGATCTGCCTGCCTCCGCCTCCTGAGTCATGCTGGCTGCCTTGTCCTGTGGCCTGCCATGTCCGCTGTGACTTGTCCCATTGTCAGTGGTATAGACATCATAAGTGATGGGAGTTTGTGTTTATTGGCCTTTTCTCAGTGATCTGACGATGGAGATGAACAGGTTCCGGCTGATTGGTCCTCTTTCCCACTGCATCCTGACCTCGGCACTGAGGGCTGCTCCTCTACACACAGTGAGTAAATGTGACTGTCGTGCTGGTCCATCTGTAAACCTAGCGTATGATCTGATAGCCCATCGGTTGTTCCTTAACTGTGTATTTCCCAACTTGTTTTTGTTAACAATTTTTTTTTTAAATAATCTTTCATTTCTGGAAAATTATCTCAATGGATGCGATAATTCAATTGAATTTTTTTTTTTCCTGAGACAGGGTTTTTCTGTTACAGCTGTAGCTGTCCTGGAACTCAATCTATAGACTAGGCTGGTCTGGAACTCACAGAGATCTGCCTACCTCTGCCTTCCAAGTGCTGGGATTAAATGTTTACACCATCATATCCGGCTAGACAAATTGAATTTTAAATTATAGATTATTCTTGCTTTTCTGGTTCTTATAGAAGGTAATCTCCCCTTCATAGATGGGCAATGGAATGCCTCTAAAAAAAATCTCTGAAATTGTCTGCTAATCTTCTTTCTTCTTCCCCTTTTCCTTCTTCTTCTTCTTCTTCTTCTTCTTCTTTTTTTTTAGTTTAGCTTATGATAGATTTTCTGGGAAGTTAAGTAGTATGTCCACTCAGCACTTCGGATCAGAAGCAGGGAAGATATTCCTTTGTGTTCTCAAGATTGATAACCACCACTCACATGACATCATTGAACACTTAAAAATGTAACTGAATGGCTGAGATACTGAATTTGTACCTCTTTTAATTTTAACTAAAGATGAATTCTCTCTGTGGCTTGTGACTGATGTGTAGACAGTGCTGGCCTAGAGCATGAGGTGTGGTTAGGGGTCTCCTTCTGGGTTCCATCCTAGTCAGTTGATTTAGCAGGTGAGCCTCAGATTTGATGTGGGCAAAGACAGTGATCAAGCTGAGGCTCTAAACCACGACAGCAGCCCCTCTCTGTCTCCTTGGCGTTCATCTCGGCCTCCGTTGCTGTCTCGGCCTGGGGTCCCGGAGTGGATTTAGGATTTTCCCTTGTTATTCCTGCTCGGGATGGACATTTTATTCACTTTTTGCTGTTTCTGTCACATTGCTTTTTGTAGATGGAATCCAGGCCTTTTGCTTGCTAGACAGGCAGTCGCTGTAGCTGTCCCTGAGCTATATTCCAAACCCAGTTAATTCACTGCTTTTTGAAATGATAAATTCCCAAGTAGCTTCTCATGTAATTTGAGGTTAAACTCACTCAGATCCCGTACTGTGGCCTGTGTCATCTTAGACTTTTAGTCTCTCCTCACCCTTTGGCCGTGCTGGCTTTTCATGGTCTAGAATGTGTCATTTCCATTTCCTTGACTTGTACTTATTTTCTTTCTACCTTCTTAACATTCTGTTGTGCTACTCTTGGTTGGGCTAAAATGTCCTCGTTATTTAAGTTTCAGCTCATCTCATACAGTCTGTATTCCCTCTCGAACCCTTGTGCCCTCAGGTTAGCTCCCCCCCTACATTGTTCTGTAGCTTCCTGCACTTTTCCTCAGCTTACTAGTATAGTCTGGTTCTTGTGCTTATAACACCTGTGTCTCTCACTGGCCTCTGCCATTCATGATGGTCAGCAGGCCTGGTTCTGCCTGGTTCTGCCCTCTGTTCTGTCCTCAGGGCTTAGCATAGTGCCTAGCATAGGCTCTTCCGTGTGCTAATAAGTTATGGAGTAAAGACGTGAATTCAGGTTTGGTTCTGGAGCCTGTGCTCCACACCACTTAGCTCTGCTGCCTGTGTTCTGTCAGGTGGCCCCGTCTTAAAAGTTACCGCTTTAGGGTCCAGCACTAATCACTGCTCTTGGTGTCATGTCTGTCATGTATCTCGTACTTGAAACACCATGGAAACCTTGCCAAATCCCAGCCTTGCCTGGGCGTTAGTGAAGCGTGTACGCATCTTATCCGGTGTTGCTAAGAGTAGCACAGCTCTGGCCTGGTGAGAAGGGAGCATTTTATTGTTAAATTAGAGAGGAGGTGGTAAGAGTGGGGGGGCCAGCACCTCCATAGGAAGCGTGCACAAGGAAGAATGGCGGTGCTTGGTTAAATAGCATCTTGTAAAGGCTGCGAAGTCTCTAATTAGAGTGTTAGTCTGGTAGTGATTTCTATCAAGTACAGTTGCATCCTCACTGCTCCTGGTGAACGAGTTATTCTCACACCCAGAAACAAAGGGAGCGGGGCCAGCTGTGTTACAACCTTCTTACAACGTAGCAATCATTAGGACTGACTCACCACAGTTGTTGGGCCTGGCTGCTGAGGAGGAGTTCTTGTTTTCCAGGGGGAAGAGGATGCAGAGGAGACAGCCCATCACTGGTGGAGCGACACTTGCAAGAGCTCTGATGGCGCTGGCCTTCATCAAAGACAAGAAGCCGTCTTCCAGTTGCTGGGAGGTAGAAAGAGGGAGAATCTACTGTGCTGGGGAGGGGTGGGGAGCGGGGCAGAGAGCAGTTGGCCCCAGTGAGTGGTCTTGCTTTCTGTTGCGTTTATTTGCTGTGATGTGACTCGAGAAGCAAGTAAGAAGCTGGAGTCCAAGATTGAGGCATTGTGCTCACGCCTGTGAAATAAGGTTGTTCTTATTCTAAGTCACTGGCATTCTGAAGTTACAAGTGAGCGGCCGAGCAGGAGCTCACCCAATGTCTGTGCTTACTGCCCCTTGTATGTGTAGCTGATGAGAAACCTACTGGTCCATGTTGGAAGATAATTTTATGTCCTTTAAATTTTATTTTGCAAGAAACTTTACTTTTAAAGTGTTAATTTATTTTCTGAGTAAATTTGTGGGGGAAAGGTGATATGTATTTTAAAGTAATTTCTCCAAGAAAATAGTTTCACTAGGAAAATCTGAAAGGTTCAAACTACAAACAAGATTGTATTAATACATATTGTGATTTAAACACATTTTTTACATTTACTTATTTGTATTTGTATGTGTGTGTGTGTGTGTAACTCAGTCCTCTCCTTTCACCGCACAGATTAGAGTCAGATCATCAGCCTCCAGCAGGCGCCTTTGCTCACTGAGCCGCACCTGCCCCATGCGAGCCTTTCTCTATCTAAGCTTCTGTTTAACGCATCCCTTCTGTTTCTATTCTGTTGAAGGAGTCTCCTCACCAGCGGAAATTCCTGCAGGTACCATTCTGGGATTGACAGTGAGGGATCCGAGAACAAATTTGCCCCCACAGCGGTCCAGAGCTTTGCCGCATCCGGAAAGACACCAAGGTAAGTTGTAGCCATGTTCCTGGTTGAGCTGTCGGGTCCCATGAGGTGTGTGTCCGAGGACGTGGCGTGGAGAGTGTCTTTCAGGGAGTTGTAAACCACACAGCTAGCTACTCAAGTTTGATGTTTTTCCCAGAGTCCTCAGTTTTCTCTAGTGTGTCTCTCTTTAGTCTCCCAAACGCCTGGAGCTTCAGAATTTAGCTGTGAGGAAGGGATGTGCACCGGCAGCTGGTCTTGTGCTCTTTGGAAGCCTCTGTCTGACCATACAGATGATCCAGGTTCGAATCCTGGCAAGGCCATCCCAGGTGCTGAAGTATCAGACCACATTGTTTTGACAGAGTGGAGGGACCCACGCGAACCACTTGGCTGGGAGGTGGGTTGGGACTGGCTAGAGTTTTAAACTGATCCGGGATTGGCTGCAGCTGGGATGGTGTCATTTAAACACATTAATTAGGAGAGCCATTGAAACTAGCTTCTGAGTTTGCGACATTTAAGTGTGTCATAACAACTTCACAGTTTTGTTCCCAGCCTCTCTGCCTGTCCTTAGCTAGCTTACTAGGGACCAATAAATGGTCCTGTCAGAGGTCCACATAAAAGGTGACTGAGGATTTGAAGACTCAGGTAAGTTAGTCACTGTGGAGCCTGACTGCCTTGCTGTGGCTGTCTCATTCAGTGGTCTAGTGAAACTGCGTACGTGGGAGGGTCTCCCGAGAATTTCGTGTGGAGTCACTTCAGAGCTGCGGGTGGACTCTGCATCCCTCTGGCTTCCTCATTATCTATGTTTGGATGGGAAGTTCTAACACCCTTCCTAACAGGTTTAGCACGAATCGGTTAAAGAAGATTAAAGTCTGTCGTGAAACATGATCTGGTTTCTACTGTAAGATTCACTGTTAGACATTGTCGTGGATTTCACTCCAGCCTGTTTTTGTTGCTATTATTTTGTTTTTTTGAGACAGGATCTCACTGGGTACCTCTGGCTGGCCTGGGACTCCCTTTGTAGAGCAGGCTGGCTTTGAACTCACGGAGCTTTGCCTCTTTCTCCTGAGTGCTGCGATCATTAGAACCTGTTTTAAGTACTGTAATTCCTATGAAGATACTTTTATTTGATGTTGAGCTACATAAAGAAGTATACTTTCGGGCTGGGGATGTGGTTCAGTAGAGTGCTTGCCTACTATGTGAGTGGCCCTAGTTCAGTCCCTAGTTGTTTTGAGATAAGGACTTGCTATGTAGCTATGCTGGCCTGAACTTGTTATAAAGCCCAGGGTGGCCTTGAACATGTCAGTATTCCTGCCTCAGCATCCTGAATGCTTGGTTTGTGGGCAAGAGTCAGATGCCTGGCAAGGAGTACACTCTTCACATGAATTAGCTGAATTAGTATTATATCTGTATTTTTTCTCATCTAGCAAGCTGAGTCAAAACAAAGGGTAGAGGTACACTTTTGGGGGGGCTGGATCAGTTGAAAGATCAGTCCTTAGAAGACTCAACAGTAGGACAACTTACACGTAATTCCTTGACCTAGCCCAGTCTGCCTATATCTGAAATTGTTCTCTGCCCATTTTGACTTAAACAGGCAGCAATAGCAAAATCGACTCAAGTGCTTCTAGCTTGAAAGAGTTTGCCTGCTTTGGGTAACAAGCTCCTTATTTTCTTGTATTAACTGAAGCTTAGGCAGCTCTTAGAGGAACAGGTTCCTAGGAGCCTGACTGTATTCTCAGGCTTTGAAGAGGTTCTCCTGAGTGTTAATTACTAACACGTTTTTATAACACTTTCCAGCTTCATTAACAGAGTGGTTTACTGTGTAAGTGTCTTTGAGGCTGGAGGTGTAGGGTGGTGATAGAGCTTGTGCCTAACATCGCACGGGCCTGGGTTCGAGTCCCAGCACTGGGAAAATGGGAAGAAAACCTCAAACCACCTTTGTGCTGTATGCTCTTCTTCATTCATTGTCTGTAGCAGTCGCTTCTGTGCTTCCATAGATTGTTTGGATTGGCTCTTGCTAGAGAAGAGCTTGCTTTAATGTTGGCCTCGGAGGCAGGAATTATGGGTCAGTGACGGGGCATGTTCTAAGTGTGTGCATTGTAAGCGTGCACTCTGGCTTCTCACTTACTGGCTAGCAGCAAACAAAACAAAATGGAAGAAAAAAAATACATTGTGTGTGTAGCTCCTTTAAAAAATTGCTCTTGAAATGCTCTTTGGCCATATGTTCTTGCCACCACCACAGCCATGAAGGAGTCTGGTTGCCTTCAGAATGGCAGGTGGGCAGACATATTTTCCTTTTCTAGTGCTCGTGAGCACTGTTACAGCACAGGGCAGCCGTAGACTCCAGTGTTCGTGAACACTCTCAGTTCAGGGCAGCCATGGACTCCAGTGCTCGTGAACACTCTCAGTTCAGGGCAGCCGTGGACTCCAGTGCTCGTGAACACTTCACGGCACAGGGCAGCCGTGGACTCCAGTGCTCGTGAACACTTCACGGCACAGGGCAGCCGTGGACTCCAGTGTTCGTGAACACTCTCACGGCACAGGGCAGCCGTGGACTGCAGTGTTTGTGAGCACCGTTACAGCACAGGGCGGCCATGGACTCCAGTGCTCATGAACACTCTCATAGTACAGGGCAGCCATGGCCTCCAGTGCTCGTCAACACTCTTCACGGCACAGGGCAGCTGTGA
Source organism: Microtus pennsylvanicus (assembly GCF_037038515.1). Taxonomy (NCBI): domain Eukaryota; kingdom Metazoa; phylum Chordata; class Mammalia; order Rodentia; family Cricetidae; genus Microtus; species Microtus pennsylvanicus. The sequence goes on along the minus strand of NC_134580.1, from coordinate 65,048,546 downwards.
ACTCCAGTGCTCGTGAACACTTCACGACACAAGGCAGCTGTGAGCTCCAGGGCTCGTGAGCACAGTTACAGCACAGGGCGGCCATGGACTCCAGTGCTCGTCAACACTCTTCACGGCACAGGGCAGCTGTGAACTCCAGTGCTCGTGAACACTTCACGACACAAGGCAGCTGTGAGCTCCAGGGCTCGTGAGCACAGTTACAGCACAGGGCGGCCATGGACTCCAGTGCTCGTCAACACTCTTCACGGCACAGAGCAGCTGTGAGCTCCAGTGCTCGCTCGTGAACACTCTCACGGCACCTTAGGCCTCGCTGCTCAGTCTCCAGGAGAAAGAGCGTTTGTAGACACTAGTGCTGCTCTCTGCAGCTTTGTCCTCCCTGAAATCTGTCGTGCCAGTGCCTAGTCACTCCCAGCTTATTTTTCCCTGGCTGCAGACCCACACAGGTTTGTGCTTTTGAGTGAGTTCCATGTTGGCATTTTGGAACAATAGCTGTCCCCTCCTCACCAGTTGAGTTTTAATTCTTCAGTCTAACAACATAGATCTGAAGGACTTTTTTCTGTCATGTTTAAGTGACAGTGTGGAAGTGTCCATGACCGAAAACCCTTCTTTCTGATATTCTGAGTGCAGTGTGCCTTCCTTAAGAGACAGGACAGTTCACAAACATTGCTCTCCTTAAAGGAACGGAGAGGTGTGTTTTACAGACAGGAGTGACGAGCTCAGTAAAGTTAGTTCTAAGAGAACCGAGGGTAATGGAAAGTGTCTTCTAGAAATTTGATTATCTCAAATTCAAGGGGCAACTTATAATTATTAGTATTATAATTGTGTGTCTGCACAGAAGTAAATATCAAAGAAAAGTGTTTATTAGCCTTTGTTATTTCAAGGGCTAGGAAACCAACTATAAGAATAACTTAGTTTTTGTCTTCTAGTTTGGGACATGCCCGTCACTGCCGTCTGCCAGTGTTCGGACTGACGGAGAGAAAGTGTGGTTTGAAGGCTCTTTCTCTTCCCTCTTAGATAATGAGCAAGTTAGACAGCTGCTTCTGGAGGGCGTGCCCGTGGAGTGTGCCCACAGCTTCCTCTGGAGCCGTGATATCTGTAGGAGTGTCACAGAGAGTAAAATCTCGGATCAGGTAACTAACGTGCCAGGATTAGTGGTAAGATCATGGATGACGGGGAGAGTCACTGTCTTAGAGACTACAAAGTGATTTTATGTTTCAGTGTTCCATGTACCTATTTATACATTCTCTCCCCCACTCCACCCCAAGACAGGATTTCTCTGTGTAGCCCTGGCTGACCTGGAACTCACTTTGTAAATTTCTTCCTATGGCGATCTAGAAGATCTAGTAGGATGATCTAGAAGATCTAGTAAAGTTTATAAGGTCTAATAAGTTCTAAATAGATCTTGGAGGTCTAGGAAACTAAAATGTCTAGTAAGGTCTAGGAAGGTCTAGAAGGTCTAATAAGGTCTAGAAGGTCTACAAAGTCTAGAAGGTGTAGGAAGGTCTAGAAGATCTAGTAAGATATAGGGGGTCTAGAAGGTCTAGTAAGATCTAGAAGGTTAAGGTGTAGGAAGGTCTAATAAGGTCTAGAAGGTCTACAAAGTCTAGAAGGTCTAGGAAGGTCTGGAAGGTATAATAAGATCTAGAAGGTCTAATAAGGTCTAGAAGGTCTACAAAGTAGAAGATCTAGTAAGATATAGGAGGTCTAGGAAGGTCTAGAAGGTCTAGGAAGGTCTAGAAGGACGATCTAGAAGACAGTGACTGTTTCTATTGACTTGTTTTCTTCCCCTTTAGGATTTAAATCGGATGAGAAGTGAATTGCTGGTGCCAGGGTCACAGCTTGTTTTAGGGCCTCAAGAATCCAAGATTCCTATTCTTTTGATCCAACAGCCAGGAAAAGTGACTGGCGAAGACCGGCTGGGCTGGGGAAGTGGCTGGGATGTCCTCCTTCCCAAGGGTTGGGGCATGGCTTTTTGGATTCCATTTGTAAGTTGCCTTTTGATTTCACGCAATAGTTGCACTATTTAAAACACAGTGATTAACATATTAATTGTACAGCTACTCTGTGATATTTCCATATGCGCTTGCTTTATGTGTTGATATCCACCTGTCTACCCTTGTCCCACACCCTAGTCATAAACAATACTAAGTTTTTGAAGTAGAATGATTTTATTTTTAAATAGTAGTAACAATAGCTGGGTGGTGGTGGTGGTGGTGCACGCCTTTAGTCCCAGCAGAGGCAGGCAGATCTCTGAGTTCAAGGCCAGCCTGGTCTTCCTAACTGTAGCCAACATTTTTATTAAAATCTGTGTTGTGTGTATTTTCCGGTTAGCTTAAGCACGACTCTGCTAGAGATGGTGAGAGGCGTGCCGGCGTCAGACTCATGCAGGTAGTTAATTTTTGGCAATTATGCCTAGTGCAAGGAGCAGTCTGTTAATCATTTAGGAAGGGTTGATTTTATTTTATTTTTTTAAGTTGTTCCACTTAATTTCTTTTAATTAAGTTTTTTTTTTTGTCTGTTTTCTTCAGTGCTAGGAGTTGAACTGAAGGTCTTAGCAGGCTAGGAAGCACTCTCTCGTGTAGCTCCATCCCCCAGACCATTAGGCATTATTTCATTCACATAGAAAAAATAAGGTCCTATGTACTGAGGGGCTGTGCACCTTTGGCCTGCCATCCCACTTAGAAAATTAAGCGTACAGGTTCACTGGCAGGGCCTCACGTCTGGCACACCAGTCTCCCCGCTCCTGAAGTAACACCATTATGATTTTGGTGTTTGTTTTCCTCAGTGCATGCTCTCATACCTTTATCAAATGTGTGTATCTCTGTAAAGTACATGTTTTTAGGCTCTATGCCTTATTATGTGTGTGCTTCTGCAACCTGTGTTATTCTCTGGGTACCGAGGATTTTTCCACGTGTATTGAAGTCCATTCATTCATTATTGTGTGGTGTTTGGTTATAGGATTATCCTAGCATGTATTTACCTGTTATCTTTTTGATGGGCTTTTAGCTTATTTCTCATTTTAATATTTTAGGATTAATCCTTGTAGCTTATTTAGACAGTTAAACAATTTCATTTCAAGTCAGTAAACCGACAGGGCCTCCTGTCGTTTCTTTTAGATCTACCGAGGTGCAAGAGTTGGGGGATTGAAAGAGACGGCAGTGCATTCTCAGTATCGAAGATCACCTAACATCCCAGGTGACTTCCCAGACTGCCTTGCTGGGGCTCTGTTTGCTGAAGATCAAGCTAAGGATCTTCTAGAAAGCTACAAAAGGTAAGGAAGGGACTCTCTTCTGGTCTGTCTTCAGGAATGAGAAGCGTCTGCTTGAATCACCTAATGGCTCGGGGAGCATCGCAATTGCTTCTCTTTGAGTTCTTTCTCTCTTACCAAGAGGTGGTTGAGAAGCTTTAGCCAGGAGCTTCTCTGTTGGCCTTTGCAGGCCCATCTGGTCCAGCCCTTCTCTCGGTTACTTTCTGACTTGTGTGATGGACAGCTGAACTGAGACAAGCATTTCAGATGCTTGCTAATAGATCTCACCCCATCCCACCCCCACTCTTGTGGAGATTCTGCTTTAAAAGGCTGATTTATAAGCGTTAATGAAACCATGGAGGTGGGTAGATCACTTTATACTGCTACCGTTCTGCCGTCCAAACATACATGTGCTGTTTTAGTATTTTAGTATTTATCCTTGTAGTCTCTGATTTTTCGTTGGAAATGAGTGGATGAGGGCCTCTATTTCTGATATATAGAGAAGTGGACCATAGGTCTCTGTATTCCCGTTAAACTGTAGGCTCCCAGAAGCACAGAAACTCCCACTCGTGAGTGGTGCCTGTGGATCCAGCCATAGACCGTGTGCAGTCGGCCTCGCTAATGTTTGCTGTTTGATGAACGAGTAGACAGTTGGATGTTGCGGTGACTTTAGTGGGAGCACCAGGAGGGCTAAGTTGGGAATCCCTGCTCATTACCACAGCCACAGAGACAGGCAGGAGTCTGGCCCGTTTGTTGAGTGATAGACAGATGAGTGACTTAGTGGCTGAGTTGTGACTTGATTCTGCACCAGATCACCAGCAGTCATGGGCTGTGTGTCTGTGTTCCTCCCAGACTGTTGTTGAGGGGCCTGTAACTAAGAATACTCAGTTTCACTATTTAGACTTTTTCACACTATTTTGAGACCTGACCTTTTCATTTAATCATATATTGTGTTGGTTTCCATATCAACAAACAATGATCATAAACCAAATGTTGGCAAGCTTCTTTTGTAGAGGGCCACATGATGGCAGTGTTGGCTTTGTAGACTCCTGGTCTCCATGACAGGGACGCAGCCACAGACGTAAACAAAGGAGTGAGGTGGAGTTCCAACCAGGTCTTATGTACGGTCGCTCACATTTGGATTTCGTAAAATTTTCAGTGTCATGAAGTAGAATCATTTACTTTTTCAGCCATTGAAAATATGAAAATTATTCTCAGCTCATGGGTCATATAAAAACAGATAACAGGGCAGATTAGGCCCATTTGGCACAGCTTGCCGGCTGTGGTGCAGGACGGAGCTTGGAGTGGTTCCATAAGTTTGCAGCGTGGAGGGCCTGTGCTTCATCAGTGACCTTTTAGGTTACCTCTGTTTTCTTGCCCTGTGGTTTGGGAAACTGCACCTATATGCATCTCTGTATTTGTCTGAATCATTCATTCATCCAACACATTTATTTCAAGCCTACTGTGGGATCCCACACCCCTCTAGACACCGTGGCTCTTGTAGGCACAGAGTAGACCTAAGTCTGTCCCGGACTTTATGGAGACTCTTTCCTTTCCTTTCCTTTCCTTTCCTTTCCTTTCCTTTCCTTTCCTTTCCTTTCCTTTCCTTTCCTTTCTTTTCTTTTTTTCCTTTCTTTTAGAAATTTTGTTAATTTCTTTACTTTTTAATTTTTTTGATAATTTCATATATTGTGTTTGCTGCCCCCTTGTCCTCTCTTACCTCCCTCCCTATCCTACTGACTTCTTCCCAGGTCCTCCTGTTTTCCTGTCCTTTCTTGTTTTTTTGACTCATGGAATTTAATTAGGGCTGTCTTTGTGAGTATGGGTATGGACTGTTTACTGGAGCATGGGCAACTTAACAATGGCCACACCACTGAAGAAAATGACTTCTTCTTGGGGAACCACTAGCTGCCAGGAGCTCCTCAGAGGGCCTGGTGAGCCCCTCCCAGATCCCTGCTGGGTTTTGACAACTTGCTCTTTGCAGGCCTTGTATGGATGGTCTCCATGTGTCCATGACTGCTGTGGCTCGGCGTGGCATAGTATGTGTGCCTCTGCCGTGTCCCGAAGACGGTGTGGCGTAGCATCCATCCCCTCCTTCGGTTCTGTGTCTGCACCATGGTTCCCTGAGCCTTAGAAGGGGCCATGTAGTTGTGCTGTTTATGGCTGAGCATGCTGTTCTCACTTATTCTAGGTACTTTGGCAAGTTGTAAGACTGTGCATTAATTGCCACCCACTGCAGAAGAAGCTCCTCTGCCCGTGGCTGAGAGCAGCAGTAGTCTATAATATAAACTTAAATGTTTAGAAGGTGATTTGACAACAGGTCCAGTTAGCACAACTGTTCAAACCCGTGGTCAAGACCCCTACAGGGGCTATCAGATATCCTGGATATCAAATATTTACATTAGGATTTGTAATAGCAGCAAAATTACAGTCGTGAAGTAGCAATGAAGATAATTTTATAATATGTCACTGCAAGATGAGGAACCTCTTTGAAGGGTTGCAGCATTAGGAAGGTTAAGAACCCCTGCTGTAGCAGAACATTGGTAGTTTGAGTCTTCCCAGAGGCCTGTGGTTTACAGCGGAACTTCTCCCTAAATTCTGACCTGGTGTGTCCCTGCCTCCGTCCAAACACACAGTATCAGTTTCCTGTGCATCCTTCCAGGTACCCTGCCTGTACACAAAAGTTTGCAGGACACAGTCTTTCTCTTTACTCATGTTTAGTGCAGTTGTCAGGTCAGAAGTGAGGGAGATGCCTTGTGCATCTCCAGGGATAACACTGCCCAGCCCCAGGGACACCGTGATTGGAGCTCTCAGGGTAAGCACTGCGGTACTGCATTTGGTTTCCAGAGGCTGCATACATTTGTAGATGTGGGACCTGTTTAAAAACCAAAGATCTGGGCGCAGCGGCGCACACCCTGCACAGGGGAAGCAGAGGCAGGTGGATCTCTGAGAGTTTGCAGGCAGCCTGGTGGACAATAGTGACCTTGGCAGGTCAGGACTACACACACACATACATGCATGCACACAGCAACAACAAAACAAAAAAGACCAGAGAAAACAAGGAGCTTCATGAGCAGGGTTGGTGATCTTTATCATACATTCCTTGGGGAGTCTTGTGTGTGCGTGTTGGCTGCAGATGTGTTATAATGGTCTTGGCTGTTTTAATTCTCCACTGTTCAGTTGTTTAAGATTGATTTCTTTTTTCACCAGACGCCCTCCTGCCAAAAGGCCCAACTATGTTAAGTTTGGCACGTTGGCACCTTTCTGCTGTCCCTGGGAGCAGCTGACTCAGGACTGGGAGTCCAGGGTTCAGGCCCAAGAGGCATCTCCTGTAACCTCAGTACCTGGTGCTCAAGACAACCCAAGACAACTCGCAGTGCCCCGTGTCCCTGAAGAGCTCTGCCAGTCTAATGAGGCAGACATACCTGAAAACAACCCCACAAAGCCAGAAGACACAGACTGTCAAGCACAGGCAGGGACCAAGATGGTCTTAGAGCACGGTGCCAGTGAGAGCCACGGTGCCAGTGAGAGCCATGCCGCCGCCGCTAGCCAGCTCTGTGTTCTGCGGTAAGTGCAGGCAGCTGCCACATCCATTGAACTGTTCTCTGTACTGAATGTGCTCCTATGCTGATTGGTGACTTTCTGAGAAAGGGAGCCGGTTCTTTGATGTGTGATAGGCGGCCTAGGGAAGCAGTTTTTGATTTGAGACACGGTACTAACCGATGAGATGATTGGAAATATTGTCCTAAACCAGGGACCCCGATGGGTGACAAGCCTGTTTTGAGTTAGCCTTTCCAGTTCTTGGGAATTAGTGTGTATGGGGTGGGCCGTCAGTCATTCATTGTGGCACGGGGATGCTGCAGCGTCCATGTGCAGGGAGCACTGCGTCCATGTGCAGGGAGCACTGCGTCCATGTGCAGGGAGCACTGCGTCCATGTGCAGGGAGCACTACGTCCATGTGCAGGGAGCACGGTGATGATGCAGCGTCCATATACAGGGAGCATGGTGATGATGCAGCGTCCATATTCAGGGAGCATGGTGATGCTGCAGTGTCCATATGCAGGGAGCACCGCCCTTGATGCTGCTGTGGACTCAGCTCCGCTTCTCAGCATGCTGTGACGTGCTCCCATTTGAATAGTGCTCATCTTTCACCTCATTTTATATCCTTCTTTGTCCTTAAACTCTATCTGCTTGCTTTGATTATATCCCTAAGATCTGTCTTATTTTTCTATAAGCCTTATTTTTTTTCTGCACCAATTCTAAAATTTTTGTTTTTAAGTTTGGCACAGTTTTTTTAAGTTTTTCAGAATGGCAGGCACATGAAAAGAGGAATGTTAATTATAAATATATCGTATGCTTTAAATGTTTTTTAATTATAATTTTATATGTCTGTTACTTCACGTAGGAGTAGGAAATTACTGAAGCAACTCTCTGCTTGGTGTGGGCCCAGTTCTGAGGCCAGGCGGGCTCCCTGCAGTGGCCAGCGAGAACTGACAAGAAAGGCCTACTTGTCCATTCTGGATGATTTCCCCAGAGCCCTGGTGTGGGTCAGCCTGTCCCTGCTCAGGAAGGGCAGCCCCGAGCCTCACGCCATGATCTGTGTCCCGTCCAAAGAGGACCTGCTCCAGCTCAGTCAGAATTCTTGTTACCATGGACCCCTGGAATCCAGACACAGTGATCCATTCAAAAGCCTGATTCTGAAAGAGAAAGAAAAGAAGAAAGTGGAGAAGAGGCAGAGCCGAGAGCTCGCTGCCTCTACGGGTCTGGCAGGGGCGCCCACAGCTGAGCAGGAAGCTCTGATACGGGGGCTTTGGTCCGGCCCCCTCCCGGGACTGGCATCACACTGCTCCAGAGTCCTCCTGGGCTTCGTCACACAGGGGGATTTCTCTATGGCTGTGGGCTGTGGAGAAGCCTTAGGGTTTGTTAGTTTGACTGGCTTGCTGGAAATGCTGTCCAGCCAGCCGGCAGCCACAAGGGGCCTGGTGCTGCTGCGACCACCCGCCTCTCTGCAGTATCGGTTTGCAAGAATTGCCATTGAGGTGTGAATTCGGGTTCTGTGAGATCTATGCCTGGCTGGACATGGAGTGCAGCTGTTTTTGTTGACTCCCATGGGAGTCTTGGCTGCTTTTGTCATCTGTTACAGTGTGCAGCTTGGAACAAGAATTAAAATGATACAGTTATGTGGATGGCGGTCTGTTTACCTTATCTTAATAATCTGTTTCTATCTTTTCCTGTACCTGGAATATGTTCAGTTGTTTAATGTGTTAGATGAACACTTTGTATTAAAGTAATGTGACCCACGCCAGACCCCCATGTGCCGCCTCCCATGCTGTTTTTGTTATGAACAAAAAGCTGAGAGGTCTCTCTGAAAAAAATTTCAGTCATATGGTATGCAACTATGACCGTTGACAAGTTTGACTCGGGGTCTAGGGAACTGGGTAATCAAGCTTTTGCACGGATGAGGCCCTGGGTATGAGCCTAGCTTGCATCAGAGAACTGAGGAGACAGGCAGACACGGTAAGTGCCTGGCTTCTGCCCTTGAGGGCCAGACCGTGTGGGCTGTGCGCAGTTATATCCTGGTGAACTGAGTAACTTACTCCATAAAGAAGTCACAGGTTGGTGCCTGTTGTCAGGAGGGCTGGGTGTGTGACAGAGTGTTTGGGGGGGGGGGATCTATGTTGCTTTGTTTTTTTTTAAACACCATAGGATACACTTTTGGTGAGATTGTCAACACTGCCTAGGCAGATGCTACACCAGTCTTTTGCCAGAGAGCATTCTGGCTATTGAGATCCTGGGTACTGAACAGCGGCTGCAGCTTGGGTGGCTGCCACTCTCCTAACATCATCTATGACATCAACGGTGGTACAGTGGACTGCCCAGCCAGTTAAGAAGCAGCAGGAGAAAATACTTCAATAAAAAAACCACCTGATTAGCGATTGGTTGTAGTGTACACCTTTAATTCCAGCACTCCGGAGGCAGAGGCAGGCGAATCTCTGAGGCCAGCCTGGTCTACAAAGTGAGTTCCAAGATAGCCAGGGCTACAAAAAAACAACAAAATTCAACTGACAAATAACAAACCATTGTTTTTACAGATGATTTCTGAAGGCCATAAAGGTTTTTCAAGATACGTTCTGTTAAATATGATAAGCAAAAACATTTCTTTTTGTAGTGAGAGGATTTCTGGAAACTTTCATGTTGTCATGGACATTGGGAGTCTCCAGATAGTAGGTGAGAATGCATAATAGTTTCCAACTTTTTGATTTTTCTTTTAAGGAACGTTTTGTAGGATTAGTTAATAATCACACCGGGACACACAACAGCTATCTCAGTAAGGTGGTGGAAACAGCAGACCCCTGTGCAGTCAAAGTGTTCAGTTGCGGTCTTGAAAGGGGGCCAGAAAGAGCCCTTTGGTGAAGCGTGAATCTAATTAGTCTCAATCAGTGAAAATCCGGAGTCAGCTATTGGGGACAGCTGTGAGAAGCACTGCAGCAGCTACGAAATCTCTGAATGGGTGGCTACCCTGTCTCCACCTCTCTAGTGCTGGGATCGGTGGTGTGAGCCTCCACTGCCAGGTTCTGTTTCTCTTTTAGGACTGGTTCAATCTAAGGTAGCTCAGGGTGGCCTTGAATTCCTCATCTCCCTGCTGCCTTCTCCAAGTACTGGGATTAAAGGTGGAGCCCCCACTGCCTGCCTCTAAGGTTAGCTAGTAGCTAGCTTCACCCTCTGATCTCCAGGCAAGCTTTATTTGTCAGAACACAAAATATCACACAGCACTTTGGTGCTCTTAGTAAGTGCTCTTTAGGGCTCTTTCACTGGAGATCTTTGACAGGAGGGGTTGGAAAGAAGACAGGCCTTGCAGTCAAAACCGGAGCCACGGAGATGGCTGGTGTCCCCTCTCACCAGCCTCGTTAGTGCCCGACTCAAATGAGCTGGGAAAAAAATTAGTGTTAAGTGGTGTCTGTAAACAGAAAAATACTACCTGATGTTCGTAGTAGTTACTGGGCCATTTCACGTTTGCTTTCTAGGCTGTTTGTCACTTTGTTGCTTAGTGATTTCCATGGCAACAAAGTCCGAGTGTGCCTTGTGGCTACCCAGCTGCGTTCTGCACAACGCTCTGCCTGCTGTCCTTGTTCTTTGGACGGTGCATTAGTGGTCGCTCTGCTTTGTGGGTGGTAGGTCAAAGAGCCCTGTGGTCAGAGCACAGGCCAGCCCTTCTGGAGCGCTGGGCCTGGGAAAAATGTTCCCTTTACCAAGTCAATCTGGAAGGAGCTGTGTTCCACTGCAGATTACAGTGCACATTCGAATAGCGGAGACTCTGCAGAGAAGAATTCTCTTCCAGGATCTTCTTCCCACACCCATGTCTATTGTCCAGAGAACACAAGTTTTCTGGAATATTCTTTGAAAAAGTGAAGATCCAGCTCCCTCAAGAAAAAGACTTATTAGGATGGCTGATCGCTATAGCAACGGAATTGATTGCTAGAGTCATGCAGCTACGGGATAAGTGGCTGTGGCTTCTACTCTCTTATCGAGAGAGCAATGATGTCAAGGGCCGCAATTCAAGCAGTGTCCCAAAGGTTGTAAGTTGAACACTCAGATCAGTTACACACGTGGGACACAGAATTAGTTCTGGGAGATTTTGCATTCCACTGGTGTGACCAGTCTGGCTTTGAACTCAGAGGTCCAACTGCTTCTGCCTCCTGAGTCTCGGGATTAAAGGCTTCACTGATCATTTCCAGCTTCTGGGGGATATTCTTTCAAATATTTCATGATGCAATGGTTAGTGTTAATGTCAAGATCTGGTCAGTTTGGAGACAAGCCTGTACGCACTAGGTTAGCTTCCAGATTTGCCTGGGTGAGGGTTACCTAGGTCAGGTTAGCTGAGGTAGGCAAACCTGCCCATGTGGGTGGTACCATAGCCCGTGCTGGGATCCTGGACTGTGTGAGAAGATCTGAGCCGCAGCACAATCCCCATCCTTCTTCCTGAGTGTGAACGGGTACAATCAGACGCTCTGTTGCCTTGACTTCCCTGAACTATGGGCTGGATGAAGCCTTTCTCCCATAGGTTGATTTTGTCAAGGTAACGGCAGTAACAGGAAAAGTAGACCGTGAATGCAAGTCAGCTGTTTTCATCTTAAAGGGAAGACAGTAGCAATAACAAGTATCTTCTGGTGGTTTGAAGTAGAGTCTTCCCATGTAGCCCTGGCTGACCTGGATCTGCCTATGTCGCCCCAGCTAGCCCTAAGTTTTGCAGCGGTTTTCTTGCCTCAGCTGTGAATGGTTGTGTCTGGCAGAATTTTTCTTTTCCCAGGCTTGGCCTCAAACTCTGGCCTCCTAAGCCTTTTGATTTCTTGTACTGTTGCACCTGGCTAACAACACCGTAATTTTAACCACACTGACTTTCACCACCCAGATGAGAACTTCTGCTAGCTTCCTGTAGCTATCCAGGATAGTAAGATATAGATGAGGGAGCAGGTTTTTTTTTTTTTTAATTGTTATTTTGTTTTGTTTTGAGACAAGGTTTCTCTGTAGCTTTGGAGCCTGCCCTGGAACTAATTCTTGTAGACCAGGCTGCCCTGAACTCACAGAGACTGGCGCCTGCCTCTGCCTCCTGAGTGCTGGGATTAAAGGTACATGCCACCACTGTCCGGCTGAGTGAACATCTTTTAAGAAAAAAAAAAGTAGGGGCTGGAGAGATGACTTGGCAGCTAAGAGCACTGACTGCTCTTCCAGAGGACCCAGGTTCGATTCCCAGCACCCACATGACAGCTCACAGTTGTCTGTAACTCCATTTCTAGTGGATCTAACACCTTCACACAGACATATATGGAGGCAAAGCACCAATGCATGTAAAATAAATTAATTAAAAATAAAGTAGGTTTGATAATTAGTTAAACAAAACCTATGCCCACATGGTAGAAAGAATTGACCCCCAAATGTCGTCTTTTGACTTCCACACTTGCTTGCACAGGTGGCCAAACTCAATTCAAAGTATTTCCAGTCTCTCCTGCACCCTTTCAAAAAGCTGAAGTTTAACCAGACTCTGTCCCAGAGGGCTTCCCTTTCCCCATCTGTGCTGTGCTTTCATTTATGGACAGTCTTCTAGTTTTGGTCCAGTCTCTTCACGGTCCCCTGGGCCTTGCTCACAGTGTTCTGGACAAACAGGGCTTTCTGCTCCTGCCACGGTCGCTTGAGAGCTTGACCCCCGATGACTCTGCACAGACCAGCTGTTTTCACAGAATTCTCAACCAGCTCCATCCCACCCTTCTGAGCTTGGCTTTCATGGCCTTATCTGCCGCTTCGTTTAAATTATGTTACAGACAGTGGTAGTGCATGCTTGCGATGCCCACTCTTGGGATCCTGAGGCCAGAGGATGAAGGGGTCGAGATTTTCCCAAGCTGCTTAGTGAGATCCTGTCTCAAAACACAAAACCAAAGCCACCCCTCTGCCTACATCATCCCCCGGACCATGATAATTTTACTTCCTGGTGACATCACACTGTGTAATAACTAATGACTGCATTGTGTACTTGTCTGACTCTTACAAACCAGTCCAGCTCTGTCTAATCCAGCTTTGTTGAATTGAAGCGTTAATTGATCAGTGTGTATTTTAGGGTACTTAAACTTGTAGGCCAGATAAAAGTTGTAATGAACAAATGAGCCACTAGGGGGCAACAAGACCTCATGAGAAAGCATAGGCTGTGGTTAAAAAAATCAATTAAATTACAATTCTGTTGTGTAATATCCTGTATGAGGGACATTTGTGAGTTTTAGCTCAATCAGTACTCCACCTTTTAGGGAGTAGATCAATTTGAGAAAAATCCTAATTGACAAGGCTTTGCTGTTTATTTGGTGTGTATTTGTTGTGTGGTGTGTATGTCTGTTTGTGTGGTGTGTGTATATATTTGTGTGTATATGCTTGTATGATTGTGTGTGTTTATGTTTGTATGATTGTGTGTATATTTGTGTGTGTGTTGTGTGTGTTTGAGTGGTATGGTGTGTGTGTGTATGTGTGTATATGTGCGTGCGCACGCGCGTGTGCCTTGGCTCACATGTGCACATCAGAGGACAATTTCCAGGAGTCAGTTCTCTCTGTGGGATGCAGGGATTGAGCTTGGATTCTAAGGTTTACTCGACAAGACCTTTTACTGAGCCATCTTGCTAGCCCATGGGCTCTGTGAATTCTGAAAAAGTGTCTAGATAATCACAGAGGGTTTTATGTGAAGTAATAGTCGCTCACCATATCCAGCCTGCGGGCCAGCAGAGGAAAGCTTAGGGTGACCGTCATTTCACTCACACTGCTTCATTTTTATTGAAGTCACTTATTAACCCTGTCTGTTTTCTTTTCTCTAGGGTAAACTAGCCTAATTTTTCTAGCTCTCCTTTACTCTGCTCCCATGACTCACAGAGAACCTTAAATCATCTTTTAGACATGATGCGATTTGCTCTCAGAGCAGCCTCTGGCCGGGGCTGGCAGCGGGGAAGCCCCGGGAGTTTTGGGGCTGTGCATCTCCAGCTCCCCCGCTCAGGGGAGAGTGCTCATTTCCTCTGCGTTAAAAGCAAGCCTGGGACTGCCTACCTGGAAGTAGTTTATTCAGGAAGTGGATAAAGCAACAGGAGCGTAGAGACGGAAGAGTGAGCCTCGGAGACAGATCTGAAAGCTGTGCACACCCAACCGTGTGTAATGAGTTTACTACCCTTGGGGACACCGGAGGCTGTTTCCCTCCAGGGACACTCTGGGGGACCCAGTGCACCTCCACCTGGTTTGCATGAAGCTCACAAGAGAAACCTTCATTGACCAGCTCCCCTTCCTTATAAGCTTAGGGTTGCCCCAGGGGTGTTCATTTTTTGGCCTCCTGGCATCTGGTTTTCACAGAAGGCTAAAAGGAAGCCCAAGGGCTGGTTTCACCTGTTCCCAAGATACTATTGCTAAAGAAAAAGTTGACCAAAAGTGGGCCAGGAAAACATGAGACAGGGCTCTCCAGGTCAGGATGACTATGTCCTGTTGCAACTTTTGCAAAGTTATTCTGGTGTGCATGTGTGTGTGTGAGAGAGAGAGTGTGTGTCTGTGAGACTGTGTGTGTGAGTATGTGTTTGTGTGTGGGGGAGTGTGTTTGTGTGTGGGAGTGTGTGTGTATGTGAGTGTGTGTGTCAATGTGTGTATGTGAGTGTGTATGTGTGTGTATGTGAGAGAGAGTGAATGTGTGTGTGTGTGTGTGTGTGTGAGGGAGTTCCTGATGTGCATTCTGGGACAAACCTTAGCAGCTGGCACGTACACTCAATGTTACAAAGATGCAGAGCTGTACCCCCTCAGTGTCCAGCAGATTCTCAGGCCCCTGCTTCCCACATTGCCATTAGGGAGCAAGCCCCAGGACTGCCCCCGGTCAGGAAGTGATGGACGGAGCTACTCTGCTGGCCTCGGGCTAGTTGTGCGTCCCTAATTCCCACCCAGCTTGCCCCCAGCTTCCGTCCACCTCCTGTGCTTCTCTCCCTACTCAGGGCCAAGAAAGCAGATATTAGAGAACAGTGCGATTGGCGTGCGTTCCTGGACCAGCGGCTTTGGCGACAGGAACTCAGAATCTCAGGTGCCCTGAGACCTGGAAGAGACTCAGCATCTGAACAAAATCACTGAACATTCCCATGGGCAGCAATGTTCCGGGCTGCTCACAGATCCCAGGTGTCCAAACATTGCTATCATACCACCCAGCTATCACCAGAGCTCTGGGCACTTGCCAGAGGCACACATTTCTGAGCACCAGCCCCCAAGAGAGTCCAGCTGCACCGGGCCTGTGGGTGGCCTGCAGTCCATGGTTACATTAGTTCCCGGGTGATTTTGTGGGCTGGTGTCAGAATCACCAGGCTGGGCTTTCTCCTGAGTGTAGAAAACACTCAGTAGAAAACTTCTGGGCTTCTGACATCTTTACCTTTGACTACTTTAAATGCCACTATTTTACACTCCTGAGTTGTTATCAAGGCAAGCTTTTTTTTTTTTTTTTTTTTTTTTTTTTTTTTACACAGGGGCTGAGGTTCTGAGCCACTGTGCCTTTTCCCACACAGCCCTGACTCCACAGTGAGCTGCTGACTGTTGAAGATTTTGCTCTTTCCCCAGCACCTTGCAGGCTATGCTAAGCCATGTAGCTCCCGTGGCTCTGACTGGTCGACCTGACTCAGTAAGTTCTGGTGAACTGGGATGGCCTGACCGCTGGGTGCTAGGGGCTTAGGACTCTTTCTGTGTTGTTATTGAGCAACATGGCAGTGTCCGCAGTGTCTGGTCATCACATGCTAGGGTCCTGTTAGCCATCGGCACCACGCCTGCAGAAACCAGCATGGATACTAAAAAGCTTTGGTTGCTGGCTCTGGGAGTCTCGACTGACCATCTGTGGAGGTTTGGGTTCTCATGATGGGGCAAACCTGGTGGGTGAGGCCAGCGGTGTAGATCACTTAAGGAAGAAGGAGACGGGCCTCCAGAGCGCCCTCCCAGGCCCTCCAAACCAGAACAAAGATTGCCTTAGAAGGCAGTCCTGGGATGGAGCCCTCAGGCTTCACCTCCCAAGCTTCCCCCCTGGAGTGGGTGCTGTCACTGAAAGGGGGAAGGTAGCAGGGGCTTCTCATCCCCTGGAAGAGCTTGGCTCCTGACAGGACGGTCACACACGCATGGGGAGCCAGCTCTGCAGCAGTCCCAGAGGCAGGTTCTAGGCAAGGGGCCATCCAGTCTTGGGGTCTGGAGTTTGACTTTTCTAGGACCAGCTCCAGTCACAGGCAGCTGCTTGGCTCTGCTCCCCACTTTGCCCTCCACTCCACCCAGAGGCTGGGCAGGAGGTGGCTGTGATCTGAGCCCCCTCCACATTCCCAGGTAGAATCTAGGCACATTTTTGTAAGTCAGATGGTAGTATTCACCAAACTGTAGTGACCAAAGAGAGAAGCTGGAATAAGGCCTTGAGCAAGAGACTCCGCACCCAGCAGGAGACCTTGTTCGTATAGCCCCCCTGGGTGCTTCAGCTTCTCTCACTCTGGGTGGGGAAACACAAACACTGGTTCTGTCAGCTTGGTATGTGGAATGGATCTGCAGGGCTCTCTGTGACCTCTTTCAGTCACTAGACTGTCAAAAGTGGAACACTGGGCAGTGATAGCCCCCTAGGGCTTTTGGTGCTGTGTTCCATTTAGTACGCTCTCTGACCACGATTCCTGCTTCCTTTTATAGACGAGGAAACCAACAACAGAAGTTCACTGCTTGGCTGGCTGATAAGGTAACTCAGGCTGACCCAAGGCACACATCGCGTGAGTCTGTCCCACCCGGCAGTCTTTCTACAGCAGAGACACAGCAGCGGTTCTGTGTCGGGCACCCAGGGCTCAGATGCGCATGTGCGCATGTGCGGGAGTCAGACACGGCCTTGCTCCTAGCTTTGGTGCCCTGCGAAGGCAGCTAAGGAGTTTGGCACTCAGGCTGTCAGTGAAATCTGGTCTCATTCGTCAATCTGCTGTTTTTCTGGAAAGATGGCCCCGGAGTCCTGATAGATTTATTTTCCTTGCTTTTATTCTGCCCAGATATGCCTCGGATATTTATGACCCCGGCACCACCCACACCATCCGTCTTCCTCTTGTTAGGCATGTGTGTATGAAAGGCCCGTGATTACGTCTCTCGATTGGCCTGCTCCTCTCTAAAACATCAGCCAAAAGCAAGACAATAACATACGGCCACCCCCTACCCTGAGGAGAAGTGGGTAGCTGCAGGGCGTTCTCTTTCTGAACCAGGGCACCCTAGAGCTACAGCCTCTGCTCATGCCCTGCCCAGTGTGGCTCTTCCAGGCAAAGCTCACTGGAGTCCTCTAATCTTGCCCGTAAATCACTGGCCTGGCTCCCAGGCCTTCGTGGACACTGTTGCTCAGTTCCAGCGGGGATTAGGAGTAATCTACCGCTCATTTGATAGAACCCAGTTATTCTTTCCATCTGTGCCCCCCCCCCACATACCCCAGGGCAGAGTTCTGGTCTCTCTGTGGACCAGGGGGCCCTCTCCCCACACAGCTAGGGATCATCTGAAGGGTACAGGTTGTGGAATGACAAGATGGGGGAGCTGGGCAGCTGTGTTGATGACTCCCTTGTCTCCCTTGGTCATGGAAGAAATTGTGTCCTGGAGAGTGTACGGCATGTGTCCAAGTCACGCTGTGACATAGCTCTGTGTGTAAGAGCCGGGGCCAGAACCTGGGTCTCCTGCAGCACTGGGTCCCCCTCAGGACCAGGATTTGGGACGAACATCCCCTCCACCCCGAGTAAGGATTTCACACCCATAGTGGGAGCGGACTGTTTGCTGTGCTGACTTAGGTCTGTGCCTTTCTGCCTTCCTCTTTGGGTCTTTCCAGCGTTCTCCAAATGGGTCTGCCCTCAAGGGGCAGAACTTTCAAGGGCCTGCTTGAGATGCTGGCAAGATCCAGAAAGATGGGCTTCAAGTCCTGCCATTTCCGGACCGAGGAACCTTGGGGGAGCTCACTGATGCTCTCTGATCCTCAGTGCTCTTCTCAGCACAGTGTAGGGGGGCCATTAATGTCCCCTCATCCTCTCACAGCAAGATTGAGATGGAATGGCAGAAACCTGAGTGCCTTGTGTTTATATCTGCTGAGTGCTTGCTTGTGCCTGCCGGCGAGTTTAGCTCATTTTATACAGACTACTTATTTTAATCCTCATGGCAGTTCTATAAGCTGTATAACCTCCCATTTTGGAAAAAGGGTGCAAAGCTCACCGAAGCAAGGTGATTGTCCAGGGAAACACAGCAACATCTGTCTGTCATCCCAGGTGACACGCTCTTCGGAAGAGGTTTGTCACACCCTGCCATTTTCCCTTTAAATGCGA
This sequence comes from Microtus pennsylvanicus, assembly GCF_037038515.1. Lineage (NCBI taxonomy): Eukaryota > Metazoa > Chordata > Mammalia > Rodentia > Cricetidae > Microtus > Microtus pennsylvanicus. The sequence goes on along the minus strand of NC_134580.1, from coordinate 65,030,459 downwards.
TCTCTTCTTAACAATCTGTTGGCGAATAGAGGCTTAAGACACAAAGGTAAAATAGGTATCCTGAGACGTGATCAGTGAGAGAGGTGGGGTTGAACAAGGCCATTTGGTGAGGGCGTGAAACATGCAGTTCTCAGATATGGCCGCAGGATGGCAGTGTGGACCAACGGTAACGTTCGCAGAGGCTCAGGCCCTGGGGCAAGATCCCTAGAAATGAAGAGGCTGCTAGCAGCCCTGGAGGGATGTTGCCTGGTGTCTTTAGGGAAGTGGGCAGGCGTGAGTCTCTTTAGATTCAGGGGTTTTGAAGAGCTCCAGCTGCAGACCAGGGCCTACACTCAGGAACCGGGAGGTGCATGATTTGTCGGAAGCTCTGTGTCCATGTGGGGAGGGCCCCAAAGTGAGGAAGAAAGTAGAACACTATGGTAGAGCTATAAAAATAAATCAAAATTTGAATTTGCTTTACTAAGATCAAAGGAGACTCTCATGTTTTCCCAGAGCCTCACACCTTCCCCAGCTGCTCTCTGAAAGTTATGTGACCCCCCAAAGCAAAGGAGACTCAGAGAATTCTGCCTTTAAGAATGTTCTAATGATGGCTAAGATCAAAAACACTGATGACAACTTATGCTGGAGAAGTTGTGGGGAAAAGGGAACACTTCTGCAGTGCTGGTGGGAATGCAAGCTGGTACAGCCCCTTTGGATATCAGTGTGGCAATTTCTCAGAAAATTAGGAAACAACCTTCCTCAAGACCCAGTAATACCATGTTTGGGTATATATCCAAAAGATGCTCAATCATGCCACAAGGACATGTGCTCAACTATGTTCATAGCAGCATTGTTCGTCATAGCCAGAACCTGGAAACAACCTAATGTCCCTCTCCTGAAGAATGGGTAAGGAAAATGTGGTACATTTACACAATGGAGTGCTACACAGCAGAAAAAAATAATGACATCCTGAAATTTGCAGACAAATGGATGGAGCTAGAAAACATTTTGAGTGAGGTAACCCAGACACAGAAAGACAATTATCACATGTACTCATAAGTGGTTTTTAAACATAAAGCAAAAAAAACCAGCCCACAAACCATAATCCCAAAGAGACCTAGACAATAATGAGGACCCTAAGAGAGACATACATGGATCTAAACTACATGGGAAGTAGAAAAAGACAAGATCTCCTGAGTAAATTGAGAGCATGGGGACCTTGGGAGAGGGTTGAAGGGGAGGGGAGTAGAGAAAAATGTTGGGATTAAAGGTGTGTACTACCACACCCAACTACTCTCTTTCTTCCTTTTTTTTGTTTTTTACTTTAAGAACTTTAACTTTTAGCCTGCATATATTTTTAACACACTGTAAATCATTTAAACGTTTTCTTCAACTTTAAATCTTTCTTTTACTGAATCTTTCTTTTTTTTTCTGACCACACGAGCCTTTAAATTACTGAGCAATATGGGTAGGTTTAAAGCCATGGCTTTGCCGGCTAGATCCAGCCCATTTCTTAGCTTTCCAGACTCCTGGCGGAGGTACCGGCTATAGCCATTTTTATTGCCACAACTCTGTGGTGTTTCAAGGTCCTTGCCAGCAAGCAAGCTTCAGCAGCATGTGCTTGCAAACCACACGAACCGCCTGCATGAAAGAGTCAGAGTTTGCCCTGGCAGGACAGCCCAGAAAGCTGGCATTTTAAAATGGCGCAGCTTTTTGCCTGCTACAGCTGAAAACCGAAAAGCATGCATTCAGCTTTTTATCAACACCACCTAAGTGTTTCATGGCAGGACCTCTTAAGAGCTGCAGGGTTTTGCAGCTAAAGCTGAGTCAGGAAGCCTCTCTTAGATGAGAGCACTTGCTTGCCTCTGGCAAGCAGAGCAGACCAGAGAAATTGCTGCTACCAAGAAAACATGCTGTACTCTTCTTTCCCAAGCTTTCTCAGGCTTTACATGGAGTTCAGTCATCCACTTCTGGGCACCATTCTGTAGTAGGAGCTGCGGGCTGCATTCCTGCCACCCAGCTCCCAGCCACTGGCTAGCTTTACCCGAAATACAACACACAAATTGTATTCTTTTAAACACTGCTTGGCCCATTTCTATTAATGTGTGTAGTGCCACGAGGCAGTAACTTACCGAGACGGATTCTAGCCTACGTCTGTCCTGGGTAGGAGCTTCATCGGGTCTGTCTCAGAGAGGAGAGGAAATGGCATCTCAGCTCACTTCCTCTTCCTCCCAGCATTCTGTTCTGTTTACTCCACCCACCTAAAGTCTGGCCTATCAAATGGGCCAAGGCAGTTTCTTTATTAGCCAATGACCTTCCTCCATCAGCTCAATAAAAATCAAGAAAAAAATTCAGAAGGAACCTGGTAAAATCAAAATTTAAATCAGGTTGACTGAGGTATGGAAACACACGCCTGTAATCCCAGCACCTGCTAGTCAGAGGCAGAGAGATGCTTGTGAGTCCAAGGTCAGGCTGTTCTGCATAGTCCCAGCCGTGGCTGTATACATAGCCCTTGTCTCAGAAAAATTTGAATAGGAATAGAAAGATTTGATTAACTCCTAAAAGAATGTCCTAATGACCAGCGCCATCCCTTGTTAAGCATATCCCGTCATCCCCAGCAGCTCCTCTCACCTGGGCCAGGCTTGACTCAGTTCACCTAGGAAGGGGCCGCTCTTCCCCACAATGCTGCTGGTCTGCTCTTTCCTCCCCGTATCCGCATCCCTCCCACTTGCCTCCCTCCTGACTGTAACCCGTCCTGCATTTGCCACGTTATATAGAGTGTGTCGGCTTACACAAGGGACTGAAATGTCCTTGAGGGCAGAGTCCTTTGCTTAGCACTTGTACCTTGTCAGGCAAGCGGGCACCCCTAGGCACCTGCTCAGTTTAACTGAGTTACTGGACAGGAAATGGACACATGTCGTCTTTAGCAGTTACTTCCTGATTCAGGCCTAGCAGCGACCCTGCACCCTGACATTATAGACTCTGTTTATAGACGAGGCGAAAATAGATGCACAGATCCACGACAGACAGACCTGAAGGTCTCAGTGGCTTTAACACACCCGCAGGAGCAGGGCAGCCTTCTCCCATTCAGTACTGTATCACACACCTGCCCGAGGCTGCTCTCTGGTTGGCTCCGGCTTCCATGGCAAAATCCCACAAACTGGTAGGTGGCTTAACAGGCATTTACTTCTCCTCGTTCTAGAGGCTGAGAAGTTGAAGATCAAGGGGCTAGCAGACTTGGTTTCTGGTGAGAGTCCTCTTCCTACCTTTCATGTACCCCCAAATATAAGCTATATTATGTCCTATTCTGAAGAAAATCAAGAAAGTGCCCTAATGCAGTGTGCACTAGAACATTCTTCTCTCTCTCTCTCTCTCTCTCTCTCTCTCTCTCTCTCTCTCTCTCTCTCTCTCTCTCTCCTCCTTTTCTCTCCCTCATAGGCTTCCTGTTCTCATGACCTCATCTGAACCTGATTGCCACCCAATGGACTCAGTTCCCAATGGTATCACGTGGAGTGTATTGGTGTGTGTGTGTTGACAAATGTGTAGTTAATAACAGCTTCCACTTCCATGGCGTGTTTTCAGACAAGCTGCACAGATCCAGAGTAATTTTACAATTGAGCCACACAAACTAGCCATGTCGGTCAGTGTAAAGGCAGAGGGGACTGAGAAAAGAAGCATGTCCACCAGAGGGTGCTAGCAACACCACCACAACCTCACAGTCTGTGTGCACGCATGTGGGTATAAACATCCACCATCATGCTCCAACACAAGGATACATAGTAAACGTCTTACACAGGAACACAGACCCTGTACAACATCCTGCGTTTAAAAAGAGACACAGTGAAGTAACCATGCTAGAAAACGGAGAAGCCTGCCCTGCCATGCTTGAGGACTTTCCCTCACACTGTGTAGCAAAGTGTGATGCTTAGGACAGGAAGGTGGGGGGGATGCGGGGGTGGGGGTGGGGGGGAACCACATCGGAGCAGAACACCCGCAGAGCAGCAGGCAAGGCACCGGTGACAAGGTAGGGATGGCAATGTCCTCGTTGTTTCTAAGGGCAAGAGAGTTCTGGAGACGGCGGTTCCCGGGAGGTTCACAGAGTGCGTGAGACATCAACCTAGCAAGGTTTAGGCCTCCTCTTTTCCCAAGGAGCTTGCATTTACTGAGGTCCAGCCCTGAGGCTCCATGTAGATCTTTGCTGCGACTGTTCCACATGGCTCCGGGGAACTTATGTCATGGTGTTATGACATTGTGGAGACTGGAGGTGCCTGGTCTTTGCTGGAATTAAACTATTTGAATCAATTGTAACAATAAATGAGCCTCAATGGAAAAGAATAGGAAAAAGTAAAACCGCATTGGCGTGAAGCCTTCAGATGCTGCACCGCCCCTTCCCTGGGAAGCTTCAGTGAGTATCTGGGACACAAAGGCATCCTTCCTCCAGGGCCTTCGGGACTCTGCTCGGGAGATCATGGGCTCCCTTGGAGCTCTTCCTTCTGCACCAGCAGTTTCGCCGGCTTTGATGGACATGACAGCGTGTGGAAGGGCACTGAGCCTCCTCTGTCTGCTTCTCTGGTTGCACAGACTCCAGGAAGCACACTACCTTCCTTGAGGTATGCAGTTACATCTATTGTGGGAAGCCCTCTTGATCTACCCCAGCACAATCTTCATATATTCTCCTCTGAGCTGCCAGCAGGCCTTAAATATCCATCCGCCACCTGGAGCCCATAAAGCGTGAGTCTAAAGTCTAGGTGGAGGTCTGAGTCACCACTAGCTCCTGAGAACACTGTTGGTGCAAGTAAGGCCTGTTCAGGAGACGAATGAATGGGCAGGGGGACAGGGGAGCAGAGGACATGGCCGCAAAGATCCTGGGGCAGCCCCACCTCAGCTGCCTCATTGCTTAGCCTCTTAGTAGACTTGCCCTTGTGTCTGGGGCGGGGGTGGAAGGAGAAAGCAGGAGGGAGGGCTTTTGTGATGTCAGGTCCAATCAGATGAGGCAGGTGAAGAAGATTTAGTTGCTGCCCCACCCAGTGTACCCCATCTTCAGGCAATGATGCGATGCCACAAAAACCGGTCAAGTCACCGGGCTCCAAGCAAGTTCCCAGTGGTCCTCATGGTATTCATGTACCATTTGCAGCCATTTTCCTGATCCAAGAGGGGCCTGGGGGAGGATAGAATACAAGTGATGGTGGAGACTAATAAGGCCAGGTCAAAGAGCATTGCAGCCGGACTCGAAGGCACACTTTTAGTTGCAGAGCTGGAGCTACAAGGCATGAGGGTTGGGAGTTAAAGGCTGGTCTGGGATATATAGTATATGACCCATCTGGGCCACATAGTAAGACAAAAACAAATGAATAACCCATATCAAACAAAAGCAAACAACGAAAAGTACCCTGGCCCTTGGTTGGCATCTACGGGGCAGGAAGCCAGTGACCATGCATGGGCACACTTCTCCTGTGGCTGTAGAGAAGTCCACATGGACGGGGCAGAGATCAACAGCCAGCAACATTACCAGCCTGCAGCTCCTTTCAACAATCTCCCTGCTCCCATTAGACTTCAAACCTGCAAAGAGAAATGTGTTGATCTTACACTAATCTAGGCAGAGACCCACTCCACCAGGTAATAAGGATTTCAAGGACAGACACTGTACCTTTTCCATTAATTAATTAAATGAATTAACCATCCATCCATCTATCCACTTGACCATTCATTTGGCAGTTCCATTATTCACTTACCTGTCCATCATTCATTCATTCATTCATTCGTGTGTGTATAAGCACCACTTGCTAGGCATGGGGTTAAGCTCTTGGCTGTCACAACAGTGATGACCCCCTCTTTCAGGTAGATGGTTGGGAAAACAGACAATAAACAGGAGTATAATATACTGACTTTTTAGTCAGACGCACTGTGACGAGCGAGGGAAAGTGTATCAGGAGGTAGCGGCTATCTTAGTATTGAGTCAAGGACTTGCTGACCAGCTGGACACCCGATGGAGGTAAAGGCTGAGTCCTGTGATTGCCAGGAAAAGAACGTTCTAGAGCAGCCATTGTGTGGAGGCCCAGATGTAGAAGTGTGCAGAGATGGCAGGAGGCTGTGCCTTAGAGCAGATGAACAGCAGAAATGAGTGACAGGGGACTGGGTTGATGGCCACGCAGCAGGAGGGGAAAATGAAGGTCTTTGGCCTTCATGTGGATGCACTGAGGAGCTGTGGTAGGGCTTTGAGCGCCGGGGTGATCTTGTTGTGAAGTCCATTCTGCCTGGCTCTCTTTCCTCCAGTGCCTCCCTGGCACACACAGACAGGAATTCAGGTTCTGGTCACTTGTGCTCATGGGGGCCTCAGCCCTTCCCTTCCCAGGGGACTGCAGGAGTATTTCACACCTCCACAGGGCCACTTGGAGTCACCCACTGTGGCACTGCCATCTCCTCACGTGGAGACACTGATGCAGAGCTCTGTGGAACCTCCAGGAAGTCTGTGCCCAAGTACACTCCTATGGGACCCATGGGACACCCATCTCCCCGACTAAGCACACCCTGAGCTGACTTCTTCCCATCTATCTGCCAATCTGCCCCCGGAAGCCAGGGCCTTACAGGCTCACTCACACTGTTCTTTGGCCTAACGTGAGCTCCACCCATCTTATCAGATACAGAAAGACCTGAATTCTGGTGGGGGCTGTCATCACCAGCAGGACTGAGGTCCCAGCCAGCTGGCCAAGTTTTCTGGACATTCACATTCAGACATTGGTCTAGCTGTTGTCTTTGGTCCTACCCCCTCTCATCTCCTCTGTTTATGCTTCCTGTCCTTGTCATAGGCTTGCTGCCCCTCAACAATCCCAGAGATTCTGCTCTCCTAGGCTCTTTATGCTTCTGCAGTCTCTGCGAGATCATGCCCACGCCCTTTTGGGATGTTTAATTCAATGCCACTGTCCATAGGTGCGATTTCTGAAAACAGCCCAAGGCACCCAACTTCTGACTTCTCAGACACATTAAGAACACTGACTCTGTGCTCATGATTTGCACACTGCATGTATGTGTCTCTGGTGACACGGGGTACCCAAACCTCTTTGCTAAGCTGTCTTCAGGCTGGACTGTCATCCTGCCGCAGTGGTATGGAATCCATTATGTTCTTTATCCTGCAGAACTCAACAGAGATAAATCCTCCAGCACCCCACCCCTCCCCAGGCACTCTGTGACTCAGAAGCCCCACACTGCCGAACAAGAGGCCTTTCCCATTTCCCATCTCCGCCTCCGACCGTTGCTCTCTCCAGCAACGAGGAACCTTTATTGCAGTGATGGTCAGGGCTTGGGATGGTGATGTTATTAAAAACAGATTTAGCAATGCTCTGAGCAGTTAGCCTGCCTGGCCAGCGGTGGTTCATCATAGTCATAAAAGCAGGCAGGATCATTGGGGTCAGCTAATCTCTGCTTTTAGGCATAACCACACCTACGTCATTCCAGAGAGATGGGATTATTTTTTTATTTGTTATTTCTTAAAGACTTTCAGAGGGCTGGAACTCAGAGTTCAGCCTCCTTCAGAAATTACCTCTAGGGTTATAATGTTTCCATGGCTATGCCCGGTGTGTGTGTGTGTGTGTGTGTGTGTGTATGTGTGTGTATGTGTGTGTGTTTGTGTGTGCGTGTATGTGAAGCTCACACTGCAGGGTTTCCATGGTGCCTCTATCTCCCCCAGCTGTAGCCTGCTAACCTTTATAGGCACAGGGTTGAGACAACAGCCTCAGAAGGGTGGTCTAGCAGCAGGGTAGGGGGGCTCCATAGCTCAAGCCTATCTGCCTCACTTTTTGCTCTGTGATCTAAAGTGAGGCCTTATTGGACCTTGGTTTCCTTGGCTGTGAAGGGGAAATAAGAACTATGATTTTGCAGTCTTGTGAAACTGAGAGGCTGTGTACCATGTGGCTTGTCCATTGTGGGAGCTCTGTCTGTATCAGTGAGCGCTGGGAATACAGAAAAACGAGAGTAGGAGGCACCAGGACCATTATGGCTCGAGAGTCTTCTGAGAACGGACTATGTGGTCACTATGGGCATTCATAGACAGACTGAATCGCCAGGGTAGCACCTTAGCACACGGTGTGAGGCTCCTGGGGATCTCAAGGCCACCTTAACCTGTGGGGCATGACATCCTACAGCCATTGCATCCAGGATACTCAGCTACCAGGCTGGTGCTTCCTAGACTCTGGCTGTGGAGGACATGAGCACATGTCCCTGTGTTCTGTGGGATGCGATATATGTTTCCCGACTTGAAGAAAAGCAACCTGTCCCTGGACTGTTGGTTTCCATGGCAGCAGAGGGAAGAAAAACCAAGCAACCAGGAATTACACTTAAGGAAAAAAAATAAGGAAAGATTTGTTGATGGGAAACCTGGTGACTGTTGTAGCTACGTGTACACAGATTTCAGAGATGGCTTACGTGACAAATATTTACAAGTACATTATGCTTTCTTATGCTTCACAGATATTACATTTTTATAAGTCAAATGCATATGGTGATCCTGGATGAGCTCACACTTTAGTAATGTTTTCAGTGCTGTATTGATTATGATGACCCAAGATCAGTTAACTTTGGTACTATTACTATGGCAACTGCTTTGGTTGATATAATTCAATCTGTACATGCTGTGGTCTTTTGTCTGTCCCACCGACCAGCTAGTCCCTCTTTCTTCCTCTATTTCCCCCACCCCCACTCTGAGCTACAAGAATATTGAAGCCAGGCTGATGAATTATCCTACAGTAAGTCTGCAAGTGTTTCACAGAGAAACGAGCAGGAAAGCATGAGGAAAGCTTCGCTATCTCCAGAGCTGCGGCTCTGACACCAGCCAGTCAGGCAGCCATATCGTTAGCACAAAGTCAAAGTTCTTGAAGGACACTAAAAATGGATGCACACATGACAACAGCATTACTTCCAGCCAAGAGCAAGGTCCTGGTTTCTTCTGCTCCGCGGAAGCTGACGGAAGTACGGAAGCTGCTGAGGCCGAGTCTGAGGCCAGCAGAAGTTGGCTCACCAGACCTAAGGAAAGCAGCTGTCTCCGTGGTCACAGCAGGAACGCCACAGCACGGGGAGTCAGCATGAGTCCATGGAGAAGCTGCAGCCAAGCCTACAAGACAGCTCTGCTAAGCAATAGTGTAAACAGCTTTTATCCTGGAAGATGATGCCAATGGGGCTTTCAGAGCTGAATAAGTTGATGCTTGGTTTCAAAGCTTCAGAGGACGCACTGACTCCCCTGGTGGCTGGTACAGCTAGTGACTCTAAGTGGAAGGCAATGCTTATTTGCCATTAACAAAAAAATGCTGGAGCCCTAAAGAGTCCCACTCTGTTCCTCTATAAACCCAACAACAAAACTTGGATGACAGCTTATCTGTTTACAACCTGGCTCTCTGAATATTTTAAGCCCCACTGTTGAGAACCGCTGCTCAGGGAAAAAGAGTCCTTTTAAAAATGTTACCACTCCTTGGCAGAGTCCCCCATCACCCAGGAGAGTGCTCTGAGGGAGGCATATGAGACAGACATCGCTTTCATGACTCCAATACAGCATCCATTTTGCAGCCCATGGATTGAGGAGGGATTTTGATCTTTCAAGTCTTATTATTTAGAAATGCGTTTCATGAGTCTGGAGCTAGACCTGAGCAAAAGAAAACGGAAAATATTCAGGAAAGGGTTCTTCATTCTAGATGCCGTTAAGAATGCTTGTGGGCTATACAAGCACAAGGGCCTGGGTTTGAACCCCAGTGTGCATATAAAATCTGGACAAGGTGGCACACATTATAACCCCAGCACTGTGGGGGTGGAGACAGGCTGATCCTGGGGCTCACTGGCCAGACAGCCTAACTGTGATGGTGAACTCCTGTTTACTGAGAGATCTTGTCTTAAAAAGTAATGGGGAGAGCAATAGAGTAAGGCACCTGGTATCCATCTATGACCTACACACACACACACACACACACACACACGCACAGACAAACATGCATGCACACACATGTACACACACTACACACGCCATACAAACCAAAGAAAGTAAGTAAGAAAGAAGAATATTTTTTTGACTCCTGGAAAAAGGTCAAAACATCAATATTAACAGGTGCTTGGAAGCTGTTGATACCAACCCTCATGGGTGACTTAGAGGGTCCAAAACCACAGAAAAGAGCTATCCGTGCAGTGGGTTAGCAAGAGAGCTTGGACTGGAGTTGGAGAGGTGGCTCAGTGCCAGAGCACTCGCCTAGCACACAGGTCCTGGGTTCAACACATTAAAGTTAAAATTAAAAAAGGGCAGATGAATAGAAAGAGCTGAGATTAGAAATGGAGCCTGAAGCTGCCGGTGAATTGCTGTTGTCTTCTCACAAAACCCTGATGGCGGAGGAGTTGCTTCACGTGGACAAGCAAAAGAAGTGCTTCCCAGAGATGGACTCTCCTCCTGGTGAGGGTGATGTGACTACTGTTGAAATGGTAACAGCCTGATACTAGTACCATAATCTTAGTTAGAGAAGCAGGCTCAAGAGTTGAGAGGTTGACTCCAAGTTTGAAAGGAGCCCTGAGGTACACAAATTGCTACCAAAATGGCATTTCAAGCTGCAGAGACATACCTTGTGGAAGAAAGAGTGGCATACCTTTCTGCAGTCACCACCTCCAGCACCCGCCACCCTGATTAGCCAGCAGCATTGATGTGGAGGCAAGATCTTCCATCACCAAAGGCTACAGCACAGTATAGGTTCAGGATGTTGTTAGCATTTTTTAGTAACCAGGTGTTATTAGTATTTTTATTTTTTAATTTATGTGTATGTATGTGAGTGTTTTCCATATTGTGGGGGTGCCCCTAGAGGCTGGAGGAGGGCATCAGAGTCCTTAGGACTGGAGTTACAAGCAGCTATAAGTTGCTTGACATCCATGCTGGGAACTGGAAGAAAGACAAGTGCCCATAACTGCTGAGCCCATAACTGCAACAAAGTACTTTTAAAGTGAACTGTCTTTTACAGGTATCCTATTGCAGATTTAGCACACTAAGGTATAGTGCAAATGCAATTATTATGTGCTTTGAGAAGTAAAAAAAAAAAAAAGCAAACTATTCCCTTTACTGCAGTATCTACATTGTTGCCACAGTCTGGAACTGTGACATGCGAACTGTTGCCTTTACTGCAGTATCTACATTGTTGCCATGGTCTGGAACTGAACCTGCAACATTGCCAGAGGTTTGCCTGTCCTGAACACCTATCTGTTCCCAGGCACAAAGACATATCCATGATTGTAACAGTCAAGATCATTGGTCTTAAAAGGCTGATCATCTGTCAGGCAGGGATAGAGGGAGACAGGCAATGGATATTTCCAGGACGAATACACAAATTACACAGCTGGAGGTACTGTGGATGAGTGTGGCTCTCTGCTGACCGGCATGGATTGGAGCGTTGGGAAATGCAGAGTCAGTGGGAAGACTGTAGGATTAGATGTCTAAATGGGGCAGAGTCCAATGACATCAGACGGCTGCTTGAGGCTCTGGTGACACACGGACCACTATAATTGCATGTTCAAAGTCACCACTGCTGGTGGCTAGTGGACATTTACAATTGCCCCACACTCCAGCTTCAATGCCAGGAATGCGGTGTCAACTGTCTAATGTTGGGAAGAAGGGAAAGTGTGTTTTCAGCTTGCACTGTGGGAGGGAGTAGGGGACTTTTGTCTCCCAGCAAGGGTGTCCTATTGTGGACTCCCAAATACTTGTACCCAGGCCTAACTGCTGAATGCCCAAGGAGACAAAAACCTTCGTCATGGTTAGATAAACCTATTGTGACAACTTAGGGCACTTAAAAACAGACGTTTATCACCTTATGTTTTGGAGCCTAGAAGCTTGAAACCAGGGTAGCATTGGGGTTCCCTTGCTGAGGGTAGAGGGGGTAGCCTGTTTCTCTGCTGGTCTCAGACATCTCTTTGCCTGTTGATGGCACTGCCTTGTGCCTTCACGGGGCCTTCAGTGTGTGTGTGTCTGTATCCAAACCTCTCCTTTCTAAAATAAGGGCACCAGACATACCGGATACCCTAATGGCTCCACTTTCACCATAATCACCCTTAAAAACTCTATGTAAGGTCACACATAGGCAGTGTGGGCTATGTAGGATGTCTATGTGTCTTTCCTGAGGATGTGGTTCAACTCACAGCAGTTCCTTTCAGTAGAAGCTGGTGGGCATTTTTGTGACTTTGCTTTGTTTCTCTTTCTTGCAAGAACAGGGTGGCTTTCATACTGATGGTTTTTGGAAGATATTTATGCTATGGTCAATTTTTAAATTATGAAAATTAAATAAGTCTGCCTTACTGTTCCAATCACTTATTAAAAAAAAAACCACCCATCCGTTAACAGGGCTTGGATTTCTCCCAGCCATGTCTGTTGATAGGTTGTAGCTCTAATGTTCAGAGTGTCCCCGGCCACAGGGTAAATGTTTTTTCCATTACTAACTTGTGGTGCAAAACACGGAGGAAAGAGAAGTCGTTCTCACTGCTTTTGGACAGAGACAACACGTGCAGCGGGTGGGCCATGGGAAGGGCCAAGCACCAATCTGCAGCAGAGACCTGTCACCCTTGGCCCACCCAGGAACGGCTCATTCATCGCTCGGGCCTTCTGTCCAAACATGCCCGACATCCCTGTGGTTATAAGAAAGGACTTGTAGTCATGCGGGTGTGTTACAGCTGATGTCTGGGCTACCTTTGCCATGTCCTTTCGGGGAGCTTTTCCTGTCTGGCCTGGGTGTGCGGGCGTTAACGCTGACGTCACATGCCCTCATGGGTGGGAAGGGAGAGGGAGTGGTGCCAGGCGCAGGTCCCAGGTTCCCCCAACCCTTTCACATTTGCAGTATCGCTCTCCTATGCCTTACTCAGAAGCCCTGGAGACCGGACAGTGGGGTCATCCGGCACACACGCACAAACGGCAGCGCGTCTTTCTCTGAACAGTTCTAGGAAAAAAGAATCTTGGGACTGAAACTAATGAATCCCCTCCAGTAAACTTGCATGTAAAAAAAAAGGTGGGGAGACAGAAACAAGGAAGAGAAAAACCCCAGAAAACCCAGCAAGGCTTCCCGTTCTCAGAAGAGGGGCTTTCTAGCCCCCAGTGGAGGAGACTCTGTGGAAAGAGTAAACAGGAAGTGCCAGCAAGCTATTTTTGTTTGCTGCCGTCTTTACTTTCTCTTGTTTCAGTGGAAAATGAGTCTAGATTCCACAAAACTCCTCAGTGAACGGCAAGCACGACCCGAGGCAGCGCCAAGGCTGTCATTCCTCGGCCGTGGTTTGGATGCAGTCCTGTTCTGCAGAGACCTTGGAAGGCCGGGGGCTGAGCCCAGCAGGAAACAGGTGGTTCACTTTAGACAAGGCTGTAGAGCGGCCAGTCAGGCCATGGTGCCCACGCCCAGAGACAGACCGCTGTCCTTCACGGGTCCTGTATGCTGTCACGCCCTGACTGCCACCGTGAGGTCCCCATACCCAAGGGGGAAGGTGGTGAGGAATGCCGAACTCCCTGGCGGTGGTGGGGAGGAAGCGGGTGGGAGTGGGACAATGGGGCAATTGGTGCAGGAATTCCTAGCTCTCAGTGATGGGGGATAGGAGGGTGGGAGGTAAGTTGGGGGGCTGGAGGTAGGGGGATGCTTGTGCTACTCGGAGGACCTCCTCTGGCTCTCATTATTAGCTCGTTTCTCCGGTTTGTCTCGACCTGTCCGCCCAGCTGCGCGCTGCTTACACAGGCTTACTTTTCTTTTCTCATCTGAGTACTGCCTCCCCTGGTTGTCGACTCCCACGGACCAGTTTCGCATTATCATCTGAAGCCTAAAGCTACATTTAATTATTGTTTTCTAGGTCTAGCGAGCCCCGCTGACTTTGGGCCTTTTTGGTGTCCAGGAGTCCTGCTTGGCTGGGTGGGGGTTGAGCAGGTATTGTAAACATGCCTCTGAAGTGAGAAGATGAGCTGCACATACCTGTGGCCCCCCACGCCAGGCTAGGCCCCCAATAGCTCCCCAAAACACACTGCTGTCCCCAGCTGTCTTCACGGTCTCTGCTTCGGTTGCTGGGTTTTCTTCCTTCTCAGCGGACAGTGCCGATCTCTTTGGCTTCATTCTCCCCTGCTCCCTAACTTCAGCTTACTAACAGCCTTGCTGCTGACCCTTCCTCCATGCTGTTACCATGGACTCCTCACGTGGTGACTGTCCTCATGCCCTGTAGAGTAAGGCTCTGGTTGGCCCTGGGCATCCTCCCGGGTGTTGTGTCTCAAGGCCATCTCAGAAGTCACTGTCCAGTCTGCAGGGCAGCAGCGCGTGCTCATTTCCAGTAAGGAAAGATGGGCTGCAAACACACACTTGGAATCAAGTCCTCATCTCCCGAGGACCCCTGTGCCATCTTACACAAGCAGAGAAGAGCTAAGGATGCAGGGGAGTCTCACTTGGTTTTGTGACTTTCTGAAGAGACTGACGATGTCCTTGTGGTTTGAGTCTGAAATGTCCCCCATAGACCCACACTTTGAATATCCTGTTCCCAGCTTGTGGCACTATTTTGAAGGCTGTAGAGTCTTTGGGTTTTTGATCCTACTGCACGTACTGGCTTTGGGGGAGCCTAGGCAGTTTGGATGCTCACCTTATGAGACCTGGATAGAGGTGGGCGGTCCTTGGGCTTCCCACAGGTCAGGGAACCCTGATTGCTCTTCGAGCAGATGAGGGAGGGTGACTTGATCGGGGGAGGGGGAGGGAAATGGGAGGCGTTGGCGGGGAGGAGACAGAAATCCTTAATAAATAAATAAATTAAAAATAAAAAAAAAGAAGTGGGGCTTAGCTGGACAGACCTTTGAAAGGTCCCCTTGCTCCTGGTTATGACCCACCCTCTGCTTCCTTGTTGACAGTCATGTGAACAGTATGGTCGCATTTCCACCACCAGGGGGGAAGCTGCCCCCACCACCGTTCCTTCCCCACTGTGACGGACCAAAACTTGTGAAACTGTGAGCCAAGCCAACTTTTCCTCTTAGGTTGTTTCTGCCACGGACTTGATGACATCAGCCAGGAAAGTGACTACGGCAGTCCTTATTATTATTATTATTGTTTCTGTGTGTGTGAATGTTCATCTCTGCAGCTGCTATGGAGGCCAGAGGTGAACATCAGGCATCCTTTTCAACCGGGGGATGCAGGATATTGAGCCTGGAGCTTATTCCCTGAATCTGGGTCCTCCAGGTTGTGGGACAAGCATTTCACTGTCTGGGCTGTGTCTCAGCCAGGAAAGTCCTAATACAGTATTCACTTTCACATTGCATTCTTAGATATGAAGCAAATGCCACCATTTTCTTCTCAAGTGTAGTGTGCACCGGCTCCAGCCGCGTTAGGCCTTTGGAGCTGCCCTCCCTGTGTGTTGGGATATATGGAGCTTGCTTTGAGCTGTTATTCAGTCTCTGGGACTTTCTCCTATGTCCTGGTGCTTCCAAGGCCACGCCGATCTGTGTATTAACTTTCTAGGTCATTGTAACAATTGCCTTGTGCTTGGTGGTTGACCGTCAGCGGGGCAATGCTCTCTCCCTATGAAGGCCTTAAAAGGGATAGTCATCCTTGATTTCTTCCAGACTCTGATGGTTCCAGAACTCTGGTTCAGATTCCCAGATCCATGTCAATGTTGATTGGGTTGTTGTGGTGGCTCACCCACATTTCTGGTACTCAGAAGGCAGAGATGGAGAATCCTCACAGACTAGCCCCATCGATGAGTTCTGGGTTCGACTGAGAGCCTCTGCCTCAATACATTAGTGAGCCAGGAAGACTCCTGACACTGAACGTGGGCTTCCATGTGCATGTGTGTACATGCAAACACATACATTATGAGAGAGAGACAGAGAGAGACAGAGAAAAAAGAAGAAGAAGAAGGAGGAGGAGGAGGAGGAGGAGGAGGAGGAGGAGGAGGAGGAGGAGGAGAAGGAGAAGAAGAAGAAGAAGAAGAAGAAGAAGAAGAAGAAGAAGAAGAAGAAGAAGAAGAAGAAGAAGAAGAAGAAGAAGAAGAAGCACCTTAACTTTTGCAAAGGACCTTTTCCCAAATAAGAACTTCTATCCACGGCTTTTAGGGCTGCAGAGAGAGCAACCATTTGGTACCACTAACCTACACCATCCCATCCCTCCGAAGACCGCCTAATCTACAGTGACCTTTATCTCGTTATAGCTCCCAGGTTGTTTGTTCAAGTGGCCCAAGGAAGACATTCCCGACATGCCACTGTGCAGCATTGGTTTTGTGGCAATAGTGGTAAGAACAGGATAAGAGTTAGGGCTGGAGAGATGGCTTAGCAGTTAAGAGCATTGACTGCTCTTCCAGAGGACCTGGGTTCAATTCCCAGCACCCACATGGCAGCTCACAACTGTCTGAAACTCCAGTTCCAGGGCACTCAACACCCATGGCAAAACACCAATGCACATAAAATAAAAAATAAATTAATTAATTTTGCAAAGAGTTCCATGTCATGGATTCAATAATACCAGTCAAGTCACCCAATCCCACGCAGGGTGAGGATAGTAGGGTATGCACAAGACTAGACTTAGGACTAACCTGGTGTTCCATGAGCACAGGAGTGGCCTTCTCAAGACCCTAAAAGGGAGGTTTTCATGACTTCCTTAAATTTTATGCTCTAGGTGTCACTCTCAACTGACCTGACCCTATTCCCTGTGTTGTTGTGTGCTCCGGTTTCCTGATGTGGAAACTATAAATAAGATATTCATATTGGATAAATTGTAAGGACTAAATGAGCAGCTCAAATAGAAGATGAAGCACAGTTCCTGCTTGTGAGCAGAGACTGCGCTTTTGTTTCCCAGGTGCCCGGACCCAAATAATCACACAGAAACCATATTAATCATAAAACTCTTTGGCCTATTAGCTCAGGTCTATTATTAACTAACTCTTACATCTAAAAATAAGCTATTTCTATTAATCAATGTATCACCACAAGGCTGTGGCCTACCAGTAAGGTTCTGGCATCTGTCTGCTATGGCAATTACATGGTATCTCTTTGACTCCACCTACTCTCTCTCTCTATCTCTTTCATCCTGGCTATATTCTTCCCTGCTATAGGTCAAAGCAGCTTCTTTATTAACCAATGGTAATAAAACATATTCACAGCATACTGAGAGGAATCCCACACAGTAAATAATACCTGTTATTTCCACAACCAGATGGTAAGCTCCCAAGATGCTGGTCCTCATGTCTCATTCATTTTTATGTTCCTAAGGACCATAAGCTGTCAAGATTTGGAAGCAACCAAGATGCCTTTTGGCAGATGAACGGATAAACTGAGATATATCCAGACAGTGGCACCTTACTTGGTACTAAGCGGAAATAGATTACCGAGCTATGAGAAGACAAATGAATACTAAGCTATGAGAAGACAAATGAATACTAAGAACGAAAGTAACCAGGCTCAAAGGGCTACATATAAGAAAAACTGTACGGGGTTCCAAAAACAACGAAACTTTCATGTCAGTAAAAAGACCAGGGGTTAAGCGGGAAGGAAAGGGTTGGGATTTTAGAGCATCCTTGGTAGATACTGTAAAGGTGGGTTAGCGTCTCTAAACCTTTAATCGAGACACAGAATACACACCTCCAAGAATACTGTCTCAGTTATGGTTTCTGTTGGATTAATGGAACACCATGACTATAAACAACTTGGGGAGAAAAGGGTTCATTTTGTTGTAATTCCATATAATAGTCCATTATTGAAGGACATCAGGGCAGGAACTTAAGCAGAGGCCATGGAGGGGTGCTGTTTACTGGCTTCTTTTTAATGAATTTTTTCATTTATTTTACATACAATCACAGTTTCCCCTCCTTCCTCTCCTCCTACCCCTTGCTTCCCCTCCCACCATCTACTCCTCTCATTCACTCCTCCCCCATTCTAAATGGGGCATCAGCCTGCTTCTTACAGTGTTCAGGATCACCAGCCCAGGTGGCATCATCTACATTGGGCTGGGCCTTTCCACATTGATCGCTAATCAAGAAAATGCCCCACAGGCTTGTGGGAAGGCATTTCTCAGCTGTGGTTCCCACCTTACAGATAATGCTAGCTTGTAGCAAGTTCACACACACGCACACACACACACACACACGCATGCACACGGACACACAAAAGCGCCAGAATAGGTGCCCTAATGGAGAGGAGGAAGGAGGCATGATAAAGATTCATTGGTGTAAGCCCTCGGATGGTACCAAATATGCCCCTATGAGGGTGAACACTGATAAACGGGAGGCCATGCAGGCTTGGGAACTAGAATTAGAATTACATGGGAATTCTCTGCACCTTCTGCTCAATATTCAAAAAGCAAAATCGAAAGTGCTCCAAAAGTACCACCAAACCAAACTCACATTAAAAACAGTGGGCAACCAATTTTGATCTAGTGACTTCATGAGTATTTGGCAGTTCGAGTTGTTTGGTATTTGGGTGAACAGTCTATAATCAGGCAACTATCCCGAGCTTTGAGTCTCTAGACCAAGCCCTGTCAAGCTGATTCATTTCCTCGTAGTGCATGGTGTTCAGAGGCTTAGGTGACGTGCCCTGGATGGAGAGGGAGGAGAGCCAAACCTCACAAAATGTCCAAGGTTTGTTTTAAAATTAGAACCATGAGAGGAGCGGTTCTGGATGCCCGAGTGCCAGGAAGACTGGTCACGTCTGTATAGCAGCGGCTCAGATCCACCCCAGCTGCTCTGACCGGATGGGCCAGCTCTGTCTCCATTGGGCACTTGCTGCATCCCTCGGAAGGAGGTTCTTTCCCGGAACGTGGAGACTATCTTGCATCTTGCCCAGGACTCTGTGAACTTCTTAGCAATGGAATTCTCAGTTGGGTGTGCCTTGAAAAACCTTGTTATGGGTTTGATATTCTTCTTTTATGCAGTGCGTGGTACTCAGGAAGTTTCAACAAGAACCCACATTGGAAGAGGGTTTCCTAGTTAGGCCACAGCTCCTGTAACGGATTTGTTCTGGCACAGGCCAGCATGTTGGGTGGTGCCCTCAGGCTGGTAAGAAAGGGGATAGACACAAGAATTTCTGGGTGGGAAGGCTCTTCCTTGGATGTACCACATTGCTAAAGCACTATTTTAAAGCACTGTGTTCAATAGCCCTACTTTACTATTTGAAACCGTGTATGCATCGATCTTTTTTTATTTTTAAAAATTTTGCTTCTAGATGGTCATAATAAGAGCCAGGCTGTTGATGAGTTTAACGATTAGAAGCAGCCTCAAAATTTGTCATGCGGTCATTTTAGGTTCAGTTTCGAGTTCTTACCAGTGCAGAATGTGTGGTGTTTATCTAGTGATCTTGCTAAGAGGCTGTCAAGCCCTGAAAGACACGGAGGCAAGATATGTGTATTAAAAACAAAAGAAATCAGGCTCAAAAGGCTGCGTATTGTATAATCCCAGATACCCGACATCCTGAAAAGACAAAACTTGACAGAAAAAAGGCTGGGCCGAGGGAAGGAGGGATGGACAGGAGCCAGACACATGTACCAGGCTGACAGCTGCTTGCTTGTTCAAGGACTGTCTTAATAACAAGCCACAGAGTGTGCACAGAGCAGTCTGGATGCGAGCTGGGAAGGTTCATTTTTACTAACTGTGCTTATATCCCTCATATCTCCACTAAATTGGCATCCCAGGGGCGGGCTTCAAAGTGGCCGAGCACGTGCAGTCATGATTCCTGGATGTGCTGTGTGCCCAGAAAACGGAGAGCATGCAGACGTCCTCAGCTTCGTATTTCCAGCCATCCGAGTCACCATCACACCTGCTTTCTTTTAGCCAAACTCAGAGATTGTCACATTGTTCTTCAATAGCACTGGACTGCACACATCTATAAAATCTTCCTCTTCTTCTTTCTCCATTATAGAGCAGAAACTGCAGGGCTGCATGTGGGGCATGTGTAGGTGGTGACGGCGTGTGTGTGTGTATGTGTACGTTGTGTGGTGTGTGTGAGTTGTGTGTGTGTGGTGTGTATGTGCGTGTGTGTGATGTGTGTGCATGCGTGTGTATGGTGTATGTGTGTTTGTGGTGTGTGTATATGTGTGTGTGTGTGCGTGCATGTATGCATGTGTGGTGTGTGTGGTGTGTGTGTGCATGCGTGTGTGTATGTGTATGTGGTGTGTGTGCATGCGTGTGTGTGTGGTGTGTGTGTGGTGTGTCTGAAGAATACATTGAGCCTGCTTGAAAATCTTTTGTTATACAAGTTTTCAAGGACTTTTTGGTAATGAGGGCGTTATAGCATAGGGTAAGCAAGCATTTAAACTAAGTGATCAGATGGCAGAGGCCTCTGCACTAGTTGACTTCCCGAGAGCTAATTCCCAAAACGATTATCAGAGTGGTATGTAGGACTGGGGAATTCTTTCAGCATGTTTAGTTGTGCCCATAAAAGAACCACGGCTTTCCAAAGAGACAAAGTTGGACTCTGAGAATAAACTCATAACAAATCCATTTATTTCTTACACAAGCAAAAATGATCCTAATGTAAATACCAAGCATCTGATTTGTCACAAACCATGAAGTGTCAGGGTTTTTCTTTTTAGCTCTCCAGAGCTCAAGAAACAAGAAAAAAAAAAGTAGCATAGCAAAGGCAAAGGAGTCTGGACCAGGGCTTGGCAACACGGATTGGCTACTAATTATTTTTTGGTACTAACTACTGATGTACATCAATTCCCATTTGTTTACGTATTGTCTGTGGCTACATTTGTGCTTTGATGGAGTAGCTGAGTAGTGAGGGACAGATACCATATGGACAACACAAATCCCCGAATATTTACTTTTTAAGTCTTTGCTGAAAAAACCAGTCCTTGGTCTAGACAAATAGCCAGATGAGCCAAATGTTGGGCAAGGGTTCCCAGCCTACAATTTCAGAAAAGGGGGTGGGTTGGCCATGGTTGTCATCAGGCACTGAGCATGAAGAGAGAAAGAGAAACACCCTCTGAGCCAGTCAATTAAAACTTCTCTCCACCTTGGTTTGGCCCACCACAATTAGTAAAATCAGATCTGAATATAATATATCTAACCATGATTTCAAAAGCATTTCTGTATCACATAGATGAATTTCATCTCTCAAAACCTTAAATGCAAACGCTGGAGAGTACCAACACATTGTTGTTAAAGTTTGTGTCTGCAGAACTCTACAGTGCTCAAAACTGGGTGTTGTACCTATGAAATGTGGTCTTAGTTCAAGGAAAACTCTTTGGTTTAGCTGCTTCACAGTCTTTGAAACCAATGTCAAGATTTACTAGAAATCCATCATTTAAGGCACCAGATCCATAACTTAGCTGAGCTGCTCAGAGTCAACAAGCTATACCCATTCAGTAAAATATGTCGTTAATTTTACGACTGTTGCATCCAGATTGATGGGACAGTTTTCACAGTGGCAGGAACTGTTAGGAAGGATTTGCAGCCAGGGATAGGCTTTGGGTTATTCTAGTTTGGTCAGAGTTCAGGTTATAATAAAGAAAACATTAAAAGACTAGAAACAGTTAGGATTAGCATCTCGTTATCTCCAAGTTTAGTGCCATGCACAAACATAAGTCTTTAGCGACACTGGGTGGACAATTCAAGTGTCATGAAGGATGGGCCTTATTATTTGGTTACAATAAATGTGTACTCTTTTCTTATTGTTTAAATACTAGGTACAGCATAAATAATAAAAGTTACTACAGATTCTGCGGGCAAATGTATGTTAGTAGAACGTGCTGAGTGGCAGCAAGGGATTCACACGAGCCACGGGTCCTCTATAGGCTACATTCCATGGCCAGATTTGAGGAGCAGAAACCCAGTCCTCTGATCATGATTCTCCTTTTCTAGAAGAACTGGCAAAGCTTCAGAGGACTTGGGGGAATATTCCAAGAATGTAAATGCCATTTCGAGAATTGTATTGGAAGTTAAAGCATAGAAATCTACCAGATAAAGTATAAGACCTGCAACAATTTAAGGCATATCATAAAGTTTTTCTTCAGTTTCAATGTAAATATAATAGGATCATAAGGCTGGAGAAAATGCTACCATTCTAGAATTTTATTGAAAAAAATAAACATTGTGGCAAAATCTTTAACACTTTACAAATTTGTGTGTCACATTTAACACAAAAACCAAGGTAGAATATGTGCTGTTGGAATTTTAGTACATATGCCAGAGGTGTGACCACAGTTTTAGGTCTTAAATGTGTCCCCCCCCGTTCTTTGTTTGTTTGTTTTTGTTTTTTGAGACAGGGTTTCTCTGTGTACCCCTGGCTGTTCTGGAACTAGCTCTGTAGACCAGGCTGGCCTTGAACTCAGAGATGCACTTGCCTGTGTCTCCCCAGCCATCACTGCCCAGCATACAGTTTTTTTCAAAGCTAAAAAAAAAAAGTCAGAAGCCAGGCCTTGGAGTTTTTAGTATATCTCATAACAGAATACCACTTGTAGAGTCTGTTTCTAAACAAGGCCCTTCATTTTCAAAGGAGGATTTCAACAGAGTTAGTTTTCCACAAAGGCGATTCGCCATCCTGACAGGGAAATGTCCACAGAAGAAGCCCGAGAGGACCACATCAAACCCTTCCTGAAAGACAGGTTGTGGCAGCAGAGGGTGTCTTGAAGCCAGCAAGCTGATCCCGCGAGCCGCATGGAGGAGCGACCTACGCCTTCGATGGCCAGATCTTGAGTGCGCATTTCCGTGTGGCATCTGCTCAAGCATCCAGGCTCGCATGAAGACACAGCTGGTTAGATGCTCGCTAGGGAGAGATGCAGGGCGTGGGGAGCACTTCGAGTTTCATTCCATAAAAGCTCTAGACTGTTAGAGATTAGGAGGGCCCTGATTGTCCACAGTGGGGGGGAGGCCTGAATCGAATGTGCGCACGTCAGCGTGAAATAGCTGCTGACACAAACTGAACACGTGCAATGTTTTAAAAAGGTGGTATCGAGTAACAGGCCAACAGCCATCCCTCTCGGCGCTTTAGGCTTCTTTCTTCTCTCCACTCTGGCTCTGTGTTGGGTCGCTTCCATCAGGCAAGGTTCCATAGGATGTGCCATTTGAATCTGGCTGTATTTTGTCCAACATTTGTTTCCCTGTGGAGATAATAATCATAAAAAGATCTTTTGAGCTCTTAAAAGATAAAAATGTCCTAATAATTTCTTTCCAGCTCTGGTCACATTTATGTCTTTAAAAAACACACTATGTGGTTACTCTCTCAATGAAAAAGACAAAACGTCCAGGAAAGAGAGGCCCAAAAAATCTCATAGCCCTTGTCATGTGGTCACACACTTGTCCCTGTGACATCTGTACTGGGCATAGAAACAGGTTGGAACAATCAGGACAGCCGCATAACGCAGTCACTCCTCTCCAAACCTCTCTCTGCAGTCTTTCTCCCTTGTCTATACAGCAACCGAGGAAACACCACGCATCAGGAGTTTGTCATTGCAGATCCTACACGTGAAGCTTTGTGACGTGGAAAACAGTTAACAAACAAACAAACACCCCTTTATTTTCCAGATTTCTTATTTCTTACATAAAATCAGTTTTAAATGCTCTCTAATGAGCATTGCTGCTATAAATGTCTATTCTAACACTGAGTATTCTTGATTAGGAGTTTACACAGCAAAGAGGACACCAAACTCGCTTCCTTGGTCTTCGTTTCTCAATTTTATAGAAACTTTAGTGATTTTTTTCTCTTTTCTTTGCTTTATAGGCATGACAGACAGAATGGTGGAGAGAACTCCCTCTACTACTGCGTGGAATCCTGTAGGTCACCCCAAATCCTTAGCAAAGCTAGGCGTGGGTGGGTGGGCTAGGGCAGGAGGGTGCTGAGAATGGTTTTGCTCTGGATTTTGCTTCTGTTGTGCACTGTATGCACACAAGGCAGGTTGTTTTGTAGTGGAAACAAGCATTGGGAAGGTGGTACCCAGTGGTCCAGCCTGCATGAATGGTGAGGAGGGAGAGTGTTCATGTCCTGGTGACTGTGGTGGTCACTCTTGGCATCACAGAGAACAAGTTGCCTCAGTCTTCCTCAGGAATGATGTCCTTCAGCATCAGGACCATCAATCTTTGGATGGGTCTGTAGGTGTCAGGGATCTTCCATTCCCCATGTGTTGGGAGCAGTGAGACCCCAGATCCTGAATTTCTTGTAATCCCCTGA
This sequence comes from Microtus pennsylvanicus, assembly GCF_037038515.1. NCBI lineage: Eukaryota > Metazoa > Chordata > Mammalia > Rodentia > Cricetidae > Microtus > Microtus pennsylvanicus. The sequence continues at coordinate 65,006,377 of NC_134580.1, read as the reverse complement.
TCTGAGTGCCTACAGCTGCTCTGAGCACGAGACCTTCAGGAGTTCCTGATGGCAGGAGAGTGGTTTCTGGTGGGTTTGGCTGGGGCGTGGCTATCTCTATATAATCTGCCCCTGAACACAATAAAGGGGGCATTCTTGGGGAATTCAAGGATGACCCGTGTTGCTGTCTGTCTGTCTGTGTGTGTTTGTGTATTTTAACCTCCAGCCCCCTTGCCCGAAGCTCGCAAACTGGGTGCCAGCGCACAGAGCACAGACACGGGGGGCGTGGTGTACGGCACCCACAGATCCATGTCCTCTGACACTTTAAGGGAATCCCAATGAGAACCTCCAAGTAACCCACGTCAAGGAAGCCTGGTCAGTTCCTCAACAATCACGTGGTTCTGTGCAGAGCTGTTCTATAACTATTAACCTTATGCCTCCCCGGGCTTCGCCACTCAATGCTCTTCTTGAGGCAAAAATTATGTGTTTATGTTAACATCCAAAATAGTGTCAACAGCGATTAATTTACAAGGGTAAACTTTGTGTATTTTAAAAAGACAGCATTTAATGGCTTGCGTATGTATGCGCGCGTGCAGGTTAGAACACTGGTAAGAGTTGCTTATCAACTTCAACCGTGTGACCCTTGTGTCATCAGCTTGGTGGCAAGCATTTTTATCCACTGAATCATCTCAGGCCAATGGATACTCTATTATAGAGAAAATACATACATATCTTTTTTGCTTACCAGGAATATTCCCAAAATCAATAAAAGACTGTTGTAGATGTTCGTTTTCTCTATTTCTTGTCACCAAAAATACGCCAAGGAATGACAGAAAGCACCTGTAGGAACATGTTAGTAGAGAACACAGGAAGACGGAAGCAGCCCATGGTATTAAATAGCTGTGCCCTAACGTGCACATGAAGATATAAATTCCATCGGTTTTGTATATCCCATTTCTTCTGGTAAACTGCCTTGAACTTGTCTTGATTCTCACAGCCAGTAATAGTTATACCCAGAACTAAGACTTGGGCAGGTTCCAATAAATCTCTGCCCCAGGTTTTCACCATCTGGAGGCTAATTCGGGCTCTAAACCCTTTGGGTAGACACTAGGTCTCGTTTTTCTATCCATGCATGCCCAGACCCATTACTGGCATGCAACATGAGTGAAAAACAAGTTATTCTTTAATTTTCTAAGAAATCTCATTGTCCTTGGCCATAAGAGCGGTCATAGTTTCCAGACCCCAGAAGTTTGGCCGCGCCCAAATGTCTTATGAAATTGAATTTTCAAGATAGATGGTTTCCTATGTTGAAAATAGACTAGGCTCAAGTTTGCATAACAATGGCCATGCTGAATAGCAGATCAAGAGGCAGCTGAGCATTAATGGGGAGTGCTTGGAGCCGATGGAAGCAGCTATTATTGGCAACACATCATCGAGGCTTGGCTCTGTCTGCCAGCGATGTTAGCAGTAACATCCACCGAGTCTCTAGAAGGGGCCCAACTGGGTGCTTTATGATAGAAAGGGCAGCTACCAACCGGAAGCTGCTAAATCTCGGGCTAGAATCTACCAGCCTTGGCCATTTGCTTGGGTGATCCAACCTAAGGGCTCTGAGGGAGAGGTGGGCCTGACGAGAACGAAAAGGCAATGGAGTAACCACAGACACCCATGAATTTATCATGATTTTGGTTGGAACAGAAAATCCCCAAGGTTTCAGGACTCTCAAAGGGGGACACAAGCCACAAAGCCAAGGGAAGACACAAAGCCCCGCATAGAGTGTTAAGTTGAAAAATATGTTTCTCATAGTATGTTCCAACTTTCTATACTTCAGGTACGATGCCAAAAATCCTATACAAAATTAATAGAACTTCACATGCCTGACCTCTGAGACTTTTACTCACCCAAAAAGATATATAAATACAGTAAGAAAAGCAGCACCAAGGAATTCCTTGTAAAATACGATGCCTGTATAAGAAGAGGACAGAGTTAATTTCAGGGTAGGGGCATTTACGATAGCAGCACATAATTTTTTTAAAAAAATGTATAAATATATATGTTCTATATGTGGTTTCCCTTAAAATGCACATTCAGTATTTTAATTTCAAAGACTCTGTGTGATAGTCTTATATTTTAAGCAGAAATTTCATTTTTGCCTATATTTGCATGCTTAGTCATATATGTGCACATGCCAAAAGCCAGAGCACAACCTGTGTCATTTCTCATGAAACATACAGACACTATGTTTTTAGAGGCAGGGTCTCTCACCGACCTGGAGCTTATCAATGTGGCTTGGCTGGCTAGTTAGTTCAGACTCTCGGGTCACAGATACAACTTTGTCCATCCGTCCTTCCTTCTGTCCTTCCTTCCTTCTGCCCTTGTTTTCCTTCCTTCCATCCTTGTTTTCCTTCCTTCCTTCCTTCCTTCCTTCCTTCCTTTCTTTCTTTCCTTCTTTCCTTTCCTTTTCTTCCTTTCATTTCCTTCCTCCCTTTCTCTCTCTTTCTCTTTCTTTCTTCCCCTTAATGTGGGTTTGCTCTGGGGCTTGAACTCACGCATGTGTGGAAAGCCCTGTACTGAGATGTTTTCCCAGCACTGTAAAGAGAAATATCTTATATTTTCCACCCTATGTTTTTCATCAGGGGTCAGTGAACCTACCCTGAGAACCCGGGTGGATCCTGAGGCCACTGGCATCAGGCTGCAACCACGGACCCCTTTGGCTATGTCTTACATTGTGTAATCTGGCCAGATGCCCATGAGCAACTGGGTGTTGCCCTAGCTCCATTTTTCTCCATGGAACTCCCTACCATATCCTTCCTCTGGCTCCCCCTGTAGGCCATGGGGAGAAAAAGCGTGTATCATCTGCTTTAATGAACTTCTCTCCTCTCCCAGCAAGTCTCAATGATTTCTTCATTTAAGGCCCCAAAGACTTTGTAAAGCTTTTATTGAATAGGAAATCTTTCACTCATGGATCATCTGAAAGTAGCTGTGTGTGGGTGTTAGTTTTGCTGGTTGGGCAGAGAATATTTAGTGTCTTTTGGAAGGTACCACTGTAGGTGCTGGAGACACCAGGGTGAGCAGAGCGAACCCTGCCCTTAGAAGAAGCTTGTTCAGTCTCGGTTTCTCCTCTTCATCTAAAGAACAAGCCACACCCACTCCTGCATAATATTTCCACATGGATGAGCACTTCCTGTTCTGTGTCGTACTGCTCTTCGATCGTTTCCCCAAGGGCGGGTAAGAGGTACCTGCATGCCCACTCTTTAGTACAGTGGGGATGAGCTTGTTGGTGCACACCCTCCCTAGTGTTTTGAGATTTTCATGTCATCAGAATGGGTTTCCAGAAATGGGATTTCTGTTTTAGAGAGCAAAGACTTATTTTTTTTAATTTTAAAACTATATTAAAATTGTAACATTTACCATCTTAACAGCTTTTATGTATAAAGTTTGGTGGTGTTAAATGTATTGACATTGCTGCACACGCAAATCTGACAACAGCTTCCTTCTGAAAACCTGAAACCGTATTCTGGTCAAACATTTCCTCTGCCCTTCTCTGGTAACTACCGTGTTTCTTCCCATTTCTGTGAATCAGACTCAAGTACGTGAGCTCACTATTTTATTTGCTTTCTGACATTGACCTGATTCTCTGAATCACGTCCTCGTGTTTCGTCAGCATTGGAGCAGGTGGCAGGACTCCTTCCTGTGTAAGGGGGACAGTATTCTATCGTAGGCACTCATCATACATTTCTGTCCACTCGTCTGTCAATGGGTACTGGGATTGTTTTCATCTTTTGGCTATGGTAAATGCCACAAATTTGTGTTCATTTTTGGGGGACATATACAAGAGTAGAATTGCTGGATTGTGGAATAATTTTAAAAATTTGATTAACTGCATCCTGTTTTCCATAATGGCCATACAATTTCATATTTCCACTCGCCAAGGGTACAGGAGTTAATATTCTAATGCCGTTTTACCTTTCCGCCATCCCTCTGTTGTTTGGGGGAGTGGCCACTGTAAAGCTTTACTGTCATTCCACACGCAACATCAGATGAACTGTTATCATTTCCAGAAAGTTCCAACACTCCTTATCCATCAATTGCCCAATGTCCTGCACATTAAATCCAGTTCTATTGACTGGAAAACCTTTGCTCAGGGAACTACATTGTTTTTACATCTTCTGTATATTGATTACTAGGGTGTATGTCATGCCTACACTTCTTTTTGCTTTATTTTAATTTTCTGATAATTCTAGGGTATACCAACACTCAAACATTTCTCACTTTCAGCAGAAAGCACTAGACACTAAAAACGATGGATACCTTGGGATATAATCTTTTCTGTTATATTTCTTCGAGGTTCGATTTCCTTGGGAAACAGAAGGCTGTATGAATAACTTCAAGAACCTACCAACTGGGCTGGGCCTGGCGGCACACATCTGTGATGCCAGCACTCAGGATGCAGAGGTGGAAGGACCATGAGTTAGAGGCCAGCCTATGCTACAAAGCAAGTCCACTGTGGACCATATAGCAACCTGATGAGGAAACGGCGAATACATCAATGAGCTTGAGCTTACTGATTTTGAGCCAGGGCCCATCATTATGCTTTTATAGGTGATTTACTGGAATCTATTGTATTTCGGTTTGGACCAAGTTTTAACTTTGTACTTTTTAGCATTATTATTTATGCAATATAAAAGTATCCACTAAGATACAGAGCTGTAAGAGGAAATAGCAAATGTGGAAGTTTGTCAGCCCTTCCGTGCAACGGTGAATTAGGTCAGGAGCCCCATTCTCTCATTAAGGTGACGAGGATGCAAGGATGATGAGCTCAAGGAACTGGGGGTGTTTGGCCCGCAGGGAAAACTCAAGAGCATTTTTTCCGTCACTTTGATTCACAGGCGCGGCAAGCAGAAGACTGAGGAAGTACAGCAAGGGCGAGAGTCTTGAGTTCATCAGGGAACTAATGTGCGCTCCAGTGTAGGGAAACATTTTCTAGTTATTAGAACTCTCGAGTTAATGAGAGTCATCAAAACAGGACTGAGCTGCCTCAGGAAGCAGAGTGCCCTGGGGAGCATTCTCACAGAGGAGAGGACCACGGAGGAAATTAGATACTGGCTGGAGGCCGGGGACATGGGCTCCCAAGGCTGCCTCATTTCTCCTTGGAGTCTGAGAGAGTCTTGTGCTTGTGGTGGGGTGGTTTCACCTGCCATGGGAAACCAGGACTCACCTGCAATGATGGCGCTGGTTGTGAAGAAAACATGGTTGACTGGGACCACTGTGGTTGTTGTGTAGAGTTTTGTGGCTTGGTTCAGGAACCTGTAGAAGATGTAATCACTGAAACTCCAGTCCAGCAGCGCTCAGAAATACGCTAACAATAACTTCAAGAAATGTATGTTCTGTAGCTCAACTACAAAGGGAAAGGAAGTGCAAAGGAAGGGCACTTCCAATCAGCGGCCGTAGCTTAGATGCATCTGATGTATGAGATCAGATGTCAGGTTTTATGGTCTGTTTAAACCAACAACAGTAACAATGAAAAGCAATTAATCATATTCCGAGGCCACAGAAGTTTGAGTTGGAAGTGATTCAAGCTGCTGGACCAGTATCACACTGGGGTTGATTCATTAGGATAGACCTTAGAATCTGCTAAATATCATATGTGGGGAACATATAGCTATCCACTGACATGCCACGTGCCAAGAAAGCAGACGGAGAAGCAAAGGAATGTTTAATGTTTCAAAAGCAACGTTTGGTGCTCCAGCTGCAGAACACATGTGGGAGCTGAGCTTCTGCTCCAGCCACCGCCACCAGGAACGCAAGTTCCCACACTGGCCGTGCTGCTCAGGTGGCCATGAAGCCTTGCAAGGGCATCACCTGGGAGGTTCCGGGAAGCACGGCTGTTAGGTCGGGAGAGGGACAACAGATGTCAAGAATAACTGGAAAAAAAGGGGTTTGTGGGTAAAGCTAGTGTGTGTGTGTGTGTGTGTGTGTGTGTGTGCGCGTGTGCACATATGTGAATATACTCGTACAAATAAACCTCCTCGGGTAATTTTAACAGGCATCAAGGTGGAAGACTACATTTTTACACTGTGAGAGAGTGAAATAAGGTGGACTGGAGGCAGCCTTCCCTCAGCTGTGTTTGCCTCTAAATTCCCGAGGGGAGGTATCAAGGAATGACACTGATCACTAAGTCCCCACAGGCTCTGTAGCAGTTACCTCAGAAGAAAGAAGTGGAGAGATAGCAATATTAACATAATAAACACACCCAGTCTTAGGAAGTGGACTTCTCCTGTCTCTCTCCTGACACAGGCCCAGGACCTACTTACAACCCACAGACAGGACAGACTGTTGCCATCTGCAGAACAAGCCCCTCCTCCCATCAGCAGTTTGAGATCTGGTTTCCTTCTGGGCACTGGGAGATGCTTCTGCACAGTGTTTTGGGGTGAACTCTCAGCCCGGCAGGCAGAGGTATAATCACAACAGGAAAAGTGGGGAGGGTGATTAAAGCAGATGGAAGAGTGGGGGACAGGAATTAAAACTGTTCCATGTCACCAGTACTGGGACCCAAGAGAAACACGAAACATTCATTCCTAAATCCCATGGGGATGGAGGAAATTCTGGCCGAAGATGCAAAGTTCTGGGGAAAGGGTTTTCCTCCGGGCCAAACGTCTGGTTTTGTCCATCTCTGGGCAATTAACGAGCGTGAGCTAAGAGACGGAGGTGAAGGGTTCATGTATTTCCTATATTTAGAATGAGACCCTGGATGTGGACCTGCCCCTTTGATTTATTGCTAATGACAACCTGTGTACGGTCGGTATTAATTACAAGCAGAAGAGCATCAGGGAAGCATCAGGCGCACTCAGCTGGATCGCGGCCCTCACTTTAGAATGTGCAGGCCGCGGAGGCAGCTCAGTACAAAGTAATCACTGGTGGAAGAAGAAAGCGAGGCATGCCAGGCCGGAGGCTGGCTGTGGATAAGCTGGAGGTCCTGTCTCTTGGGAGACCGCCGTATTTCATTTTAATTATCAGCTAAGCCAGTGCACGGAGAAGCGCAGGAACGCGGAGAGGTTGTTGAGTTTGTAGGCGCTGACTTACTTGACTTGGAAAACACAAGAGGCTATCATGATGACAAGCATGATATAGAAGATGGCGTAAGTCAGCTGCATTTTCCCCGTCACAGAAAGAGTGATCATGCCCGAGACGGCTTTCACTGAAATCACAGTCAATGAGGCTGGAAGACAAAAACACAAATAAAACACGTATCTGAGACACATGTACAGGTACACGTCTTACGTGTACTTGTTGGAGTGGCGAACGTGCCAACGATGGTTTCAGGATGATGTTTGGAAGGGTGTGTGGCGGGGTGGACACATGCAAGACTCTGCGGTGCACACTGCTGTGTCTGCCATGGGACGGGGCCATCTACTTCTGCAGTAAGGTGCTCACTTTCCAGCCCCGATGGGAGACAGCCATGGAGATGACAGGAAGCACTAACGGATGTGAAAGGCGAAAGCCGTGAAGGGAAGCAGCAGGTCAGGGTGCCAGTGCAGCCGTCAAGGGAAAATGTCAAACTGTGTGAAGAGATCAAAGCTGAAGAGGTGAGAAGAAGCAAAAGCCACTCACTGAGCAGCCTGAGTTTCCTGAGGGTTTGTTAGTGGAGGCCCTGAATGTTCTGACAAGAACAATAAGGAGAACCAGGACCAGAACCAAGTACTCATTTCTCAGACTAACCCATAAATGTGACGTTTACATAAGGAGCATCTTCTGATTCTCTGCACCAAGGAGGAGACTCCGAGGGGGGGGGGACAGACTTCTCATAGGTTCCAGAGACCAATTAAGGAAAACAGGCTACAAAATGGATTGCCAACACAGTGTGTATTTTCTTCTCCCGTTTCTATAGAATCCAGAGCATTTTATCTGTCCCAGATCCTTTGAACAATTCATACTTTAGCTGAAACCCACAGAAAATTCTCCAGCAGGGGGTGAGGAGATGGCTCAGTGGGTAAAGTGTAAATACAGGACCTGAGCTGGACTCCCCAGAACAAATGTCAGTATTGTGGCTGTGTGCATCTGTAACCACACTGCCGGGGTTGGGGTAGACGCAGAGACAGTGGAGCCTGGGAGCTTTCTGGCCAGCCAGCCTGACTGAAACAGCAGGCTTCAAGTTCAGTGAGATTCTGTCTTAAAAAGGTGGAAAAGCAACCGAGAAAGATTTTTTTCAAAGTCACTTTCAGGCTGTCACACATGTCGAGAGGAGCAAGGCACGCATGCACAGATACATCACACATAAAAAAGAAAATTCACAAATAATTTTTTACATGAAATCAAGTAATTACAAGCCAAAGGCATATGAAAGAGAAGCAATACTGTATTACTAGTGATCTACATGGTCACAATGTATGAGAATGTTTTCCTTTTTAGCTTTTAAAAAGATCATATAAAACATATAAAGCATATGTTTAAAGTAGGTAACGACCCTCCATAATTTCATCTTCCAAAATCTGAAGACTCACTATAATTTGAAGAGTACTAGGGAATACTTCCAAGCTAAGCATTTTCATTCAATTAAAAGTCATAATTATCAGAGATTAGGAGACAGATTCTAAAATGAATCCCCAATCCGAGCCAGGAGGTCTTATACCCTGGATGCAACTCCATCTCCATTCAGAATTGATTATATTTTGGAAGTATGAATAACTGTTATCTTTGTAACTTTTTATGTAATTTCTAGGTTGGTACCAAGCACTACAAATTACATGTTTTTGCTATTTTGGGAGGGCAAGGGCAGGGGACTGGTGAGAATAGGTTGAAATTAAAAATTGTGACAGGGTATCAGTGTAATGTACATTAGAGACCTAGGCGTGCAAGGAAAGAGGATGGAAACGTCATGACAATACCATCAGTTGTGTCTGTAATACTGGGAGTATGATATTAACCTAAATTAAAGAGGATGGAAACGTCATGACGATACATCAGTTGTGTCTGCAATACTGGGAGTATGATATTAACTTAAATTAAAGAGGATGGAAACGTCATGACGATACATCAGTTGTGTCTGCAATACTGGGAGTATGATATTAACTTAAAGAGGATGGAAACGTCATGACGATACATCAGTTGTGTCTGTAATACTGGGAGTATGATATTAACTTAAAGAGGATGGAAACGTCATGACGATACATCAGTTGTGTCTGTAATACTGGGAGTATGATATTAACCTAAATTAAAGAGGATGGAAACGTCATGACGATACATCAGTTGTGTCTGCAATACTGGGAGTATGATATTAACTTAAATTAAAGAGGATGGAAACGTCATGACGATACATCAGTTGTGTCTGCAATACTGGGAGTATGATATTAACTTAAAGAGGATGGAAACGTCATGACGATACATCAGTTGTGTCTGTAATACTGGGAGTATGATATTAACTTAAATTAAAGAGGATGGAAACGTCATGACGATACATCAGTTGTGTCTGTAATACTGGGAGTATGATATTAACTTAAATTAAAGAGGATGGAAACGTCATGACGATACATCAGTTGTGTCTGCAATACTGGGAGTATGATATTAACTTAAATTAAAGAGGATGGAAACATCATGACGATACCTTCAGTTGTGTCTGTAATACTGGGAGTATGATATTAACTTAAAGAGGATGGAAACATCATGACGATACATCAGTTGTGTCTGCAATACTGGGAGTATGATATTAATTTAAGTTAAAGTATCTATAAAAGCATCCATGCTCATTTAAAATTTAGAAAAATGTGGAAAAGCTTTGAAAGAAAAATAAAAATCAAAAGCCATGCTTTCAATCCCAGAACTCTGGAGGCAGAGGCAGGCAGATCTCTGTGAGTTTGAAGCCAGTCTTGTCTACAGAGTGAGTTCCAGGACAGCCAAGGATACACAGAGAAAGTCTGTCTTAAAAAAAAACCCAAATCAATTGTCATCTTTTATAATTTACTTTTTTATTTTAATGTTCATTGGTGTTTTGCCTGGATGTTTGTCTGTGTGAGGGTGTCAGAATCCCCGGAACAGGAGTTACAGACAGGTGTGAGCTGCCCTGTGGGTGCTGAGAATTGAACCTGGGTCCTCTGGAAGGGCAGCCATGCTCTTAACTGCTAAAATATCTCTCTAGCCCTCAACCATCATCTCAGGACTCATCCTCAAGACATTTCTAACATTTGGGCACACCATTATTTTCCTTTCTCCAAGGAAGAATGGCTCACAGCCTGAGACTCAGACAGTTCTCTACGTAGGAGTGATTTCCCACCACCATTAAGTATTTTCCATGCCATGAAGTATTCTAAAGACTTTTATCGGCTGTCAAGAATGCCTTTGTATGAGGTGCATAATTTATTTTGACAATTTCCTATTTTTGGATATTTAGACTACATCCTTTATTTCTCTTTCATTAAAATGAGGCTGCAGTGACTTTTCCTGAACACAGATCTGTCCTTCACTCTGCCTATTTCTGTGGAAAACCACCTGGAGGGAATCACCGTTGACAGCTGTTGTGTGAGGCTTCTGACGCGAGTCTCACAGACAGCCTCGGAGGACAGAGTCACGTTGTCACATGGTGTCAGTCTTCATGACACACGTTTCATCGCTGCCTTTCTACTTCTCTCTATTTTCTTAATTGTCAACTGTAAACACATACTCCTGTCATTGCTACAACACATTCTCCAGCTCCCTGTTCATCCCTCATTTGATGTCTGTCTCTCTTTGTTTAACACTTAGTCTTTATCCCTTTCTAAGGATTCCTGGGTGACTAGATATTAGATTAACGTCTCCTAATCGAAGCCTTCAGTATTTCAGTTGTGCTTTGACAACTGGAGTGTGCTAAAAATAGGGTGATCTTTCTGGATCCTCCAGCATTCTGACCCTTGGGAGGACGGTGCACAGAGGCTTCAAATTTTTTTTTTTTTTAAGGAAGGAGGTCACAGATTGTCATTAACAAAACTCACACGTTGCACAACAGAACTCAAAACCTAAACCATGCCAAAACAACAAAAAGCCCACTAGATATATCCTGAGATTTCATTTGCATTCAAAAATTTCTAGGAAAATACAATTTAAATGCTGTCAACACACACATACACAAATGGTCAATGTTTGTGCTGATGGATATATTAACTATGGGTGTGATTGTTACAATAGTGTTCATAAACCATAATGCTCCTTTACCCCATAAATTTATATGGCTATAAAATGCCAATTTATAATTATTAAAGTACCTAAAATTAGGGGCATTTGAGGGGTAGGATGGAAACCTAGTACAGTAAAAGCTTCCTAAAATAAGTACATGTAAAGATGACCTAAATGAAATTATCAAATAATGGGGGAGACAGAGCCCCAACTGCCCATCTCTTGCCATCAAATGAAGCTTCCAGTCTTGGGATTGGGTTACACCTAGTTGAGTTGTTGGCCATAGGGGTCCCATAGGAATCCCTGAAGAACAGCTTCTCCATGTTCAACGCGTTGTGTAGGTGTTGTCTCCAGCAATGTCACTTGTGGAGAGAAACCTGTAGCCTTGGTAACAGCCTGTACAGAGCTGTCACCCCTACATGCTAGCTTCGTTGGCACGGGGACTCTTCACATTACCAAAAGAAACGTAAACACCAAGCCAGCCACAGATCCTCTGATCTAGTATGATAGTCCTGCCGGCAAGGTATGGCAGGGTGATGGTAACCAACCAATCAACAACAGTGTGAGTAACCAGCTGATATCTGATTTGACTTGAGGCCCACTCCACAAGATGGAATCCGTACCCAACACTGCTTGGGTGACTGAGCCTGAGGAGAGATAGTTTGGGGTCACAAGGGTAAAACCAAATGCTACTGGTCTAAAATAAAAGTAGCAACAAAATGACTCCTAATGACATTCTGCTCTACTCATAGATCAGTGCCTTGCTCAGCCAACATCAGAGAAGCTTCCTCCTGCAGCAGACAGAACAAATACAGAGACCCAGAGCCAGACATTATGCCAAGAGAAAGAGACCTAGGAACACTAAGCCCTAAATGGATGTCTCCACCAAATCCCTCCCCTCAGGGCTCAGAGAACCCTGTATAAGAGGAGGCAGGAAGAGAGTGAGAGTCAGAGGGGATGGGGGGACAATTGACATGATCACACACAGCACGTTAGAACTCACAGAGACTGAGGCAGCGCCCACAGGGTCTACACAAGGTCGGCACCAGGTCCTCTGCATATAAGCTTTCCAGTTTAGTGTCCTATGGGATTCCAGAATGACTGAGTCTCGCTTTCTTGTGCCTTCACCGGGCTCCTTTCCCTTCTGCTTGTTTTGTCCAATTCTGATGTGTTAGTTTTGTATTTGTTTATTAAATTTTACTTTATTATATCTTATTGTATTATTATCTCTTAGAATCATGTTTGTTTTCTAATAAGAGACAGAAAGGGAGATGATTCAGATGGAAAGGGAGGTGGGGAGGAACTGGGAGGCATAGAGGGAGGGGAAACTGCAGTCAGGATATATTGTGTTAAAAAAATCTATTTTCACTGAAAGGAAAAAACATTAAAAGTGTGTGTGTGTGTGTGTGTGTGTAAAGAAATGATGTCATAAGATATAGGCAAGACAGCTACTCATTGGAAGCCCCTTTGTTTCCCTTCTCTTCTTTTCCCCTCCCTCTCTCCTTTCCTTTCCTCCTTTTTTCCTTAAATATTTTTTTGAGATAGAGTCTTGTGTAGCTCATATTTGACCTCAAGCTCAAGTATGTAGCTGAATCTGGCCTTGAACTCCTGATTCTAAAGTACTAGGGTTGCAGACGTTTTGATCTGCCACACTATCAATATATTTGATCAGCAAAACTGCCCACACAATCCACTCCCTCTCACCTGCCTCCAATTTGCCTTGTGTGTGCTTTCTTGTTTATTTTTATTTTAATTTTATGAGTATGGGTATTTTGTCTGCATGCATGTCTGTGTCCCACTTGCATGTCTGATGCCTGCAAAAGCCAGAAGACGGCATCCCATCCCCTGAAAATGGAGTTACAGATGGTTGTAAGCCACCATGTGGGTGCTGGGACTCAAGCCCAGGTCCTCTGGAAGAGCAGCCGATGTTCCTAACCACGGAGTCATCTCTGCAGCCGTTCATGTGTGCTTCTGACATGTGCAGGAAAGCACACTGTGTGCTGCGTTTCCACTTCATACAACACAACACGTTTTTCAAATTTCCCCATGGCTTTTATAACTCCTTTTTCTTGTAAAAGTCACTAGTGACTAGCAATAATTTCCTATGACCACGGTATTAATCAATTGTAGGTTTTAATATTAAGTATTTTCACCATGATCTTGAATCTATGTGCTGCAATTAAACCTGTGTTCGCAGTTGTGGGATTGCAGTTGGAGCACTGTTAATGCTTCCAGGATTTTATAAGTATCTAGTTTTGTGATTATTTTCTGTTTTTATTTCACTGTGAATGTGATTTGTCCTGTTTCAGCTTTCTGGAACATATCAAGGACCTTTTGGTAGCCCATTATAAAGTCTGCATTTGTAAATAGCATAGCACACGAAACGAGGGCCACTCTGTTTTCAGGAGAGAGCGTCCAGTAGTAGATGGTCCAGTTCAACACTAAGTATTCAAATCTTCTACTTCAAAGCATTTGTCTGTCCCTTTATCTTCCATGAGCAGAGAGAAGTCTCCTACGCCTTTTACCATTCTATAAGTGTGCCTTTCTGAGATTTTTTCCATTGCACGTTCAACATGATGCACCTCTGGACTAGACTCTTCTTCCTCCTCCCCACCCCTCTTCCTCCTCTTTCTTCTTTTTCTTCTACACAGGGTCTCACTATGGAGTCTCAGCTGGTTTTGAACTTATGATACACACCAAGCTTGCTTCAAATCCTCTAGCCTCCCAAGTGCTAGGATTAAAGGTGGCGTCCCCGCGCCCAGCTAGACTAGGCTCTTATCAGAACGCTTCTGCTCGTCGCATTTAATGTCCTCTGCCTGATTTTTAACTTAGCAAAACAAGACACCTGCTTTCTTCTACTTCAGGCATATGTTACACAGTTCTAGACAAGGTATGTATGTTTATACGCTCATTTCACATCTAGCAAGGCTGATCAGACAGGGAGCTGGTCCCGAAGGAGGTTCTTGCTCTAGTACTGAGTGCTAATCATGGCAGGTGTAGAGACCTGAGAAGGAGGGTCTTGGGAAGGACTCATTCTAGAAGATAGCAGGTATTGTGTGGCTATTTCAGTAATCCGCACAGAGCTGTTCCCAGGCGCATGGACTAAATCCAATTCAGAACCATTTTGAAAATTACTCTGAGAGTTTCTCTGAAGTCCAATTTAAAAACCTTCCTTTTGAAAAACTGGTTTCATCTACATTTATGTTCACAACCTGACCTTAATTCTGTTATGCTCCTATTTCAATGTCTCTTTTATTTTCATTCTTTTTCTATAAGGTGTATGTTTTCTCTTTTCTTATTTACTTCTGAAAATAATTCAAAGTTCCCTCTGTTTCCTTGATCTCTAAAACACCTGCAGATGGTGTTTTGTGTAGGGTGTATTTGTCTCCAAAAGTGTTATAAACACAAATCCTCTGATGCAGAGAAGAGGATTAGCTGATAAGGTGGAGAGATGAGGGCCCAGCATCTCGTTAGTGGGGTGAGGTACACCTGCCCCAGCATGGTAGAGAGGTGAGGGCCTAGCATCTCATTAGTGGGGTGAGTCGCACCTGCCCCAGCATGGTAGAGAGGTGAGGGCCCAGCATCTCGTTAGTGGGGTGAGGTACACCTGCCCCAGCATGGTAGAGAGGTGAGGGCCCAGCATCTCATTAGTGGGGTGAGTCGCACCTGCCCCAGCATGGTAGAGAGGTGAGGGCCCAGCATCTCATTAGTGGGGTGAGTCGCACCTGCCCCAGCATGGTAGAGAGGTGAGGGCCTAGCATCTCGTTAGTGGGGTGAGGTACACCTGCCCCAGCATGGTAGAGAGGTGAGGGCCCAGCATCTCATTAGTGGGGTGAGTCGCACCTGCCCCAGTGAGGCCAGTACAGCCCATCAAGTTTGGTCCATCTTATGACAAAGAAGGAAGAGTTTTAAATAAAGTATTAAGAGGAAATTACTCAAAATGGGCTGTGAGCGATCTTTGTGTTGGCATATAAGTATATGAGAAAGATCAGGAGAGATAGGAGATGGAAGGGAGAAAAAAGTACAGAAAATACAGTTGTTATCTAAGTATTAGGTTCCAAACTTTTCCAGGAGCCACTGGGACAAGAAGTAAATGAAGAATGAAAGAAATATAGTATTTAAGAAAATCATGCTATTCATGCTTATGTTTCATATTAACTATAGTTAAAAATATAAACAGGACAGACTTGTTAAGCAAGTTCTGTGCCAAATTGAGTCCCTTGGTTTCTTCCTTTTTTTTTTTCCTAGACAGGGTTTCTTTGTAGCTTTGGAGCCTGTTCTGGAATTAGCTCTTGTAGATCAGGCTGGCTGGAACTCACAGAGATCCACCTGCCTCTGTCTCCCAAGTGCTGGGATTAAAGGCGTGCGCCACCACCGCCCGGCTGGTTTCTTCCTTTTAATATTTTCAATGATCCTCTTAAAAATCTTCAGCTTTTCAGGGAGGAAAACATTACCAACAGATGAAAAACTTTAGTATATTTTAAAAAGAATTAAATATGTATAAATTGAGATATGAAATGCAAAGTATAATTCGGATTTTCTTTTTGAGGGTCAGAGGTTGAAAAACAGAAACAGTGAGGAAGGGAATAGCGTGTCCGGGTATTTTCCTTTGATGGCCTGACTTGGCACAGCACAGAGACTCAGACCACAAATCAGGGCTTTATCTAGCAAGGAGAGTCACCAGGGCGAGACTCACACCACGAAGCAGGTCCTTACCGAGGAGTGCCACCAGGGTGAGCAGGATCACAAGGTGCTTCAATCCTTTTCTCTTATGAAAGTACAGAAGGATGCAGAAAACTAGGATTTCTAAAATCTAAAAATGAAACAGATTTAAAAAAGAGTGTAAGTTACTCTATATAGCCCACAAGATGCCCCAAACATCTGCTTGGATTTGCCATGGTTCTCTTGCCGGCTGGGGTGGCTGCGGTTCCCAGGTCTGACTGTAAATGCAGGGTGGCACCAACACCCTCAGTCCAGCCTCCCAAAGAGCTCGAATGCTGCCCACCTACCAGCCACGCCAAGCCCAGCTCTCCAGCTCCAGCCCCACTGCCATTCTGGTCTCTTCCTTGTCCCTGTGTGTGCTGAGCAGCCACGCTGTGCTACATTGGGCAACCGCTTACGTCTTGATTCCCCACGTCTTTCTGCAGCCATGCACCACTGCAGGGCCCCCCAGCTTCACCCCGTTTACCCTCTGCCAGTCTTCTTGCAAGGCTGCGGCCATCTTCCACTTTGCCTGACTCTACCCTTGCCTTTCAACACTCCTACCATTTGGCAGTCCAGAATTATTTAAAGTTGTGGATTAATAAATGAAATGTGGTATATTAAACCATCTTATTTAGCTATAATGGGCAAGCAGGATAATGGGTAGAAATCATATTACATTAAGAGAAATAAGTAAATCAGACTCAGAAAAACAAAATAAAAGAAACAGCTGTGCATGGGATTCATGCAGATTGATACTGGGAATGAAAATAGAAATTAGATCCAGTCATTCTTTGGCTAGAATTTCTTATGGCTTTCCATCCCTTGTATATTAAACACCAAATTTTCTCCCGGGTAACAGAGTTTAGCTTCTGCTACAAACCTCATAGCTGGTCCAGTCTGTGCCAGTCATGGTGGCCCGTGTTCTCTTATTCTTCCTTGTTCTCTCTCTTCCTCCTTCCCTGGCCTCCCTCCCTCACTCTAGTGCAGTGGTTCTCAAGCCCTCGGGGTTGAACCGCACTTTCATAGGGGTCACGGCATTAGGAAGGCTGAGAGCCACTGCTCTAGGTCTTCGCTATCCTCAGACATCTCTTCCCCCATCTTCACGCAATGGCTCCTTCTGGTCATTCAGCTCTCAGCTGAGATGTCACCGCCTCTGAGGTTTCCCTGATGACTTGATGTATAAGAGACACGCTGTCATCCTGCACAGCCCAGCATCAGGTCACGGTGGCCTCTTTATCAACAGCGACTGTATTTCTGGCTGTTGCTTCTCTGTCTTCCCAACTAAAGACAGACCAAGTCAGTTCAATGAAAGCGGGAATTCTTTCTGTTCTGTTTGTCACTCTCTCTGTGTCCAGTGCACAGTTGGTCACTCAATGAGTATTTATGAAATTCACAAATCTATTTCAAACAGCTTTCCTGCCAAACAGACCTAATATCCAATAAACTGAAGAAATCACTGAGTTAAGTTCCTCACTATTTCCAGAGCTGAGTTTTACATATAGAGCCTTCTCTAAATACTGTACTTCCTGTTTGGGCTCCGGATCCTGCCACTGGCTAGATCTCTCTCAATTAGAAAGCTTTCTATATAATATGAAAGATTGAATTATCCTTTCAACTTTCCCCTGGTAAATGAGGCCAATTATTACCACTTTTCTGTATAGGAAATATTTGCAAGGTCATTAACTATGATGCTCTACAAAAGCTGTCCAAGAGCTTTTTCTCTGTCCTCCCTACAGCTCCTATATCCTCCCTACAGCTTCTATGTCCTCCCTACAGCTCCTCTGTCCTCCTTAGAGCTCCCTATGTCCTCCCTACAGCTCCTATGTCCTTCCTATAGCTCTCTATGTCCTCCCTACAGCTCCTCTGTCCTCCCTAGAGCTCCCTGTGTCCTCTCTAGAGCTCCCTGTGTCCTCCCTAGAGCTCCCTATGTCCTCCCTACAGCTCCTATGTCCTTCCTATAGCTCTCTATGTCCTCCCTAGAGCTCCCTGTGTCCTCCCTAGAGCTCCCTGTGTCCTCCCTAGAGCTCTCTGTGTCCTCCCTAGAGCTCCCTATGTCCTCCCTAGAGCTCCCTATGTCCTCCCTACAGCTCCTATGTCCTCCCTACAGCTCCTCTGTCCTCCCTAGAGCTCCCTGTGTCCTCCCTACAGCTCCTCTGTCCTCCCTAGAGCTCCCTGTGTCCTCCCTACAGCTCCTATGTCCTCCCTAGAGCTCCCTGTGTCCTCCCTAGAGCTCCTATGTCCTCTCTAGAGCTCCCTGTGTCCTCCCTAGAGCTCATATGTCCTCCCTACAGCTCCTCTATCCTCCCTAGAGCTCCCTATGTCCTCCCTAGAGCTCCCTGTGTCCTCCCTACAGCTCCTATGTCCTCCCTAGAGCTCTCTGTGTACTCCCTAGAGCTCCTATGTCCTCCCTAGAGCTCTCTGTGTCCTCCCTACAGCTCCTATGTCCTCCCTAGAGTTCTCTGTGTCCTCCCTAGAGATCCCTATGTCCTCCCTAGAGCTCCCTATGTCCTCCCTAGAGATCCCTATGTCCTCCCTAGAGATCCCTATGTCCTCCCTAGAGCTCCCTATGTTCTCCCTAGAGCTCCCTGTGTCCTCCCTACAGTTCCTATGTCCTCCCTAGAGCTCCCTATGTTCTCCCTAGAGCTTCCCCTGTCCTCCCTAGAGCTCCCTATGTTCTTCCTAGAGCTTCCCCTGTCCTCCCTAGAGCTCCTATGTCCTCCCCAGAGCTCTCTCTGTCCTCCCCAGAGCTCCCTATGTCCTCCCTTTGAGGCCTTGAGTGTTTCTGTCTCCTTCCACCTTTAACAGGAAGTCCTTCTTGGCTGAGCGTCCCTCAGTGCAGGCATCCAGTTCTCACCTAATGTCACTGTCACACTGGATTCATGACCACGGGACAGAGGGCCCTCCCTCAAGAGCAGAGCAGGGAACATCTGCTTCGTGCCCACTTTAAATTTTGGTGAGGCAGGATTAGAGAGTTGTAGTTCTGAAAATCATGCAGATTCTTTCCCCTCCTCACATTCCATCTCTGTGGCTTCAGATAAATAAAACATGAGCTCTTATTATCTACAGAAGGACTATGGTGGCACTGGGTTCTGCCTCGTGTCAAGAGGTCGCACAGCTCCCAGGGATAAAATATTCAAGCCCCATGAAGAATGTCCTCTCTGAATGAGGCAGGCATCTGTGGTTTCATGGGCTCCTGCACCCCATGGAGAAGCCTCATTGCTCACTGCCCCTGGGAGGCCAGTGTGCACTGCTCTCGGGGCTCACCTTACATCAACTCACCAAACCTTCCAGCCACCCGAGGAAGCGGGTTCTATGACTGCCTTCATTCTGTGAGTGAGCCTGTTGTGTATGTGGGTGTGTTGAAGAACACTGTCCCCAGAATGCAGAATAATGCCACCCCATCCAAGAGGACATGTTCTAAATGCCCAGAACCTTTGTTCACATCATAGCATATTGCCCTGGGGCTCTGCAGCTGGGGTTAAGAGTATGGACCTGAAATGGGAGATGATCCTGGGTGATTCGAGTCCATGAGCCCTTGAAAGCAGAACCGCTGAAGTCACAAAGATGGGCAGTTTAGGAGAGGCTGAGGCAAACCCTGCTAAAGACCTGTAGGAAGGGGAAGAGACAGGGTCCTCCCTGGAGGCTAAGGAAGGAGCAGAGCCTGCCAGTGTCTTGACTCTGGTTCAGGGTCCAGCATGGTAACTCATTTCCATTGTTCCCTGCTGCTGAATTTATAAAAAATTGTTATGGAATTCATAGTAAATTGATTCAGGTTTCAGTTCCTAAAGTCTTTTCAAAGGTATTGTCTTCAAGATAGATTTTCTGAGTTGGTGTGGTGGTTTGAATAGCAATGGCCCTCATAGACTCATGTGTTTGAATGCTTGGCCCATAAGGAGTGGCACTATTGGGAGGAGTGGCCTTGTTGGAGGAAGTGTGTCACTGTGGAGGTGGGCTTTGCGGTCTCTTATGCTCAAGCTATGCCCAGTGTGGCACACAGTCTCTGTCTGCTGCCTGTGGATTAAGATATAGAACCCTCAACTCTTTCTCCAGCACCATGCCTGCCTGCATGCTGTCATGTTTCCTGCCATGACAATAAGAGACGAAACCTCTGAACTGGAAGCCAGCCCCAGTTAAATGTTTTCCTTTATAAGAGTTGCCATGGTCATGGTGTCTCTTCACAGCAATAGAAACCTTAAGACAGTTGGTTTTGGAGTTTCTGGTTGTCTCTTTCTCTCTCCCTTCTTCCTTCCCTCCCTCTCTCTCTCCATTACCCTAACTGGCCTAGGACTCATATAGACCAGGCTGGTCTTGAACTCACAGAGATCCACCCACCTCTTCCTCCAGAGTGCTGGGATTAAAGGTGTGCACCATCATGCTTGGCACTTGGGGGTTTCTTAATTGGTTCTTGAATCTAATTAGAATGAATGGTACTAGCTACCCTGTTGGTTTAGTAATAAAGGATCAATGTCTGCCTAGGAGATGGCATGTCGAAATGGATGAATTTCACCAATCTGAGTTTATCTCCTATTTCTCTTTGTCAAAATGACTTACTTTAATTTTAACCTCTCTCTCTTTCTCTCTCTCTCCCCCACCCCTGTGTGTATACTTGAGTGTGGGTTCCTACAGAGGTCAGGAGAGGGCACTGGATTCCTGAGCTGTAATTACTGGTGGTTGTTTAATCAGCTGATGCAGGTGCTAGGAACTGAAGTCCTAGCAAGAGCAGTACATGCTCAAAACCACTGAGCCATTTTTCCAGCCCCACCCTTTTTCTTTCTTGAAAGCTGAGCCATTCAGAAGACTTTTTTTTGGGGGGGGAGTCTCACAGAAATAGGGTCTGTCAATGTTCTCTGTAGACACTTTGATCCTTGGTAGACATTGCCCTGATCTTGCATTTCCGTGAAGTGTTGGAGTGTGCCCTCCAGAGAAAACCTTGGCGCATATATATATATATATTGACTTTGGCCAAGTTACTGAACCTCTCTCTCTGCCTCAGTTTCCTTTTCTGGGAGGTAAAGGAGACAACGGTGCCCACTCATGGGGCTGCTGCTGCAGGGATGAGGTGCAGAACGCCTACTCTGTCAGAGCCCCCTACGGAGCGCCCCCTGCTGCAGGGGTGAGGTGCAGAATTGCACGGCTGTGTATGGACTTTGCCTACTCTGTCAGAGCCCTCTACGGAGCGCCCCCTGCTGCAGGGGTGAGGTGCAGCATGTGCGCAGCTGTGCACAGGCCTTGCCTGCTCTGTCAGAGCCCTCTACAGAGCGCCCCCTGCTGCAGGCATGCAGTGTTGTTTGCATCTAGACGAGAGCGCAAAGGAATCTCACAAGAGAAATGTTTAATAAAAACACAGCTTTCTTCCTCCAGGTTCACAGCGCCAGATGGTGGGTGTTGAATCAGCTTTGTCAGAACTGCAGACTTAATAATCAGCATTGGGCACAGAATTACTTCAAATGATAGGTTTGGGCCCCCGCCACTGCTGATTTGAGGAGAGAAAATGAGCACTGTGTAGATTATCGTGTGAGGGATTTTATGTTCAGAACAGAGGTTTCAATTTGAGTAGTTTATTGGAAAGTCTGGGTGGGCAAAACAGCCACCACCAAGCCTGCCAAGGAGCATGATGTAAGTGAGGCTTAAGGCTGCACTCCTGTGTGGGCTGCAAAGAATACATTAACAGGTGGGTTGCGCAAGGAATGGCTCTATAACTCCTTGGTCAAGCAAGACACATGGGACCAAGGGAACGTAAGCTCCTCTAATACCTTTTAGCCCACTGACACAGGTTTCTCGGAGGGATTGTGCTGGGTAGTGTCTTTCCAAATTACTCTGACCTTGAGACCCATTCAGCCTCGACTTTTGGCAGGTGTGAGGAAGCGAACTATTCTTCTGTGGCAGATGGGCCTGGGAATGCTGGGGCAGAGGGGGAGTAACTGATTCTGCTCCGTTAGCAGACACCAGGCTTCTCAGATCCCTTTTCTGCACAAGGACACCTAGCAGGGGACAGGCTCCTGGTTTGTGGTGAGGCTTTCATTTAACAGAGAGCTGGAGATATCACAGACATCCATGTCAACACGTACGTGAAGGGTGAGAGATGAGCGGGCCTGGAATGTAACTATACAATCCCTTTGTGGAAAATGTAAAACTGATGGAGACTTTTGGATATTTTTATTCATTTGGTATGTTAGTCTGATCAATCCTGAGAAGCAATTCAGATGCTGTCATTATACTTGGTGTAATACAGAAACGATGAACGGCTTGTCAAAAGCTAGGGTTTTGGGGGGTGGTGTTGAGACAGGGTCCATGTACCCCAGCATGGTCCTGAACATGTGATCTTTCTATTATCTTTCTGAGTGCTGTGATTACAGCCATGTGACGTCACACCCAGCTCAAAGAATAGTCTTAATATAATCATAACCTTTGTAAAAACTAAAGAAAAGAACACAAAAACCAAGAAAAAAAAAGCACCTAATGTACTACATCTGAAAATTGAACTTTGATTACTTAGATGTTCAATAGATTTAACCAAAAATTAATTGCAAAGGTCTTAGCATGAGACCCATCACTCCTAGAGCTCCTGGTGATGCGGGGACAAGATTTCAAACTAATATAAAATTGATCATTCCCCTAATGCAACAGTGCCACTCAACTGTAACTTATTAAAGACTTATTTTATGCTATCTTATAAATATCTAAAAGCAGTTACACTTTCCTGTGTGGAATTTATTTTGAGATAGTTTTCATTATTATAATATGGTTTTCGGAACTAAAGGTCTTTACTTTCCTCTCTATTACCTAGGTTACAATATACACTGCACTAGGTTGAATGGATGAGTAAATAAATGAATTTAAGAGTAAACTTTGAGGACATTTAGCTGTGAGGTGTGGGGATGGGGGATAAAACTGGGAGGAGTTAGGGGGAGGACTGGGGGCTATGGTCAAAATACATTGTATACAAGAATTCTCAAAGATTAAAAAAATGATATAAACCAATTAGCTTTAGAAAAATATCAAAATGTAATTAAATTTGGAGTATTTTTTGTCCATCTGTAAGATTTAATAAGAAGTTCATGAACTGGGTATACCTCTCAGTACTAGAATTCTTGCCTAGGGTGTGCTGGGTCTGGTTTCAATCCTCAGTACCATGAGGAAAAAAAGAAAAGCAAAGATTTAAAAAGGAAGTTTTGTCCTTTTTAGATGTATTCTCGGGTACTAAAAACAATACAAAATACGTCATAATTAAAGCATGTAGTTGATTCCAGAAAAGAAGGCTTGATGCATCTTTAATCTCCCGAGGATCCAACTCAGGCTATTAATTTTCTGCTCATAGGCTATGTCACTTTTTTGTTACTGGATGAAGCATTTGTTTTGCCTGTAGGCAAAAAGTTGTAATGTGTTGGTCAGATTTCAAGCCTGCACTACCATGCAATATTTAATAAAGTATAAAGAACAGAAGTAAATCAGCGATTAAAACTCCGTCTAGTGCTTAGAGTTGATTGATGAAAGCTGTGGTAGTTAAAAGACTATGATGATGGACAAATAAAAAAATGAACAGGGTAAGGTGAATGCAGGGTATGAAGAGCCCTACGAAGACTAACTTGAGTTGGGAAGCCAAAAGCCCACAACTAAGGGCAGGGGCTAAGGAAGAGCTGCTAAGTGATTGGCAGGGTGAAAATGAAATCTAAGAGATTAAGAGCCTGGCTAGCAACATATCACAAACAGGATTTCTTTAGGCAGGACATTGTTGAGTAATGGGCTAGCTGATTGGCTGATTAACCAATAATTCTCCTGTGGCAGTGCACTGCTGGAGCAGAGGACAGGTAACTAGGGAGTTATGTCATAACGTGGGCTGTAAAAAAAGCATAGCAAATAGAGAAACAGAGGCTGCATCAGAGTTGTATCCATGAGGCTGAGTTTTCAGGGAGCTAAAAGATGATGGAGTTCTAGGTTAGAGGAAGCAGGGTACTTCCCTGGCAAAGGAACCATAGGCAAAATGGCACTGAGTTACGTGGCTGACAGGGTGATGCCCGTAGTTACCAGCATGATGTTGACCAGCAAGGAGGACAGGCTTCTTAAGACACTGCTGGCATGGCCTGAGATGATGGAAGCTTGGATGGATGCAATGACAATGGGAATACAAGAGAGAGGTCAGGTTCAAGAGACTTTAAAACATGTAAGGATGGAGACTGGGAAATCAAGATGTGAGGAGTCATATGTCGCTCAGGTTTCCAACATAGCAGACCGACACAGAAAAGACAGGAGATGAGAAAGTTTGGGGGCAAACACTGAATTTAGAGTCTGAGAATTTGCATTTGAGGAACCATAGAACATTCACGAAGGGGTGAGTAATGACTGAGCAGGGAGCGAATGTAGGCTGTGAAGAGTCAGGAGAGGCCTGGGAAGAGGTAGGTATGGATTGCAAGAACACAATGCCGTGTGAACAATGGCGTCTGTGCTGAACTTGAAACAAACAAGAGGTGCCTGGGAGGAAAACTCAACTGAAGAGTTACCTCCATCAGACTGGCCCATGGGCGTGTCTGCGGAGGCCTCTTCCTGATGAATGACTGACAGGGGAGGACTCCTCCAAGTGTGGGCAATCCCACCCCTGGGCAGGTGACCCTGGGTTGAGTAAAAAGTCAAGAGAGCCATGGGAAGCATTCCTTTCTCCAGGCTTTCTTCTTCACTTCCTACCTCTAGGTTTTTGTTTTGAAGCTCTAGCCTTAACTTCCCTTGATCATGTACTGCAAACTGTAAACCACATACACCTTCCACCCACCCCACTAGCTTTTGGTCTTGGTGTTTATCATAGCAATAGAAACACAAACTAGAACAGAATTGTTTTAGAAGGTCTCGGTAGCATATATTGTGTAAGGAGACATATGTAGTTGGCAGATGAAGAGGGGCCCGTGAAGAACCCAAAATGGAACAGTCAGAGGAGGAAAGAAATGTAAAATATACCAAGAAAGTCAAGGAAGAGAGACATTCAAGATGCTCACATGGAGTAAACACTGCACAAAGTCCAAGAATTCCTTCTCTCTCTCTTTCCTTTCCTCTCAGTAATACACACACACACACACACACACACACACACACACACACGCACGCACACACACTAATTGTAATGAAAAAGGAGTAGATGGGAGCTGAGGAAATGGTGGCTTGGAAGGCTACGGTATAGTTTATTCATGGTGCGTAGTATCTGAACACTTAAAAGCACAGACATTATTTTTCTGTGGGGTACAAGGAAGGAGCAAAGAGGGTAACAGTGGAGAACATTTGTGGGTGTCTGTGCTCCAGCATTCAGGGTCACGTCAGAGATAGTGAGACAGACCTCTTGTCACATTGACAGTTGTGACAGGAGCCTAATGTATACCCAGGGGGCAAAGTTTACCTGTAAAACCTGTAAATGTCAACAGCTTTTAATACTAAGTTGGTAAAGCAAGATAACCTTTTTCTGCATCAGAGAACTATATCAGATACCTTTTTAAGGTCACTTCTAATCCTAAAAATGTATGAGTCCATAGGCTTCAATTCTTGTTATTGAATTTACAAGTATTTTGTCAAACAAGTAAATGCTCACTTAGACAATTCCATTTCTTTCTAATACTTGTTCTTTCTAGATTCCTCTTTTTCCCCAATCTCAGCTGCATTCTGTAGTGAGTTATATATCTACGGCTGATGCAATTCCTTCTTTATACTTACTGAAAACTGCCATTGTATCACATAAAACATCTCAATCAATGTCTTCAGCTGCCTATTTACCAGCTCCTTCCTTCCCTCCTCCTCCCTCCTCCGCTGTCCCTCCCCCTTTCCACACATCCCTTGGGACTGTGTCATTGCTGCTGCTTTGATCTCAATAAGCACATTTTGGCAGATGCTTCAACAGTGACTTAGCATCTCAAATCCCTCAGTACTGGTAACATGCACTTGGCTGCGTGAGTTTCCTAAGACTGTAGCCCGCTGTGGTCTAGAGAATAGACATCAGAAGCAGTAAAAGATGCAGAACCCTTACCACGTAGACCAGGAACTGCCAGCCAACAAAATAATACTGTACTGTCCTTGCTGAGATCGCCTGAGTCATGTTTGGAGCAAAATTCACCAATAAATACATTCCTGCAAATGCCAGGGTCATACCTTTGAATAAAAAAGGAAAGACAAACCAAATTGAAAAAAAAAGACTAAATATTTTTTTCCCCTCTTTCCCGTTGGGGCAGGGTCTTGCTATGTAGTCTGAGTTGGTTTGGAACTCAATTCTACCATACAGGCTAACCTTGAACTCACAATCCCTCCTATCCCAGTCTCTCAAATACTGAGATTACAGGTGCGTATTATCAGCATAGCTACCTTAAAACTCTTTTTTGACACAAACATTACCTAGAGGGAGTATTGTTTGTTAAAATTCAGGCAGTTCTTGACCCTCCATCCCAACTGGTCCCATTAAAATGCAATTTCCAAGCCATTCCTAAAGAGCACCACATCTTTAAAGGAGATGAAAATCTAACAATAGACAAGGCAGGACTTGACTCCAGACTCTGTTGTCCCATGTGAGTTCTACCCTCCCCAGGGGTTTCCCCAAACACAGAGAAGATCAAAGCAAGCACAGCTGGAGAGGTAAGGACAGCTTATCTGACTGTTCCCACACTGTGTACAAATCAGTCTACCTAAACCTCGGTCATCTCGATTGAGTTGGACATGCCTGGACTGGAGGATAGGGCAGCCAGTCCGTCTCATGATGACCAGCTCTCTCTCACTCATTCCTGGGGCCTGTGAGCTTGGGTGGTCTAGACTTTGAAACTCGGCAATGGGCACTTTAATCGGTTTCATGGATGGCAGTTCTTCCAGAAGTAACTGGGGTGAGAGGGACCCCACTATAGAATTCTAATAATCTGCTAGGATCTGGAACCCCAGGGGTAGCATTGTAAAGACAGATCACACCATGAACTTATCTGAACTCATCTCTTCAGCACTGCTTAGAACCATGGAGACAAGAGGCACATGGGGAGTACAGCCAAAAAGCTGCGGCCCTTCTGAAAGGTACTAAAAACTGCCTGTTTGTACATGATTAGCAGCCTGAGAGAACTTATCTAAGTAGCCCTTTTCAGATACTTCACTTGAAAACACACCTTCTTTCACTACTGAACACATCTTTGTTGTGGATATAACTTACAAACGGCCTTGAATCCAACTGGAAGAGCCTGGTCTGTCTGTGAAATCTGGCAGCTTGAGGAATGATTTCCTAGCCCTCCTGACCACATGGTCTAGGTTTTGAACTCAGTTTTGAACAGTGTTTAATGTTACAGACGCTTGACAACAACCTATGCAGGGCCTACAAGTTTCCTGTCACTGATAAATACACGTTAGAATACATTGTGAAGACAAGATTATACACATAGTTTTTAGAGCTAGTTCTAATGAGAACTTTTAAAATGAAAAACAATATACATTATTAAAGACTTCAGTAAAAGCAAAATAATAAAAGCACACACATAAACTTGGGGGAAATACTGCCCAGTCATGTTCTTCCTTTAGAAAACAAGAAGATTATTTCAAATTAGGTTTCTAGAAGGAAGGGGTTTTTAAAAGATGAGTTTTCTGAACCCGATATGATAAAGTAGCATAAATCCACTGGGCACACTCTAAAATGTTTCAGAACTTCCAAGTTTCCTTTTGTGAAGTCCAATTTTTATTGACTTTTAAGTCCCTTTGCCTAAGTTTCTCTCCTCACCTTACATGACCCAGCACCCACTAAACTTCCTGTGTTGTGATGTAATTTGGAGTTGGTGACACGTGCGTGTGGAACAAAATTCCAGAGGGTTCCGTAGGACTGACCAGCTAAAAGCCACGAGTCTCTCACTTGCTGATGGCCCACCAGGCTCCCTGCCTAGAGTCTGCCACCAAGGAGCCTTCCTAGGTTTCCTTTCCAGAGGTGTGTGTGTGTGTGTGTGTGTGTGTGTGAGTGTGTGCATGTATGTTTGTGAGTATGTGTATGTGGGTGTGAGATTGTGTGTGTATGTGTGTGTGAGTGTAAGAGTGTTGTGTGTGTGTCAGTGTGTGTGCGAGTGAGTGTGTGTGAGTGTGTGAGTGTGTGAGTGAGTGAGTGTATGTGTGAGGGAGTGTGAGTGTGTGTGCATGTGTGCGAGTGTGTGAGAGTTTGTTGTTTTTTATAAACAAGCTCATGTTATAGACACTGCTTTGCACTGATTTTTCCCTCACCCACAGAACACTGTACAGAAGACGCAAGGCAAACTCTTTCTTTTGAATCCTCTCAGTATTTCATTATTTGAGGAAGTCTTGCTTGTTTGACTTGATTTTCGGCACTGTTTCACATCCGCTTCTGCATTTCTGTATCTAAAATCTCTGCTGCACTTCAAAACAGAATCCAAATAGGATGGCTGAGGATTGACGACAAGCCCTTCCCGATCTCTTTTAATGTTTATTTCTTCATCTGTGCCTCAAACCGTTGTGACTCAAGAGGGTGGCCCTACAGCACTTTATTCGATCTTTCTGCTTAATCATTTCAGATTTGGACACCTCGGGATAGCTTTGCGTCTAGTAGGTGAGTGCTTGCTTGCTTTATGCCCTCTGTAGTTTTGTTGTTTGTTTGTGAGACAGGCTCTTGCTAGGGGCAGAGACTGCAGACCTGCCTGACCTTGAACTTCTGACCCTTCTGCTTTAGCCTCTTCAATGCAGGGATGATAATCTGTGGTCTCATGACTAACTTATTTGTGGTTTTTAAACGTGACTGCCTGTCTCCTTTCGGGGTTATTCATATTTTCATAAGGGGTTGAAAGTGTTGATGTCAGTTCCTGACAGCTGATGTGTTTGTGACACCTCTTTTCTCTCCATGGCCTGAGCTGTCTGTTCCTGATACATTTTATTTCAGTGTTGCGCTATCTCTTCTTTTGAAAGATGCAGATCTCTGACTCAGGAAACTTCTGTGGTCTTGTTAGGAGTCATGCAATGGAGCCCGAGAAAGCCGGCTGCACGGATGGTCTCTCGGCTGCATCCCCAGTCAAGTCAGATTTCACTGTTACTTCCTGGACAGAAGAGCAGGCAGATTCTGCATTCGTTGGAACTCTCCACAAAGTCATCCCATCCTTTAGACCTGGGAAGTGTGCCCCAAGAGGCCAGGCGAGGCAACTGCATGCGCTAGAAACCCAGACAACCTGGGACGGATGCATTTCGGGATATTGACTGCCTACCACGCATCATCTGACCTCACCCTAACAATTCATTTAGAATTGTATTCCTGTTAGGATAGCCCAGAGAGAATGGGGCTGTCTATAAGGAGCCTCTAATCCAACTTGACAATGGGAGGTACGGGCAGGAAGGAATTGGCTGAACTTTTGATGTTTAGGGAAGACCGCCCCCATTGATTTTTAAAACAAAACAGAAAGAAGGAAATAACCTAATAAACAGAACAGAGTTGCACACAGCAGTTCTGGGCCTTCTAGTCACAGTGACCTGAGAACTGTGGACCAGCACCGAGATCTGGGTATCAGAGATGACATAAAAAACCACTGGGCAGATGTGTCTGGATGTTTGGGGGTGTGGCCCATCCTCCTCCCTCATGCTCTAGCCTACAGTAATTCTATTTTCTCATTAAATGAAAGTCAGTTCTCTGGACAGGCAGATCACTTTCCTGATCTGAGACAAAATCCTGGTGGTTTAAAACAAAGGCCTTTATGGGCCTTTTCCCCTGCCTGTAGGGAACCCAGCTGATGGACTGGCTGGCCTGCCTGCAGCATTTATAACAGTGTGGTCTGGGGAGGATACCCTCCAAAGACCTAAAAAGTGAAATAAAACACCCCTGCTTCCGCAAAACATCAAACCCAGCCCCTGAGGGGAGACTGGATTTTTGGACCCCCAGGTCTTTATCTGTTTTGTAGAGGGCCTTTCTCTCTGTGTGTGTGTGCATTTTCTCTTCTCTAAGAACAGCCTTTCTTCATTGACAAAAACAAAAAAATAAACAAACAACAACAATAAACAATTTGGTTCTCTTACAAACTCACAGGTGCTGTTTCCCAGGTAACTTGATATAATATACACATAATGAGGTCTCTTCCTATAAACATGTACAATGTATGAAGCAGGTGCATAGCTAATCTATGCTCTTTACAATAGGGAGACCAGCTGTCCTGGAAGGGAGGAAGGTACTCTTTATAAATTCCAAACTACTTATTTTATAGACAAGAATAGCTAACATGAAAACAATACTGTGATCAATATTAAAATGTGATAATACTAAAAGCACTGTAGTTTAATAAAAAGGGGCTGAATGGATAAGAAAAATGTGGTACATTTACACAATGGAGTACTACACAGCAGAAATTTGTAGGCAAATGGATGGATCTAGAAAACATCATATTGAGTGAGATAATGCAGACCCAGAAAGACAATTATCATATGTACTCACTCATAAGTGGCTTTTAAACATAAAGCAAAGAAAACCAGCCTACAAATCACAATCCCAGAGAACCTAGACAACAAAGAGAGCCCTAACAAAGACATACATGGGTCTAATCTACTTGGGAAGTAGAAAAAGACAGGCTCTCCTGAGTAAATATTGGAAGCATAGGGATCATGGGAGAGGGTAGAAGGGGAGGGGAGAGGAAGGGAGTGGAGACGAGAAAAAATATATAGTTCAATAAAAACAAATTAAAAAGAAAAAACGATAAAAGGGACTAAGGAGATGGTGCAGTGGGTCGAGTGCCCGTTGCTCAAGGGTGAGAGCTGAATTCAAATTCCCAGCACCCACATGAAAAGCAGAGCGTTCACACCCATACCCCCGTCTGTGGGGGACGCAGACAGGAGGATTACTGGGGCTTGCTGGCAGTCATCCTCCTGAGGCTTCTGCACTCATGCATTTACACACATGTGCACAGACCACACACGCACACCACCCACACCACCCGCCTTGTACACACAAGTGGAATAAACCAACTCTAAATGCTTTACACGTGATTAACAATGTTTATAACAAATCCATGAGAAATGATTAGAACAGCCCTCCTCTGTCTGTGGGAATACATCCCAAAGAGCCTGTGCCTAAAGTCTCAGAGAATAGAAACTTCCATTTATCCCGTTTATTTACCTATGATAAAGCTTAACTTACAAACAGGCACAATAGATGATGAATAACAACAACAAAATAGAACAACAAATGCAATATACTTTAACAAGCTACTTAAACCTTACAAATTGCTTATTTCTACAATTTCCATTAAACATTTTTGGACTGTCGTTGACCATGAATCACAAAATCCACACGGCAAATACGTGTATATGGGCAAACTGTTTACTATTATGTAATTGTATTATTATAGCATATATTATAAATAAATCCTATAGCGTATTATACAGTGTATAATGTATAATCTTTACTACTACCTACACCTGACAGATGAAGAAGATGATTAGAGAGGGAGTAACTACTCTGCTTGGTATTTTCTAGCTAGTGGTAAGTGGACAGCTTGGTTTGGAACCCAGGCCATCTGTTTCCTTGACTCGTTCAGATGCCTAGTGACTGCATGAGGTAGGGTCCCTGAGTGGCAAGCATTGACAAGTCAGTCCACCTAGGGGGAGCCCTCATGCTGTACAGGACACATGCGGAGAGCAGACAGAAGGCTCCTGGCAGAGGACCTGGACAGGTTTCAGGTTATTTTGACCTGGAATTTCCTTTAGTTGAGCATTCCAAGTGGGTGCACCCCAGAACGGGTTTAAAGAGACTTCCGCACCATCGGAAACACTTGTGAGACATCAAGTCATTTTGGGAAGAGGTGAGTTAAAGAAGCTTGGGCAGTTCTTCCCTTGGAAGCTCTCGCAGGTGCACCAATATGCTGACGTTTGTTGACTCACCCCGCAGATGACCAAGTTATCTTAGTCTCTAAACATGCTGGGCCATTTCTACCGCTCTGAAGTGGTGTTTTGAGGAGTGTTTTATACTTGGGAAATGCTTGACATTTAATGGTCTGGCTGTGAACTCAGTCTTTGTCTCAGGAGGCTACTGGTTGGCTACCAGTCTCCTGGAGACACTGTGGAAAAGAATGAGACATGAACGGAACGGAAGGACCTGAGCCTGGAATCCAGAAGCTCCTGTCCCCCGGTTCCCTGATGTGCCGAGTAAGACAGACGTAGTCAGTTCTTCAGAGATGGCCGTCTACTGGACAACTTAATTAAAACTCTAAACTTTAGTTTTCTAAATTTTCTGACTTCCAGGAGTCTTCGGTTTTAAAATTTTCAGCTACCTTGACTCTGAACAATTCTTTTGGGCACTGCATTATCTCTTGATTGATGAGAATCCAGGCGTTACTTCCTTGGAAATCAGAAGTCACACAATGAAGTGGATTTGTTAGTTCCAGGCGAGCAATCCAGCCCAGATTCCTCAGGCTCAATGGCAGATGCCCTCAAAGGAGTCCTAGCTGGGAAGTGTCAGGTAGTCCTGGACTCGCAGTCAGAAAGCTCCAATCTCGAGGCTGCTCGGAAGTCAAAATGGACACTCTGTCCTCTCAACTCGAATGGTACTGCGCTTGCCTGGGTCCTGTTCTCAACAAATGAACCCAACCCTACTGATCTTGGAGCAGGGGCGGAGAAGCAGGAAAATAAATGGCCGTGGTCTCACTATCAATCTGGGGAAACCGTTTGTAGGTGACTTGAAGTAATCAGGTCTCTGGGGAGTGTGGGGAGTTTACTGTCATTTGTATTTTGATGATACCATTATGTGAGCCTAAATCAGCGCGGTGTTTGCAGACTATTAGCCGTGGTGTTTTTGTGATGATGGAGAAGAGGAAAACGCTGCAGCTTTGGGCTGGGTGAAGGAAGAGAGGAGGCTGGTGCTTTTTTAAAGGCAAAATAATCATTAAAATAATTTTAAATTATTAATCCGTTAAGAATCAGAGCAGGGGCCAAAGCCTGTCAGTGAGTCAGTAACGAGGGTGACTCTTCAGACAAGGCTTTTGTGAGGTCATTTTTTTGAGGCCAGTGCTGAAAAGCTTCAGGGCCAGACAGCAACATTTGGCAACAAATTAGTTCAGCTTGTTTCCACATGGCCTCAAATCTCCATTTGTTCCATCAGGAAAAACAAACTTTCATTTGTTTGAAGCAGGGGAAAACAAATGATATTCCTTCTCACATTTTGACAATTTAATTTTTCGCACGCACATATGTTAATCTTTAAGAAAACACCACTAGCTACTCTTCCCCTCTGTTTGGTTTTAGTCCCCGAAAAGGAAAAAAACAAAACCAAAAGCCCGCATTCTTCGTTTTTAACAGAAAGAGCCACATTTTCTCCGGGCGTAAGCGATGAAGGTGTAAGGGAGGTGCCCATGCGGCTGACATGCCACTGCACAAGACAGCGTAGCGATGAAGGTGTAAGGGAGGTGCCCATGCAGCTGACATGCCACTGCACGAGACAGCACAAAGCCCTCCCTGGACCTCCCCAGTTCAAAGCTAGTTACTGTATCTCAGAGAACATAGCCTGTGGTGGTGTTTGTTGGAGGGAAGGGTGTTCAATGGATGACGCCCCTCCCCTCTATAACACCAAATTAGAGGCAAAAACTGATCACTTTCTTAACAGTGACATCCCCCGTCAAAGAGCACTCCATTAGAAAGGCAACGAAACCACACCAAGCCACAAACTAGAGCTGTGGGAACTTTGTCTCCTCTTGAGTGTGTGCTAGTGACTGTAGTGGTTAGGAAGGCAGTGGCTAATGCTTTGAGTACTCATTGTGTGACAAGCCCTGATCTAAGAACTTCAATACAGGGGCTGGAGAGATGGCTCAGTGGTTAAGAGCATTCCCTGCTCTCCCAAAGGTCCTGAGTTCAATTCCCAGCAACACATGATGGCTCACAATCATCTGTAATGGGGTCTGGTGCCCTCTTCTGGCCTGCAGGCATATACACAGACAGAATATTGTATACATAATAAATAAATAAATATAAAAAAAGAACTTCAATACATTCATTCATTTAATCTTGGGATAGGTAGTAGAATCTTCCTTTAAAGATGAGGAAACTGAGGCTTAGGGTTTATTTAAGTAACCTCATGTCACAGTGCTCTAGAGACATCTCCTAGGCCCAAACCCCCACTTTGTCAAGTTGCCATGATTAGAAAGCTGCTCTGTAGCCAATTCTGTGACCCTGGGAAAGTTAGGTAACCTCTCTGAGAACCAGATTTTGCTTCTAGAAATGGGTTATTCCTATACTTAAGCAAGATAGTCCATGTAAAACACAGCATAGAACTAGGAAAAGGAAGTTTAAGACATGTTAGCTGCTGTTCACACACACATCAAAGGGTCCCAAGTATCAGTGTGAGGCTGTAGGATCCCAGCATCAGTGTGAGGAAGATATACAAAAATAAAGAAAGGTAAAAGTTCAGGGCCAAAAGATCAACAGGATAATTCAAGTTAAAAAAAAAAAAAGCAGGCAAGAAGCAAGCCAAGCTAAGGCCAGGTAGTCGTAAGTGAGAGTAAGACCCCATGTGTGTAATTATTGGGGAGCGGGTGGCCGACCTCTGAGACAGCAAAGAGTAGAGAAACAAAAAAGGGAAAAGAAAAGAAAAAAAAAAGGAACACAGCTCCTTTAAGATTTTCTGCCTTAAGGCAAGCCCTTGGGCAGCTAGTACATTAAGTTAAAAAAAAAAGCTAAGTAAAAAGCTGCCCGCCACAGCACAAAGCACTGACGTTCTAGAGCTCTCAGAAGGTTGAATGCAGTTCTCAGTCAGCAACCTCTGACTGGGCTGCAAGCTTTAGGTTTGGTTTTCACCAACCTAGAAGCCGGTAGAGCCAGCCGAAAGAGCCAGGTGGAGGACCCAGCTGTAGCAGTTTGAAGCTTTTTTTTTAATCTGGTCAAAACTGTCTAAGAGCTGCAGTAAAGACAGAGCCAGATAGAAAAAAACCTCTAAACAGGGTTCAGTGTGTTTACCAATGTGCATATAGTCATAGAAAAAAATAGTTTAAAAGTAATAAAGTATTTAAAGAGAGAAGTAAAATAATATATAAAAAATAAGAAGCCACACAGAGATGGGAAATACACAGGGATTTTGGATCCTGTATTGAATTTTTTGATTGTTGATAGCAAGTGACAGCTGCTAAGAGACATGGGATTGAAAGGGCCACTGAAATAAACTAGTCTAGATATTTTAAGAGTGCCTAAACTGTAAAATGGAAGTCAAGAAATGTACTTGTCAATGGAAGTCAAAAATGCCTTGGAGAAGAGGTTTTGCTTTTGCTTCCTCCACAGGATTCATTCCAAGTTAATATGGATCTGGTTTGATCAAGGGAGGCCTCCCTGAAAGGTGATATCTATCAATCAAGGTTATAGCTGGTCTTCCCAGGACTTGGTCATTATCTAAAATTATTCTCAGGGACCCCTAAAAAGATGTCTTTGCCCACAGACAATAGGAAGCAGTCTGAGAACATGACTCTCACAATCCCAAGAGATGGGGTTGGTGGTCTTTGGTTCTTTGGTGGGTTATGGATGTTTGTTATCATTTAGGGGAATATGGTCTATTGATACAAATTTAAAATTACTTTTGTTATACTGTACGTATGTTTCTACTCTTGTTTACAGTTTTGTACTTATACACTTCATTTAAAAATGTAGGGTAAATTATAAACTATTTAGGATAATCAAGAAATACAGGTTAGTAGTTAGTCATTTATAACAATCAAATATATGGATATGTTAGGTATGTTTTCAAGATCACATAGATATATATTTAGATAGATAGATGATTTTCAAAGACCCATGGAATATGACATTAAAAATGCTTTGTTAACATAGGGATTTTCATGACAATGAGACACATCTGCTCTTGGTAGCACTGATTTACTTCAGAGATGATGGACATCAAAGAAACTCCTTATGGGGTTTGTGTTCAATGTGGCAAGGCAACCATTTGAGCAAGAAACTGCTCCGCCTTGACTTCTGACAGAATACTATATAATACTATATAAATTGGACATGTAGGACCCACAGAAAGAGACTGCCAAAACAAGGTGGGATAATCCTTTAGGGTTCCTGCTTCACAGAAGAGTCTGTTGGATATTCTGCAGGAAAGATACTGTTGAATTTTGCCAATACAAGGTGGGCAGTATGCTAGATATTTTAGGCCTGTGGGCTGAAGATGAATGCTACAATGTTGCAGAGGAACTTTGGATGACTGTCCAGGAAGCAAGATATCTTTGTTGTTAGGTAATATTATATCCTTCTGGGTCTTTGATGGAGTTGAAAACTAGATAGTTATAGTTACAGTTTTCCTTAATTATGATAGAAAGTAAATTAGGCACAAAACTTTGGAGTCACTAAAATGGGATGGATGGTGGAGTCTTTTCTCTGAATTCATTAAATACAAATGGACTGATTATTGTAAATGTAATTCTTACTTGATAACTGTTTTTGTTTTATATAGTTTTACTATATTAAAGTTAAAACTTTACATTTTTATTTAGACAAAAGGGAAAAATGTTGTAGAATATTAGTTAAAGATGTTTTACATTTGTTTATGCTGTGGAACGTTTGTTTAATTATGCAAAGATGTGTTGTATTCTTTTATGTTACATTTGATTTAACTCTGTGAAACTGTGTTACTTTTCCTGTCTAAAACACCCGATGGTCTAATAAAGAACTGAATGACCAATAGCAAGGCAGGAGAAAGAATAGGCGGGTCTGGAAGGCAAGAGAATAAATCTGGGAGGAGAAGATCAAGGAACGAGAAAAGAAGGGGCCAGACACCCAGCTACACAGTATGACAAGGAATAAGAAAGAAAGAAAAGATATACAGAAATAGAGAAAGGTAAAAGTTCAGAGGCAAAAGGTAGATGGGATAGTTTAAATTAAGAAAAGCTGGCAAGAAACAATTTAAGCTAAGGCTGGGCATTTATAAGTAATAGTAAGTCTCCATGTGTATTTATTTGGAAGCTGGGTGATGGGCCCCCAAAAGAATAAAGAGTAAAAACAACCAACAATAATTTATATATTTTATCATGGAAAGTAAATTATTTGTAGTTAGGGATGGTGATACTTAGTTTTAACTGTCAACTTGATGCAGTATAGAGTTACCCAGGAAGAGAATCTCAATGAGGGACTTTCTAGATCAGATTAACCTGTGGGCAAGTCTAGCTCAGGTTAGTTTATGGACATGTCTGTGGAGGACTGTCTAGGTCAGGTTAGCTCATGGGCAAGTCAGTGGAGGACTGTCTAGATCAGGTTAGCTCATGGGCAAGTCAGTGGAGGACTGTCTTAACTATTAACTACTGGAAAGACGTAGCCTGAAAACGGGGAACATGACTTTTTGGGCTTAGGTCGTGAACTGTATGAGAGGAGAGAATGTGAGCAGGGGGCACACTCAGGCATGTATTCATTACTCTCCGCTCTTGGCTGCGGAAGTGACCAGCTACTTCAAGTTGTTCCTCTGTGGCTCCCTGCAGTGATGGACTGTGGCCTGGAATTGTGATCCAAGGAAACTACCTTCTCCCTTAAAGTTGCCTCTGTTGGGATATATATCTTAATCAAAGCAACAGAATAAAAACTGGAACAAGAACCCGGTCATAATTATCTCTTTATTTCTACTAGTCAAGATAATTTTACCAGTAAGTAATAGCCGAGACAGGAAAGTCCCCATTACCCATATATGACCTTATTAAACTGGGAGAATTTAGTCATTCATCCAGTGTTAGCCACCCAAACTACAAAATGATGGAAGGTGTTAGATGAAAGGGTTTGAAGTTTCTTTGTGACATTTGATAAATATGAAAGATAATATGAAACCTAAGTTTTAAAACCCAGGCATTGGCTGTTCTTATTCCTGATTTAATATGACTTTCCCAAATGACCCCATAAACCACAACATATAAAAAAGGATGCATAAAAATAATATGTTGGAAGAGATACAATCACATACGAATGCATTTGGGAAAACATTTTAACCGTGACAAATGTGACAGTGTTGACTAAAAACTCTACCAGCAGAATCAAACCAAAGAAGAAAGGAAAAAGTGAAGACACTTTCAAGACGTTAAGCTCAAGAGAAACAGGATCAGGGGCCGGGAGAGAAATGCTAAACATACCAACACTGGTGTCAAATTCAGAGCTCACATTAAAAAGACAAAACAAAGCTCCCTGGAAGAGGGTGGGCATTGTTTTGGTTGAAGTGCCTAAAGCATCTGTATTCATTACCATATGTCAGCAGAAATAAAACAGGCTTTTGTCAAGGAAGAAGACGCAAACATCCATAATTCTCATGAATGATCTTCCCACGAAAGTGAAAAGAGACAATGCTTATGAGAAAGCCTTGCTATGTAATAGAAATCTCCATTATAGCCAGGAAAGTCACTGCTAATTTCCATTAGGAACCATATTCCCCCCCAAAGAGACTTTCTCTGTCTTTACTTTTAAAATGTTTGTTTATATGTGGTGTATGCTTGTGGTGGCTCATGGTAGGGGACCAAAGGTCAACTCTTTCTCTATTTTTTATTTTTGAGATTATAATATAATCACAACATTCCTCCCTCCAAACCCTTCTGCATACTGCTCCCTTGCTCCCTTTCAAATGTATGGCCTCTTTTTTCATTCCTTGTTATTGCATGCATGTATGTGTAAATACACACATATGTATTCCTAACTATAGCCTGCTCAATCCGTATAATGTCATGCATATGTATGCTTTCAGGACCGATTATGGAGCATGGGATAAGCAGGTGGTGTGCTCTTCCCCGGGGAACTGCTCTCAGCACTCCTTCTTTGCAGTTCTTCATGGAGGGTTGAGGCCTTGCGGGCGGGCTTTCCCCGACTACTTTGACATGTCTGTTGATGTTGTCCTTGTTCAGCTCGTGTTAGCGCAGTCATGTTGGTGAGACTTTATGTGTGTAGCTTCTCACATTACTAGGAGACACAACCTCACAGCAAACTCTTGTCTGGCTCTTACAATCTTTCTGCTTCTTCCACTGATGTTCCCTGAGCCTCAGGTATGAAGTCCTTTACTTTTCAAGGTAAGTTCTTGCTGAACTTGGGGGTATCCTTCCAGCTAGACTGGCTGGCTGGGAAGTTCCCAAGAGCCTCTCGGCTTCCCCAGCCTCCTTGACACTTAGATTTCAGACACATGCCACCTAGCCAGGCTTTTCTGAGAGCTGGGATCCAACTCAGGTTCTAATGCTTGCAAAGAAAATGTTTCACCCACTAAACCATCTTCCCAGCCCCTCTAAACAAAAGAGAGAATTTCTCTGTTATTTCTGGAGGGTGCTAAATAAAACAGGTACTCATTTGGGGGAACTAATACTTCGTGATTTTTATTCCTAGGCAGTATAAATATAATACTATGGCAAATATGAGCTTTCAATTATAATAGTCTAATAGGCAACACAGATGTTTTCCCTGAATTTTATTATGTTCATAAAAGTATCACAACATAAGCAACAGCAATATTGCAAAATAATAGTTTGCCGTGGCCAATAGCTAGCGGTAGCCTAATGAAAATGAAAGCTTCACGTGAGAAGAGGCAGTGTCCCCCATACAGAGCGCCAACCCCAAAGGAGATGTGAAACCATTTCATTAAATTTTCTGTTTTTAAGTACGTGATTTTATAGGCAGTATTTATTTATTGATCAAGCGGGGCTATAATTAGATGAATTAAATGGTTACTCACCTAGTAAATCCGAGGCTCTCAAATTTTCTTTTAGAAATACAACGGAAATTATGGCACTACCTGCAAAGAAAATGGCCATTAGTAGTAGTTCCAGTATATATAAAAAAGTATTATTCAGTGCAATATGAAAGAAATTGAGCATTTAATGTTTTTGTTTCACCGTTGGCAGTTGTGGCTGTAAATTCCATGATGGGAGAAGACACACAGGGCTGAGCAAGAGCAACGAGAGCGCCTGCTTCCAGGCTGGCTTCCTTCGTAAGTTTACTGAGTGAATGTGTGGGTAGGAAAGCAGAGCTGGAAGAAAGAAGGGAGGACGGAGGAGAGAAGCAAAGGGAAAAGGATGAAATAGAAGACAGGAAGAGCTAGAAAGGCAGGAGAAGCCAGGAGGAAACTAAAGGAAGCAGCGAATGACTAAAATTTACATATTTATAGCATATCCCACACTGAAGCCATCAGCTCCCGCATCCCTCCAAAGCTCCCTGTCCAGGGCTCCTCTCTTCTTCAGACAGCACAGCCCGCAGGCTGCTGGACCCAAGTTTGCACCGCATCTGTCATCAACACCCTGGTCACTGCTTGTGCTTGTGCCTCTGTTTAATAGCACAGTAGAAATCTGTCTTGACATCCCACTCTTCCCTCTCTCCACACTGCCAGGGGACCTTTCGAAAATGCCACGCTCACAGAAATCTGCAGCTTTAGCTCTCTAATGGCTTCACAGGGCAAAGACCCGAACTGCTGGCCGTGGCCTTCAAGGACACACATTTGCCCTCCATTCCCCTTCTGTTTTGTGTCTGTCCTTTCTAAAACACACGATTATAATTCCCAGGCCCACCGTGTGCTTTTGTGCCATGGATACAACTACCCAATCTGTGGTCAAATCTAGATTCAGGATGCTGGCCAGATCCAGACTGAGCTGGACATCTACCCTGGGATAGTTTGCATGTAGATTTCCATTGGTCTATCCTGGGATAGCTGGACATCTACCCCGGGATAGTTTGCATGTGGTTTTTCATTGGTCTATCCTGGGATAGCTGGACATCTACCCCAGGATAGTTTGTGTGTGGTTTTTCATTGGTCTATCCTGGGATACTTTGTGTGTGGTTTTTCATTGATCTATCCTGGGATAGTTTGTGTGTGGTTTTTCATTGGTCTATCCTGGGATAGCTGGACATCTACCCCGGGATAGTTTGCGTGTGGTTTTTCATTGGTCTATCCTGGGATAGCTGGACATCTACCCTGGGATAGTTTGCGTGTGGTTTTTCATTGGTCTATCCTGGGATAGCTGGACATCTACCCTGGGATAGTTTGCGTGTGGTTTTTCATTGGTCTATCCTGGGATAGCTGGACATCTACCCCGGGATAGTTTGCGTGTGGTTTTTCATTGACCTGAGACTTATTGCCATCACCCTTTTACTCTGCCTGTGTCTTTACTCTTCCGAGAAAGGCTCATACTGCTGGACTCTCAAAGCTGAGCCAGGGCCTGCTGCTATGGCCTCTGGTCAAGAAGGCAGTTAGACTTCTGAGCTGTTCCTTTTGTAGATTTGTTCCTTAATAAACTGGAAAACTCCAAATTGCAATCACAAAAACGATATACAGTGTAATCTGGATTTTAAAGTTTTATTTGAAAATTTAGCCGAATTTTTAAAATTAAAAACAGAGGAAAGAATGCTTTTATAAAAACAAAAACACTGTAATGCCCATGGCCCTACCACTGTCGGGTTTATGGTAATACCCATGGTGCCTGTTGCCATGGAAGGCCATACGGATGCCTGGGGTCTGGGCCACCACCTCGGCCCGTATCCTAGGGCCACCCTGCAGTTGTGATAATGCTGACCTCAGTGGCCTGTGCAGCCACCAGGGGCTATGGTGACATTTAGGCCTGGACTGCTTCTGAGGACTGTGTCTTGGTGAATGGTCCTACTGAAGCCGGGGTCTGTGTTAATGGCCATGTCCCATGTTGCCACCAAAGGTTACAAGGATGCCTAAGTTCTCTAGCCATGTTGGGATCCAAGGGACATGCCACCGCTGGGGTCATGATGTCATCAGTGCCAGAGCTGCTGCTGAGTGCCATAGCTGGGTCTGTGGCCTACTGTAGCCAGGGTCTGTGCTGATATTCATAGAAGGGTCTGTTGCCATAGAAAGCCGAGTGGCCACCTGGGGCCATGTTGGTGTTCTAGGACCACCCTGCAAGCAAGGCAATGCTGATCTGAGTAGCCTGCCACCTGGGACCATGGTGACATCCGCAAAGGGAAACCCGAAAAGAAATGATAAAAGTAAAACAAAACAAAACCCCCCAAAAATTGCAGGCCTACATCCAGGGCTTTGAGTTCGCTCACCCAACATCTACCCCATCTATGACCTGCTGGAGCACGTGACGCGACTGATCCTGTGGAACCATATCTGCAGGATCTCCAGAAGTTTTGGTGAGGGTCAGAATTGATGGCGATTGTTCAGAGGCCGCGAACCTGACCAACATGTTACACAATGGGCGTTTGCAAGCGAAGCAGTTTGAACAGAACACTCCACTGCACGGCACACTGCAGTTCCCAGTGCCACTAAGATGAACGAGGAGGTAATAAACAGGCAGGAAAGACGGAAGAAGGAAGAGGATTTTTAATTATTATTGTTTGCTTGTTTTTTAGTTGATATTCTTGTTTGTCTTTTTTATTTTACTTTTATTATTTCTTTGTGGGTTTCGCTTTGTGGGAAACACTGTAGGGGTGAGGCGCAGATGTGGAAGTACTGGGGGATGGGTGGGATTGGGGTGCACGATGTGAAATTCCCTAAGAATCAATAAAAATTGTTTCAAAAAAAGTACTATTATTTAGAGAAAAGTGAAGTTGATGTGTCAATGTTTTTAACCCTCTCACTTGAGAACAAACTGTAGAACACTGTTTTCTCAGCTACTAGGGAAGCAGCAGTTTGCTATGTCACTAAAAATTCTTCATAGAGATAATTTTAATGTCTGTATAATGACCCATTGTGTGGATGTCACAGTCACATTTTGAATATGATTATGCCTGGTGT
The DNA here is from genome assembly GCF_037038515.1 of Microtus pennsylvanicus. Taxonomy (NCBI): domain Eukaryota; kingdom Metazoa; phylum Chordata; class Mammalia; order Rodentia; family Cricetidae; genus Microtus; species Microtus pennsylvanicus. The sequence goes on along the minus strand of NC_134580.1, from coordinate 64,963,902 downwards.
TCTGGTGACTTGTTTAAAGCAAAACCACCATGTTTTCTCTTTAAATAAGCTGAGATGCTCATAAGCTGCCCATCCTGATGCTCACTCGAGTTGATCTTCGCTCTTGCATGTATATGAATTTCTATCCTAAGATAGAAATAATTCTAGGAAACCACCAGCATCCTGTGTTCGGAGCCTTAGAAAGGCGTGAGGACCAACGCCTTTACAAGCTGCATCCATTCACTGGCTTCTTACAAACCTGGGCAAAGAATGTCTCTATCTGGAAAGAGATAAATTAACAATGAAAAACAAGCACCATGTGACCGCACTAAAATATAGTGGTGCGTCCCATGTGACAATTCTGGAGATGGCTATTTCACAGCCAGGAGTTGCATTTAGGTGGGAAACTCTGCTTCCACAGAACAATAGGGATAGCTACTTAGTCTAAACTCTGTGAATATGAAACTAAGTTACAAGGAGGCTGGGCCTTTCCTCTCTGATTTAGTCAGCAGAGAAACACTGGTGTTGCAGCTGAGCAATTGTAGACACTGGCACTTCCTCCCCTGCCCAAGGCTCTTTCTTAAACGCTGCTTCCCTGGAGGTCAGAAAGGACAGATTCCCTTTTCCTTTGTTGCTAAACCACAGCTTCATAAATAATCTAACTTTCATAGGGAAGTGGCATGTGGGAGATAATTTTATTGCTTCTAGCCAAAAGGATATGACTGTAATAAAAACTTAGAATATGTGGCATGCATTGAGCTGTATCAACTGCCACAGAACGGTTATGCTTTATGAAACCAATGTGCTCTTTTTCCTCACTAAAGGAATTTAGATTTGAATGCACTTCTATACTTATCCACTTACCTGTTTTAAGGAAACATGAAATTTTTCTAGAAAGTGTGTGTGTGTGTGTGTGTGTGTGTGTGTGTGGTGTTACTCTTGTCTGTGCACATAGAGACCACAGAGGCTGATGTTGGGTTCTTTCCGCTATCATTTTCCACCATGTTAAAAAAATATTCATTTTATTTTAAATTACGTGTGTGTGTGTGTGTGTGTGCACATGAGGGCAGATGCCAGCAGAGAGCACTGGTGTCAGCTCACTTGAAGCCGTCCAGAGTCACAGGCAGCTGTGAGCTGCCTGATGTAGGTGGTGGAAAACCAGCTCAGGGCTGTGCAAAAGCGGTGTATGCTCTGAACTACTGAGCCATTTCTCAAGCCCTCTGCCATAGTTGCTGAGACAGACTCTCTAACTCTTTCAGCTAGACTAGCTGTCGGGGAGCCCCTGGGATCCGTCCCCTCGCCTCACCCCTCATGCAGGGGTTCTGGATGTGCAGCCTATACCCGCACGTTGTTTTAGTGGGTGCTCGTGATCGGAACCATCTCCCCAGCCCCTCTGCTAGGTTTTTACATAGGATAGGACATCTATTTAGAAAAGTAATAAAAATAACGTGCTACCATGATAAATTTATTTTTAACTCATGTGTATGCAGCTATGGGTGAAATATGAGCTGTACCGAGCAAACCAACAGTATCTGAACAACAGCTAATGGCATGCCTTCCTAGTAGAGTAGTGAATTTTTAAAATGAGCAAAAATAGATCAAAGTACTCCCATACATCCTTGCAACCAGAGACCTGCCCAGCTCAACCTATAACCATTGCCTAATAAACCAGAGCAGGGCTGATCACGATATATTTATTCCCACTGTATAATTTAACATTCAAAATTTGGAAGGGTATTTAAATATCAATAATCTTAAAAAGCATCTAAACAGCACAGCTGCATGTCTGCACCAGGGGTAATTAAAACCACAGCCTGGGGCTTTCCTTCAGCAAGTTTATTCTGGGGTGGAGGCACACTAGGCCAGAAGCTCTGGGCTGTCCAAGACACAGAGAATACTCATTGAGGTTGCTGTTTAATTGCTAGGTACCTTTACGGTGTGTGTGTGTGTGTGTGTGTGTGTGTGTAAGGAAAGCCAGGAGGAGACTATATGCTTTCTAGGAACTCAGCAGTGTCAGAGAGTTAACAACGCCCCACCATTCAGACAGGTGTTTTTCCCAGGCAGAGTTCACAGTTTAAATAAATCCAATGAACTGCTGTTCTTGGCCAGTAGGAAATGTTTGCAGAATCTGACACCTCTTTCCCCCAAGCTGATCAGCTACTGATAGTGGATGATGCTATTGCAGTTGCTCAGAGGATCGTCTGATCTTGGGGGGCCTGAGCTGAACTGAGCGGTCTTCATTACCCTTAAGGAAATTCTCAGTTAGGAAGTTGGAGCGAGGCTGCTTCGTGAAGATCTGTAAAGACAACTGGAATTGGCCAGAATGACTTTCAAAATGTCACTGAAGGTGAAAACTAGAAGTCCCCTTGGGGAACTCTGGGCTGGGGCTGCAGAGGGTAGCAGGGTGCTGTGCCAAGGAGGGAGGGTGGGACAAGCTTGGAGCAGCACCCAAGCCAGCACGACCTCTCATTTCTCAGGCTGCTGAGACGAAGCACGTGGTTGCCAGGGGCCCACTCTGCACATGCAATTGCCCAGGGCTTTAAGAGCACGTGGATGAAGCCAGGCCTTTTGCGAGTTTTAAAGGTGGCTCCACAGATATGAGCCGAGAGACAGGGATCTGTTTCCTGTGATAACTGGGGTCTGTGGGTGAAGGCAGGACGGAGAGTACAGGAGCAGATATCTGCACACACCATCCTTTCCTTATACCAGACAGTTCAGGAGCACTCACCGGAGGAAAAGACACTCAACCGTGTAGCAGTAAATGGATGGCCACAAATACAGACATCCACAAAGCACAAGGCAAAGTCCAGCTTCAGCAGTGAGAACAGAGGCGAGGCCATGAGACACTGCTGACCAGAAGCAGTGGATTCGTTACCCTGCTGCGTAGTGGCTGCTGTTGGGGATAGATGGCACGTGTTTGGAGGGTGATCTCATGATTATCTCCTGAACACTGAACTGCTCACATTCTTTGATCTGTATCTGGGAATCTGTCTTAAGGTAGCAATTAAAAAAAACGGAGAGAGTCAAACCTATCATTACAAAATTACTATCCCATCATAGAAAACTAGAATAGTCTAAGTATCACAGTCAGTAAAAATTATGTTGGAAAATTATAATGATGGGAGGCAGAGGCAGGCAGATCTCTGTGAGTTCGAGACCAGCCTGGTCTACAAGAGCTAGTTCCAGGACAGGCTCCAAAACTACAGAAAAACCGTGTCTCAAAAAACCAAAAAAAAAAAGTATTCATATTGTAATATTTTAAAAATAGAAAATTGTTCTTTACATGATTATGATGTAAAATATGCAGTCAACAATGTTGATTATTCTTCTTGGTAAAGATATATTTTTAATAATTTAAATTATGTAAACATGTACATGTGTATGCATGTGTCTGTGAGTGGGTATGTGCACATGGATAAAGGTGCCCCTGGATACAGAGGTATTGGATTCCCCTGGAGCTGGAATTACAGGTAACGGTTGTGACTTGCCCAGTGTGGGTTTTGGAAACCTGGGTCCTCTGCGAGAGGACCTGAGCCATTTCTCCAGCCCAGCGGCATCTATGCTATGGAGAATTCTGCATGGAACAGTTACTCCCGGGAGACAGGCATTGCTATACTTTATAAATGAAGAAGCATGGAGCGAAAGAGGGTAAGCTCACTGCCCAGTGTCACAGGGAGACTGTGGAGACAGGCCAGAATCACAATAGTCACTGTGTCTGTTTAAAATCCATCAGAGGTTACACCACAGGCACAATATTCCCATGAGCCAGGAGGAATATACTTTAACACTCTTTTGCATAATGTAGTGATCACAATTAATAATATTAGTGCGTAATTTTAAATGGTTAGATTTTAAATGTTCTTAACAAAATAGATTGGTGAACTGACAGATATGTTAACTATCTGACTTGATCTTTCTACAAAACATCACTTTGTACTTTATACAAAATATACCATTATTGTTCATTAATTAAAAATGTAATTTAATTATAAAAATTAACTTTAAAATGAGAAACTGAACCAAAATATAAACTTTTTAATAGGAGCTATGGTGGGGCAAAATATATATATATATATTTGGTTTTTCGAGACAGGATTTCTCTATAGCTTTGGTGCCTGTCCGGAACTAGTTCTTGTAGACCAGGCTGGCCTCAACCTCCCAGAGATCCACCTGCCTCTGCCTCCCGAGTGCTGGGATTAAAGGTGTGCACTACCACCGCCCGGCCCTGGGGCAAAAATCTTGATCAAGGGTATTGTCCATAAGGAGGAAAGACATAAAAACTTCTAATAATCAAAATTGCATATCCAAGGGCAGTTTATATATTTCCTTAACCTTGAAATTCCAGTGTTCTTTGGTCAGGCGATAATTAACAAATTTAAAATTTGTCTGTGAGTCATTTGTTTTCTTTTGACCATCATGAGTCACTTAGGTTAGCAATCAGAATAGAGATTCATTCTGCCCAAGGTTGACATGAGACAACCGAGATACACGCACGCACGCACACACACACACACACACACACACACACACGCACGCACGCACGCACACACATTCTGATTTACAGTTCTAATAAAAACAGATAAGCGCCAAGCACATTTTTTGTGGCTTCAGCCAGTCTCAGAAGTAGGTTGCACCCTGAACCGCTGCTGGCTTCCCTGTTCTTTCTGATTTATGGAGAAATCAGCCCCTACCTCTGCCCGTGCTTGCTTCTCTGACATCACTCAGCACACAAGGCTCAGCACAAGATGGGCTGTTACTACGGAAGAGTTACTTCCTGTAATGTGGTCAAGAGTTGTGTTCTGAGGTTCATAAAAAGTCAGGAGCGGGAGTGGAGGGAGGAAGAGAGACAGAGGCAGAGAGTGACAGTTATACAATGTCTGACTTGCGTTTATTTCTACAACTAAGCACAAACCTTCATTCACAGCCTCAAAGGCAGAGTCACTTCTTTGTGTTTTTGCAATAATAGATAAATGAGAGGCTGGGGAGATGGCTTAGTGGTTAAGAGCACTTGCTGCTCTTGCAGAGGACCTGGGTGCAGTTCCCAGCTCCCACATGGTGGCTCACAATGTCTGTAACTCCTGTTATGAACTTTGACCTCTCAGCCTCCTGGTTCCTTTGTAGTATACAGACATATATGCAGGCAAACACTCATATACATGAAATAAAAATGAAGACATCTTTTAAAAAAATAAAAAGGAATACATAAAATGATTGTTCCATTTTAAATTTGTAACATTTTTTTTTGTGTTCTTCCTGTTAAACTATTCCCCCGAACAATACCTTTTAATCAAAAGGTTAGCAGTAAGAAACTTCAAAAACTATTCAAATGTGCCGAGGGCTATGCTTTTTTAAAAAATGATTTTGGTCACCTTTACTTACTGTGCTCCATTTTTAACCCTTTAGTTCCAGTTTTATTTTGGTGTTGCCAGGAAAACCAGTACCATGCCACAGCCTATATCCACTGTTTTGAAAAGATAAAGTTAATCTAAGGTTAACACACTCACAAACATGCACACAAGCACACTCTTACACACTTTGGTGAAAGTGTGTAAATAAATCCTAGTACTTATAGGAGCCAATTATGTGATGTCTAAAGGAGAAAAAAACAAGGGCTGTGGTGAGGGGGTGGGGGGCTGTGGTGAGGGGGGTGGAGGGCTGTGGTGAGGGGAGTGGGGGACTGTGGTGAGGGGAGTGGGGGGCTGTGGTGAGGGGAGTGGGGGGCTGTGGTGAGGGGAGTGGGGGGCTGTGGTGAGGGGAGTGGGGGACTGTGGTGAGGGGAGTGGGGGGCTGTGGTGAGGGGGGTGGGGGGCTGTGGTGAGGGGAGTGGGGGGCTGTGGTGAGGGGAGTGGGGGGCTGTGGTGAGGGGGTTGGGGGGCTGTGGTGAGGGTAGTGGGGGGCTGTGGTGAGGGGGGTGGGGGGCTGTGGTGAGGGGAGTGGGGGGCTGTGGTGAGGGGGGTGGGGGGCTGTGGTGAGGGGGGTGGGGGGCTGTGGTGAGGGGAGTGGGGGGCTGTGGTGAGAGGGGTGGGGGGCTGTGGTGAGGGGAGTGGGGGGGCTGTGGTTTTGGGGGTGCTGTGGTGATGATGAGGAGTAGTGGTTATCAGAAACTACATAAGATCCGTGAAAAATTCCAGTAATGATTCAACTTAGTTAACTGCAAGTCTAGTGCTACCAAATTGGACTTATTTTTTTATTTTTGGCTTTTTTTTTTTTTGACAGTTTTTTTTTCTGTGCAACAGCTCTGGCTGTCCTGGAACTTGTTTTGTAGATCAGGCTGGGCTTGAACTCACAGAGTTCCACTTGCTTCTGCCCAGCCTCCAAGTGCCAGGATTAAAGGCACGCACAACCACCAAAAGGCCCAAATTAGGTTTTTAAAGAATAGTTTGTGTGACATGGTCTAATTTTTAGACATAGGGACATCAATTCATGTCCCTTAAAAACACTGATTGACTCCAACCATACAAAGCAGTGGCCAGTTCTAGTAACAGGCACCAGCGTAGGAAATACTGGTGTGTGACCTCTGGCCTAGTCTATGAGTGAGAAAGAATTTCATTAATTTTCATTTCCAGGACATTCAACTTATTGTTTTCACTTCTATGATCTTAGGGAATAGTGTATGTTGATAATATGGGAAGCAGAAGGCAAGAACAGTAAAAAAAAAAAAATTCTTTGTTAAAAATACCTCAAAGTCTGCAACAAAAGAATGTATTTACATGATAATGCTACAAACAGAACCTAGCAAGTAAATGTCTGACTTGTGGTTTCTGGCCACTAAATGGCGGCTTCATTGAATTGATGGAAAACAAACCACCGAACACTTCCCTGTCAGCCACAATCAGGCCTCACTCCTGTGGACACAGTGAGCGTGCTCATGGGCTCGGCCGCTCGAGCCACACCGGGGCTCTCTTCTGTAATCATCACCTCCAGCTGTAGAACTTTTGGGGGAAAAGTACATCGATTGCAATGTGCCCCAGGGAGTTAGGATGGGAGGCTCCGAGCATGCGACGACAATCAGAGAAGGGTTTTCCTGTGCAGAGCAAGGTTGTCCTGTCGTCTACGCTGGTGGGGCTGAACGTGTCAAGAAACTCATTTTGATGAAAATGTTATACTTTATAACAAAGACTAACTAACAATTGCTCAGATGGTGATTTGCATAATTCTAGATGAGGAAATTACCTGGATTAAGAACAGTAATCCTTTCTTTGCTACATTGTTCTTGGCATGCATTAGACCTGAAAAGACTCTAAAAATAAAAAAATAAAAAGGTAAAAATACCATCACTGACAATGTTAATTCTGTATTATAAATTTAATAGCCTATTACTTCATCATGAACAATTTGTCTAGAAATAGTTTGTGGCATTCTCAAAAAATAAAAAGGATGGGTGAAAAGAGGTTTCAAATAAAGCTTTAGATTCAGCAATGCATTTTGAGTGTATGAGCAGACATAAAATTAAAACGTCAGAGCCTTAGTCCACACAGTTTATATAAGCTGGGTTGGGGAGAAATGTACTGAGGAAAAATACAAGCCAGGTGGAAAGGAGATATTTTCTGTATATTTCAAGCACTAGAACCAATATCCATGTGAAATGTTGTCACGGCATCCATGAGGGCTTAGGACTGTGGAGAGCTGATCACACAGGCGCTGAGCTTGTTGCTCCCAAGGACAGAGACTCTGTAGCATCGAGGCTTATACAACACTACATGTCACTTGCTCATTGGTCTGCCTGCGTTTCCTCTCGTTTGTTTCTAATAAAAATCTTGGAGACTGAAGTTCCGGCTTGACTTGACTGCTCTGGAATTTCAAGACCCCAGTAGGGCTTACGTGTTGCACTCTGACCATCCCCAAATGGGCTGCAGACAGTTCCCTGAGGGTTTCTCGACAGAACCAGGGGAACACATGAAACAAAAGAGACTCCCACACAGGTCAAGGGCTTCGATGAGTTATGACAGCCATCTGATCAGGGGAGTCAGAAAGAACACAGGCTCAGGTCTGACTCTCGCTACCCTCTCAGTAGTTTATCAGCTCCCAGCCTTAACCCAAATTAGTTGGGTGATGATTGGTTTTAATTTCTGAGGAAATTATTCTGTGGCCAGTGAGAGCTTGCTGCTACTAAACGTTTGTTCAATAGGAAACTCCGAGTATTTGCTCTCATATAATTCCTTCTGAATTCAATCCATCTCTTCCTTCCGTTCACCTTAGCCATGACTGAGAGTAGTGGTCTGTTTGTGTATCCCACACAGCACTTGACATGGCGGACACTCACTCAGTATCCATTTCTCACCTTTAACAGTGTATCACTGGAAACATCGTCAATATGTACATTGTGAAAAGATCTATCTTCTAGGCTTGAAGTCAGTGTGCTCTAAGCATGGAACTGAAAAGTAGCGTTGGTGCCTCCTACCCACTCCCTCTCTGGAGCCTGGAATCAGTCTCCTTCCGAACTCTGCTGCTTATCCCCCTACAAGAAGTTGACTATACTGAGTGAGGTTCCCTCTGAATCTCCCCAATTCCATATAACCTCAACTTCCGGATTGTGGGTAACTTCCTTATTTTTAACTATCTCTAAATGTTTACATATAGCATAGAACTTAGTTATGGAGGTATAAAGTGGACAACAGTGAAGAGTGAGGCCATATTTTGTAGATGCATGAATGGTCTAACTCATCTTCTGGGATAAGCTCAGGAACTTCCTAGCCTTCACGGGAGTGAATATTCTTGAGTGTCTTGCAGTGAACTGACTAGTCATTGTACAACATGGAAACTGAAATCTTCAGGTGGAGAATATGATGTTCTTACAGAAGACCCGAGCTCTGTTCTTAGAACCCGTTTGGGTGTATCCGTGTGTGCTGGGGGGTATGTCTTCACAGTCACCTGTAACTCCAGTTTCAAGGGTCTGATGTCTATACCTCTGTAGGCACTTGCACTCATAGGCACATATCTGTACCTCTACCCCTTATAAATTAAACCTTAAAATTAATAAATAGGAATTCAATTTTTAAAAGCACGTAGGCCCTTTTCATCAGTATTCAAACCCAGACCAGTTCTGCAGGCTGTGTTGTAGGAGTTTCTTGTGTCAGGCTCTCTTGGATGGTGAGCAATGCGACACACAGTCCCCAGGGTCTCACGTTGGATGGTGAAGCAGACACTTGGGTCATTGTGGGCATGTGGAGTAGTGTTGAAGGGCAAGTGTAGGCCAGGCCATTGTGCACAACTGTGCAGTTGTATACGTTGCTCAGCACACTGAGACTCCAGATGTATTTCTCAGGATGGCCATGAAAATTCACAGATCGGCAGAAATAAAATATCACACGAAGGGGTCATCTTTTTCTAATTCACAAAATTCCATCGTGCAAATGGGAAGTGGCTTTGTGTGGAATGTGAAGATTGCTTAACTCAGTCTAGGAGACAGGAAAGGCCTCCCGAGGATGAAGGGCTACCCAGACTGAAAGGATTGGCATGTCAAAAACCATTAAAATTCCACAGTATATCTCTTCTCTTCTCTTCTCTTCTCTTCTCTTCTCTTCTCTTCTCTTCTCTTCTCTTCTCTTCTCTTCTCTTCTCTTCTCTTCTCCTCTCCTCTCCTCTCCTCTCCTCTTCTTTTCTCTTCTCTTCTTCCTCCCTCTCTTCCTTCCTTCCTTCCTCCCTCCCTCCTTCCCTCCCTCCCTTCTTATTCCTTCCCTCCCTTAGGTGTCATATTTTAGGCACCTCCCACCTTTTCTTTATGAGTCAGGGTTCCTCACCAGCCTGGAAGTCACCAAATAGGCTAGGCTGGCCAGCTGGCCCCAGGGATCAACCTGTCTCTTCCTCCAGACATTACAAAGGCACCGCCCTGCTAAGCAAGCTTGCCTTCCTGTCTCTCTCCTTCCTTTCTAAATGGGGCTCAGGATATTGAGCTCATCTCCTGATTGAGCTATTATACCAGCTACTATCTAGCATGTCTTTTTAATGGATTTCTGGTAAGCAATAGCTTGTAAAAAATACATGGTCCAGTCATAGTTGGAGATGAAGATGAGTGTGTCCTTCAGCCCGAGTTAACGTACAGGAAGCAGAACTGCTCATGAGAGAGCAGGAGGGGGTAGACCACACACTTAGAAGGCAATGTCTTCTTCACGCTGATAAATTCCCTTCCTCCCTCCCTCTTTTCTTCCCACCATGACCTTTTGCTTTGCTTTTTTGTTTTTTAAAAATACATTTTTACTTTATGAGTTGAGGATTTCTTACAATATAGTGAGATTATATTTATTTACTCCCCATGCCATTCCAGACCCACCCCACCTCCTCACCGCCCCTCACAGCTTTGTGTCCTCTTTTCTTTCTAAATAGTCCATCAGGTCCGGTCTGTGCTGCCCATATACTACCCCAGAGAAGATCGTGGACCAACCAGAGGCCACATTCTTAAAGTAAACGGACTCCTCCTTCAGCTATCAGCAGTGCCTCAGTTAGGGGTGGGAGCTATGAGCCCCCCTCCCTACCCTCCCTGCCACACTGGAGTGTTGACTGGCTTGATCTTGGGAAGGCAGCCGCAGCTGCTGTGACTTCACCAGTGGACGGTGCTATCATGTCTGAAACATGCCATTTTACACGGGTTTACTCTGGTTCTCCCTAACAGTTGGTTCTTAACATCCTTCTGCTCCTTCTTCCAAGATGGTTCCCGAGTCTTGGGAAGGGGTGGCTTTTAAAGACAGGCTCTTCGTGTGTAGTCATGACTGGCCTGGTTCTTACTACATGGCTCAGGCTGGCCTTGAGCTAGTGGCAGTCCTCCTGCCTCAGCCTCCTGGGTCATGTATTAGAGGTGTGTACTGCCACACAGGGCCCTGTACCTGTTTTATAAACTGTGCTTTGCCTTGGTTTATTTGGAAATGTTCATAAGGACAATGTGGAGGAGTTGGAGAGCAATTGCTGCTTCATGGATGAACGATTCTACTTTCCGCTCCATGCAAATTAACCACTGCCTGGATAAGAACAAAGCAAAGCCTTCCCAAATTGGCTCATCCATTTTAGAGCAAGGAACATGCTCCATTATAAAGAATCTGTACTTTGTCTCTGTGTAACAATAATGATCATTATGTGCACAGTGACAATAGCCAGGGCTGCATGTCAAATAGTCTGCACCGTTGAGCTTACGCGGGTCTTCACAGTCACCCCTGAAACAGCAACTATTTTTACCGCCATTTACAGATTAGTGATCTGAGCCATAAAAATGGTTTAAACTGCGTGCACGAGGATGCAGTGCTGGGCAGAGCTGGCCAGGGGCAGGCGTGGTATCCGACCAGGCAGTGTGACCCAGAGCTGTTCTCATGACCGTCCTACTGGCTGGTGTCCTGGAACACTAGTCAGCCTAGCTCTGAGGAAATTAGAAGCCCATGAGCTTCTTAAGAGAAACACAAAACAAATCACCATCTAGAATTAATTACACTACAGCACAGCCACATTTTCAGTCAGAAAAGCTTTAGGCACCACTGTCTATGGAGAGTGAAAATGATACAAAGAATCTGATGCCCATTGCTGGAGCTACAGAGCCCACCAGAGCTCCGGGCTCTTCCCACTGCTAATCTCTGCCGCTTAGCAGAAGGCTTGGGGGTGTTCTGCAGAAACTATTATATCTAAGGTTCTCCTCATAAAAGTGCCTCTGGCCACTGGGTTCTGGAGAGTGTTCACTGGTCTTCCTCTGAAGATATATAATTGCTCAAGCCCCATGGAACATTCTACCCCCAAACTCAGATACCTCTAGGATTATGGACTTCTTTATAAAACTTTCTATATGTGTATATATTTATATAAGTGTGGCAGCCAGAGGACAGCCTGTAGGAGTCAGTTCTTGCCTTCCAGGGATGTGGTGATGTGGTTCTAAATGCACCAAATGTCAATCTCTCTCTCTCTCTCTCTCTCTCTCTCTCTCTCTCTCTCTCACACACACACACACACACACACACACACACACACACATACACTTAAAAGCAAGAGACAGAAGAAAAATAGTAAAATATGTAATATCCATGCAAAATTATTGCATATGTTATATTTTTTTCAAATTCAAAGGGGAAGTTTCATTTCTTAAAGTTTCCAATGAGAGGAGGTAAGAAGACACCAACAGAGAGAAGTGTAGAGCAACTTCTTGCCTGTCTACAGACACAGCCATTTGTTTTCAGAATCGTTTCCCTCCTGCACTGCACAGGAAGGCTTTAGCATCCTGGGCCCCACCATCCACACACTTCCCTGCAGTCCAGAGAGCTGTGGAACAATGTTTATGAGCGTGCATTGCTGTGCAGGAGGAGATGATTTGTATCTGAGGCTGTAAGCTCACTTGTTGTGGTGGTGGTGGAGGTTGTGTATGTGTGTGGTGTGTATGTGTTTCCCTTATTTCATTTGCTGATTTCACATGATTTATTCATTGTGTATGAACTCATTTCTTTGGATAGTGTTTTTCTAAACATATTTTTTGGGGAATTCCTAAAGAATTCATATCACCCTCTCCATCCCCACTTATTTCCCAGTGCCTCCACCTTTAGGGGTTCCCTCCCAAAGGAAAACAAAACGAACAAAACCCTCACTTCACCCCTCTGTTTTCCCCACCTCTCCATCACATGCTCATTTGTCATAGTGGCCTTGGGAGCTGCGGTGTGTAACACAGTGGACCCTTTTGTCCAAAGAGCTTTACTTGCAAATGTTCATTGCACTGAGTTGTTGGTCTGGTTCAGGGCCTCTGGCTTCTGATACACCATCAATACTGGACCCTCACTGAAACTCCCCTCAGATAATCTGCTATTGCTCTGAGTCATGGCGATCCTGTGGCTGGGGTTCCACAGGACCAGTCTTCCCATGTGCCCCACAGACCATAGATGGATAGATGTTGGGGTGAGCCAACTCAAAGCCCTTGGGTATGGGCCCTCAGTGGTAGCTGAGCTGGGACCACCCCCCTCAGTGATGGGCAGAGCCAGCTCTCCTGTGCCAAGTCAACAGGGTCCACAGTGAGGGGAGGGGATAGCTATCCCGAATGCAGGGCCAGCTCTCCAGTGCCTAGGCCACTGGGCTAGCTCTCCTGAGTGGGGCAGGACCAGTTCTTCCAGGGCCAGCGAGGAGCAAGGAGCAGAGCAAGTTCAGCTTAGCCCTCTGACTTCACCATGCATGTTCCTCATGGGCCCCAGTGGTAACATAAGCCATGGATATCAACCCAGACCTCAGTTGAAAGCAGACCACGAACCCAAAGATGGCTCTTAGCAGCAGTCTGGGCCAGGACATCACCATGGCCCTGGGTGGCAGTGCAGGCCACCCACCTACATTAGCCTGTTTCTCATTGCCTTTGCTTCTTCAGTTCTGCCTCTTTCCACAGCACACGAACTGTTCTGCTTTTCTTTCTCTCCTTTTCTTCACCAAATATTTGCTCATCATAACGATGCCTGCAAGGTACCCTGTGGGCCTTTGGGTGTTCTTCACCCGCCAGGGCCGATCTGCGTCGGGAGAGCTTGTGGATGTCTGCAGACAGCCCCGATGAGCAGTAGAATCTTTAACTAAGGCTAAGAGCCTACTAAGAACACTTGCCTACATCCGTGCAAAAAGCTCATGTGCTGGCAGAGCGATCCAGGTACAGCGGGAGACTTGGGGAGGGGGACTCGCTAAGCGGCAGGGCAGAAAACGTGAGTTCCTAGTTATTAATAAGAATTTTGGGCAAACGCGATGACAGCACAGTCACAGCTTCGTGAACCGTCTTCGCAGGGCATCACTGCCCGCTTCCGGCAACATGGCAATTCGTATCTTACCGAGTCTCCACTACTATGTTTTCCCAAGAGCTGGGAGAACATGAGGTAAGCAGAGCCAGTACAGTGTAGTATGGTGCACACGGCCCTCTTCTGGGTAGCCACTGACGCTGCCCACACACTTTCCTCGGACATTTCATGGAAAGAGCATAAAGCAGAAACAAGAGCAAAGCCGACAAAATGCACAATCTGAAGAGAACAGAAAGCCAGAAAGCCCCTCTGTCCCACCTTGACAACCCAATAAAAACTCTTAGCTGTTATTTCTCAGATATTGAGGAGGAAAATGTCTAGAACATCTGTGGATGTATTATATACAATAAAATAGAATGCATACCCAACTTACTTTATTGGGATGTTAAAAATGGTAAATGACTGTATACATTTTGTCTCCTCGGGGTAGTATCAGTATGTGGATTTTTTGTATGTGTATGCAGATACGTTGTATGCACGTGTTTGCACACGCATGTGAGTGCCACCCTGTGTGTATGTATGGAGAGGCCTGAGGACAGGGCCGGGCATCTTTCTTTCTCTTGCTGCCCACCGTATTTTTAGTAACAAAGTCCCTCACTGGACCTGGAGCTCATGGTTTGGCCGGTGAATCCCTGGGCTCTACCTCTGTCCCACTGCTGTTTTGAGCTTACAGGCAAGCGCCACTTTTCCTGGCTTTTACATGGGTGCTGGGAATCCAGACTCAGCTCTCATGTTTGTGAAGCAGGCATGCAACCTCTCCCATGCAGCCATCTCCCCAGGCCTCAATATGGGGCTTCAACAATTTCAAGAAAATGAAATAAGTATTTCTTCTAAAATATCTATTGTAATACAATCTTAAAAATTTGAAAAGTTAAAGGAGAGGCTTCCAAAATAAAACGGAATTCTGTCTGCACATACATTCTTTCAGTTTAAGCTGTACTTCCCTGAGAGATCACATCACATTCTGGAGAAATATTAAACTTGGGCTATATGACCACATGATGCCCTCGATCCAGTCATTCTCAACAACTGTCAAGTCGTTTCTACTTCAATGAAGATTCTGCATTCACAGACGTTTAGAAATATGCTGTTCCCATAGTAGCAGATAAAGAATAAAAAGATTTTTTAAACTAATTTTAAACAAGGCTTGTTATAGAATTTATCCTTGTTAGCAGTGATTTTTGCTCTTTAAAATATGTCCTTTTACTCATCTCTAAATGTACTTAGTTGTGAGTGGGTAATTGTGACATTATTATAAAACTGTACATTCTTATGGTAATGCAAAATAACTCATCATTAATTTTTAATGCCAAAAAGAGACAAAACTATGATTCAGGATCAGACAACAGTGACTCAATTATATGTATTATCAGTTTAGCATAAAAATAAAGTACAGTTGCCTATAAATGTTTTTAGATAATCCATTAGTGATCCAAAACACAGTATAACTTCTAAAATGACTTTTAACTTCTTCAGACTCAGACGTTGAAAACATGGCCTTCCATGTAAATGGACAGCTATAGAATTCATGTTTCCATGTGGCTAGCATGTGGCATGGAAGGGCGTAACAGAGACTACAGCTGCGATCTAAACATACTCAGAAAAGCGGGAATAAGACATTTTTCTGTGTTACATCTTTCACCAACTCTAATTTGTGAACATGTTGATTGTAAAACAGGGGTAAATGGCCTACCTGTGACCGACACACATCCCAATGGCGCAATCAGAGTGATGGGGGCAATGCCGTAGGCTGCAAAATTGCCTGTTTCTCCTACAGCCATCAGCAGGACGCCACTCCACCACAGCGCACTCCTAAAGTACGGCTTCGGGTGCTCCTTCTGGGCCAAATGAAGATGAGAGTATTTCTGGAAGCAAAACAGGATGTAAATAGAAAACATTTCTACCCAACTAAAACTCGCTGTCAATTTTTATTTTGCTTTTTGAGGCAGGTTCTCACTGTGTTTCCCTGATTGGCCTGGTAATCGCTGGTAGAGCAGGCTGGACTCAAACTCTCAGTGATCCCTCTGCCTCCTAAGTGCTAGGACTAAAGGTGTGTACTATCAAGTCCCACTTGCTTGGGAAGTTTAAATCTCTTTTCACATCCAAGTTTTCTAATTTATTTGCTGACTCTTATGGCTTTCTGTTTGTCCCAAGAAGAATCATATTTCTATTGCATTTTGTAGTCTAGGGGTCTTTTGTGTATGCACACTGTTTTTTCCCCCTCACAACTCTGTAAAATGTGTCTCTTCATCACTATCTGAAGATAAGTATGGACATGAGGAGCGTCTTAGAGCACTGGGCTGAGATAGGTTTTTTTTTTTTTTTTTTTTTTTTTTTTAGAATTTAAAGTAGTTCCAGATCCCAAAAGAAACATTAACAAGATAAAAGCAGTGAAGTATTAGGGAGAGTGTATTTAGAAGGGATTCAGATGTATGGGTTGAAGCATCTACCACAATTAATATAGCCAGGCAGGATGCAAGTGCACTTCATAAGCCTGCACAAGGCCATGGGTGTCATCCCCAGCACTGCAAAATGTAGCAAACCTATGAATCCAGAGGAACTCATTAAACATGTTTTCCCTAGATTTTATGATAACTGAACAACAGACTAGTAGACTGGTCCAGATCATCTTAAAAAGTAATTAGAGGTTTAGAAGAAAACACAAAACATTTAAAAGAAAAAAAGCTCATTGTGAATTAGCAGTCCACAGAGTACATGCTGAGGTCAGAGCACAGTTTGGGGATTGGTCCTCCCTTTCACCATGTGGGTCCCAGGGGTTGAAATCGGGCCATTGGGCTTAGAGGCAAATGCCTTCACCCATGGAGCCATCTTACTGGCACTAAAGTTCTTTTGTTTAAATGCTATAGTTTGTGTCTGAAATGTTCCACAATGATCTGTGTTAAAGGCTTGGCTCTATCACTGGGCGATAGGGATCCTTAAGGATATAGGACCTATTTGAAGGAAGTTAGGTACTAAGGGCATGTTCTTGATACGGGCATGCTGTAGGAACTCCTTCAGCCAAAAGCCTTTAAGATACCAGTCCATTTGAACGTGGTCTCTTGTACTGTAAATGCAGACATAAAGCTTGTATGGCCTCTCTTCGCTGCTGGGTTCAGTTCCTGTTCCCTGATCATGCAGAGGACTGTTGATCTGTGAGTCTACCCCTAAAGAAAGAACCCCTTATTATACTCCATTCTGAGCTAGTGTGGGACTACTTCATTGTAATAGACCACATCTGGTGCCCAACTTGGAGCAATTACATCCACATAAACCCAAGAGGGCTTGGGAAGTAATTCTAGACACAAAAGAACAGAGTTAAGCATGGCTTCTCTGTAGCAGCATTTTCTCGGGTGGGCTCTTTTTTCTAGAGGCAAGTGCGTTTCATTTAAGAGAGGCTTTCTGACTCAGTTTTAGCTGCAAAAACCTTGCAGCTCTTTTAAGAAACCCCACCACCAAACACGTAAACTGTGTTTATGAATAGCCAACAGTATGTTTCTTGGTGGTAGCAGGGACCTTGAAACTCCATACTGTTGTGGCAATAAACACGACTCTGGCTAGCACCTCTGCTTTGAAGCTAGACTCTCACAAAGCTAAGGAATTGGGCTGATCCAGCTGTTAATCCTATCCATATCGCTTAGCAAATTAAAGCCTCATGTGATCAGAAAAAGAGAGATATACAGTAAAGATAGATTCAGACAAAAAACCTCTAAATGGTTTACAGTGTGTTTAAAAATATGCATAGTCTTGGGAGAGAAAAGAAAAATGATAGAGAAAGTCCTTAAAAAAAAGAAATAGTGTAGTTGGGTGTGGTGGGACACAACTTTAATCCCAATACTTGGGAGGCAGAGGCAGGCAGATCTCTGTGAGTTTGAGGCCAGACTGGTCTACGGAGTGAGTTTCAGGATAGCCAAAGATACATGGAGAAACCCTGTCTTAAAACAACAAAAATTAAAAAATAAAAATGAAAGAAATAGTATTTAAAATAAAGCCACATAAAAATGGAAAACACACAGAGAATCTGGATACTGTATGTTACTGTGTTGTCTTTGAATTGTTTGACTGCTGAGGAAGGAGCAACAGCTGCTAAAAAAACATTTGATTATAAATGCTGCTGGATTAATTCAACATGTATGCTTTGAAAATGCCTTGACTTCAAAATTTAAGTCAAAAGATATGTTACTTTGGAGAGGAGGTTTTGATTTTGTTTCCATAGGAAATAAGAGGCTGTGGATTCATTTTGGGTTAAGAAAAATCAGGTTTGATCAAGGAAGACCCCCTTAAAAATCTATGATAGGAGTGGATGCCCCAGATGATCCAACATTTTAGAGAATCTCTGTTGGAGTTTCCTTTGAGTTCAACATCCAGAACAGCCACAAGATTGCTGGCTGAGATGATCAAGCCTCACAGAATATTCCAGTCAGAATTTGACTATAATTCTAAATTTTCTTTGGGTCTCCATAAGATTATCAGTGCCCCCAATCAGCAGGAAGTAGCCTAGAAAACTAGGCCCATATTCCTCCCCCCCCCAAATGGATTATGGATGTTTGTCTTTGTTTGGAATGTCAGTTACAAGTTGTTTTGGATAATAGACAGGAAGAAAGCTAAACAAAGGAGATTATATTCAGAGCTCTTGTTTGGAAAAGGCAAAAAAGGAAAGTACTGTAGGACAATGTCTTTACCCTGTAAAGATTTGTCAGTTGTATTGCTTTAATAAAATGCTGATTGCCCAGTAGCCAGGCAGAAAGTATAGGCAGGGTGACCAGAACAGGAGAATTCTGGGAAGAGGAAAGGCTCAGTCTGCAGTCATCACCCAGATGCAGAGGAAGCAAGATGAGAATGCCTCCCTGATAAAAGGTGCCAAGTCACGTGGCTAACACAGACAAGAATTGTGGGTTAATGTGAGATATAAGAGCTAATTAATAAAAAGCCAGAGCTAATAGGCCAACCAGTTTATAATTAATATAGGCCTCTGTGTTTTTTTTGGGGGGGGGGACTGAATGGCTGTGGAACTGGGCGGGACAGAAACCTCTGTCAAAGGGAGTATTGAAACCTTTCCTGATGCCCCCTCTACCCGACCCTGTTTCCTGGCCACAGTAGGTGAATAGGTCTCTTCTGCTGTGTGTTCCAGCCATAATGTACTGACTGCTACAAGTCAAGCAGAAAGGGACAGAGTGCCAAAATAAATCTTTTCCTTTGCTAGTACATTTTTCTTGGGTGCTTTGTCACAATGATGGGTCTCAGCAAAGTAAAACATGATTTATTTCCGTATTTTTAGGAATAAATACATTTCTTGGAAATTAGTAACAATTATATTAGTCTATGGTCTACTAAAGTTTTACATAAAATTATATAACATTCAAGGAGGTATTTTGATATTAAGACCTATTTTAGTTCAGTAGCTTAAGAAACTAAATTGGTTTGATTCTATTTCAAACTGACTTACTAAGTGATTTAAAATTTAGATTGAATTCACAGTTTGGCTTAAAATTCAGATTTCATTCAGAGTTTAGTTTAGCAGCAGGGGTTCTCTCAGGTCTCTAATTTAGTTGAAGTTCTTACTGTATGTCCTCCGTTCTGCAAGGCCTTTGGTCTGCACAGTGAGATCACAACATATAATGTTTCATTATTTTTCTTCTTTTTTGAATGGCTGAAAGAGCTGCAGAAGCAGAACTACCGTACCTGTGACAGGCACATTACATTCCCAGATCGAGCTACAGTCAGAAAAGTTGAGTTTTTCTTACCTGGATATTTAGGGAAATGCTGATAACCACGTTTCCTAAAATAGCCAGCAACACTCCAAAAAGGTGAACCTGTAAAAGGAATCATTTTCTTTAAATGGCTTTTAGAAATAGTACTTGAAAGGTATTTGGCGGCGCTGCAGGGGTTTGCTTTTATATTAATTGATTTACTCATCTGCTCAGTTTTGCTTCCCTTACATTTGCCAAACCTGCCCTGGGAATAATATTTGATTAAAGTGAGAACGCCACCAAATGCTGGTTTTTGAAAATAGCTTGGTCAGGGCCAATGAGATGGCTCAGTGGGTAGGAACATGTGTTGCACAATTCAATAACCTGGCTTTGAACCAGAGAACCCACAGTGAAAAGAGAGACCCAACTCCTGAAAGTCGTCCTCCGACCTCCACACACGTGCAGCCCATGCATGCTCACATCACACACACATATACCACACACACACACACACAATAATGAATAAAATTACAAATAGCCATTAGGTCATAGCAAGTGTGGCAGCTCATGCCCATATTCTGAGCACTAAGGAGGCAGAGGTGGGAGGCGTATGCAAGAGGGTCCTAAGGCTCGCCTGAGCTACACAGTGAGATACGATCTTGGAAAAGAAAGAAGTGAGTCCTTTATTAGATTTTCTAGGCATTTGTCTGCCTCACTCAGTGAACAGCCTCAAGGTCTTACTGCCCATAGAGATGCTTCTGACTTAACTGTTCTGTTCATTTTGTTTTGTCTTGATACACCCAGAAGAACTGTGGTAGGAAGAAGATTATAGGATGCAAAGTCAAAGGAAAACTAGGGGCTCAGGTCTGCGATTCTCTGATTGGGTGGTCTTGACAAATTGGTTCACTTTCCTGGCCTAGTGAAGAGGGAAGGTGTTCTCAGGAACCCTTCCCCTCGAAAGTGTCCCACTAGACAGAACGCATCTCCCACTTCTCCTCTGGTCACTGTCTACAGTGTTTCTCCACAGTTGACTACGTCACCGTATGCCAGCTCTGCCAGCCCCCACAGCTGTCCACACCTGAACCATTCAGCTGCTCAACACACACTTCTCTGCCTCTGGTAAGTGGCACACCCCACCCAGGTGGAACACTGGATTCATTGAGGTGCTGTTCTCCGTCAGCTCTCTCCAACTAGACTTTACCCTCCTGGCCTGTGGCAGTCTAGAGCATCTCAGACCACCTTAACTCAGACCCTTCGTGGTAAATGCTATTTCTTCTTTAACATCATCATGTGTGCCATTGACTCTACAAAGAGAGGGCAAATTCTCCGAGGTATGAGAATCCAGTCTCGGGTTTCCACTGAGTATTCTAAAGAATGTACTCCTCAAAGTTGGGGGATTAGTAAACACTTGGAAAGTAGGTAACAGTTTAAATAAGAACCATAAAGGTTAAAAGGGAAGTTCTTCATAATGCTCAAATATTTATCACAGATAGATTAAGAATTATTTAATAACTTTAAAATGATTTCTTTAAAACGATTCTATGTGGGCTGTTGACATGGCTCAGTGGGTGAAGTAACTGCTGTGAAACATGAGGACTTGAGTTCTGACCCCAGCACCCACATACAAGCTGGGGTAGTGGTGTACGTCTTTAACCCCCACACTGCGGGGTAGAGATAGGTGGGTCCTGGAACTCACTGGCCAGCCAGTCCAGCCAAATCACATAAACCCCAGGTTAAGTAAGAGACCCTCTCACAAAAAATAAGGTGGGGAGGATCAGGTGCGGGCTCAGTGAACATAACTGCTAACAATTCACACCCTGTGACTGGAGAGCAATTTCTGGAAAAAATTCACGTAAAAAACCAGATGCAGTGATTTGTGTTTGTGCTTCCAGAATTCCTACCCTGAGCTGAGAGGTGGAGGCAGGAGGATTGACCAGAAGCTTGTGGGCCAGCTAGTCAGGAGTGAGCCGCAAGGCAGAATCAACAAGAGGGATCCCGCTTCAGGAAGGTAGAAGGCAAGACAACCCCCCCCTCCAGAGTTGTCCTTTGTCTTCCAAACATGCATAGTGGCATGGGCACTCATGCACACATGCACACACACACGCACACACACTCACACACAGAGAGAAAGAGAGAAGAGAGAGAGAGAGAGAGAGAGAGAGAGAGAGAGAGAGAGAGAGAGAGAAAGAGAACCATTTAGGAAGACATTGAGGTCCGCATCTGGCTTCCATGTGGCATGCACACATATACATGTGTATTTGCACACAAGCATGTAAACATGCATACACTACATGCAAACTCACATACACACAGATATACTTGATACTGTCACCTGCGAATGTGTAAAATTCGTAAGTATAAACTAGCAATGGTACAGAGAGCTTCTCTTCGTATACAGAATCTAACTTCCAGCGAGCCTCAGATTCCCCGAAGAACTACTTGAATTTCAAGAGAGCATCACAATCACAAGACCTCCTTTTGAGACACAAAGTGTCTTTGAAGTTTCAGAGCTCTGTTAGCCAAGCCAAAGTAAAATTTTGTATTTAAAAAATGAAGCAGAAAAGTTGAAAACTCATTTTAGAGTTGATATATAATATGGTCTCTAATCAGTTAAGATTTTGTTCCTAATAAAGGCACTTGGCAGTGATTTTGCTCACCATTGTTCATGGGATTGCTTATATCACAATACAATGTACTATTTCCATGCTTTCTACTTACAATTGAATGCATTTGGCAATAATTAGGAAAACGGAGAATCAAAAGCAAGTTGGCATTGAATGTATAATTATGAAAATCTTCCATAGCTATAAAAATAAATTGCTGAAGAGAAACAACCAACTCCAAAATCCTTTAAATCATTCAATAAACCATTCAAAAGACATCAGGCTGGGAGTTTTAAAATTGGTGACTAGATTTGGCAAGGGTTTCTTGGATGTGACACCAAGATCTCCTACAATATAATACAAAATATACACAGGTTGGACTTCATCAAGAGAGAAATTTTGTTGTTTTTATTTGATTTTATTTTGGTGCTGGTGACCGTTCCTGTTTCCTTTTATCTGCTAGGCAAATACTCAGAGCTATAATCCCAGCCCTCAAATCAAAACCTGAAGGCAACTCTATCAACACACTGAAGAGGCAAACAACAGAAGAGGAGGAAGTATTTATAAATTCTTATGTAAGTAGGGCTCGATATTCAGGAAATTGCTTTAAAACACCCACAAATTCAACAATAAGACAATAAATGCACAAGATTGGAGCAGGTCTTTCCAAAGAAGACAACAAATCAAAACCACAATGCTATACTGTTGCACACCAAATAAGATGACCACAAACAAAAATGAGACAATGAATCTTGGCAAGGAGGAGATAGATGAAGACTTTTACATATTCCTGGTAGGAAGGCAAAGTGATACTGAAAGACCCTACAGACCCCCTCCTCAAAACCCGCAGCTAGCATGCTCCTGGGGGAACGTCCTGTTTGTTTTAAACAAATCTCCGGATCAGCAGCCAGCCTGCTCCCGTAAGAACATCCCAGGTGCCTGAGAGAGCAGGAGATAGAGATAGGAAGACTGCAAGGCAAGATGTCAATAAGATAGGATGTCAACAAAGCAGGTTAGCTATAAGATAGGAACAGGATGACTGTTGCCAGGCATCCATGCTGAGAGAGGAAACCTTTCATGCCCCCCGCCGCATTCCGATAACCACGCTTTTGCTTCTGAAAACTTGCTTCTTGCTGACACCCATGCTGAGAGGGGAAACCATTCATGCCCCCGCCTCATTCCGGTCGATCGATAACCACGCTTTTGCTTCTGTAAACTTGCTTTTTGCTCTTCCCTATAAAAAGCCCGCCCTCCAGTTGGCAGGTGCGCAAGTCCTCCGAAAGACTTGCTGCCCGCAGGTACCTGTGTTTACTCAATAAACCTCTTGCTAATTGCATCCTGTGGCCTGGTCTCGGAGTGTCCTGGTTCTGGGGTCTTCATCAGAGAGGAAAGGTCCCCTCTGAGGGTCTTTCAATACAATCACTTTGACAGCTTTTCAAAAACATGGAATTTCTATTTGTTACAGTAAAGGGTAGATTATTGAATCTACTCTGAAAAGAAAAAAAGGAGATTAGAGTCAGAGTTCTTGGTTTGAAAAGAAAAAAAGGGCGAAGTGTTGTGGGATAATGCTTTTGTACCCTGTAATAATTTGTTATCCATATTGGTTTAATAAAACACTGATTGGCCAGTAACCAGGCAGGACATATAGGCAGGGTGACCAGACTAGGAGAATTCTGGGAAGAGGAAAGGCTCAGTCTGAAGTTGCCACCAAGACAGAGAGGAAGCAAGATGAGAATGCCTCACTGAGTAAGGTTACGAAGACGCATGGCTAAACATAGACAAGAATTATGGGTTAATTTAAGTTGTAAGAGCTAGTTAATAATAAGTCTGAGCTAAATCGTAAAATCACCAAACCTACTTAATTGACATATGAAAAGCATACATACACCTTGGTGTGAGGACAGTTTACACCCATTCTTTTAGTATTTTACACACTAGGACTTGCAATAGTCACCATGCTATACAGTAGCTCTCTGGAGCTTATTCCTTTCATGTAACTGAAATTATATTTTGGCTGAGTTTTTTTTTCTCTTTTATCCTTACTCTCCTGATCAGGAAGTTACTAATTCTACTCGCTACCTCCCCTTTTGAGATAGGGTCTCATGAAAACCAGGCTGCCCTCGAACGCACTATGCAGCTGATGATACCCTTGATTCTCCTTCCTCCACCTTCTGTACGCTGGTAAAACAGCAGGGCCCCACCAGCTCAGTTTACATGACCTGAGGACGGACCCCAGGGCTTTGTGCAGGTCAGTCACGACCAGCACTCCCCATGCTCACATCCCAGTCATATGTCACTCCCCTAACAATTATAATTAGTTAAAAATTCATCTTGAAGTGATTGCAGATTCATATTGTAGGCTGCAAAGAATTCTACAGGTAAGACCAATGCATCCTCATGTGACTTCTTACACAACTAGAATAAAATATCCAATGAATTGGCCTTTTATCAGCTATGCATGCGCGTACGTGTGGGTTCTGCAACTCCACAAGGAAAACACTCACCATCAGACCCTTCTGTTACCCTTTACAGAGAAACAAGTCTTTCTCCTGCCTGCGCTTCCCCCACAGCAACCACGAATCCATTCCCCATTTTAATATTATTTCGCAAGTGTTATGCAAGCGGAGTCACGAAGTATGTATACTTTTGAAATTGGCTTTTGTTCATTGAGCGTAATGTCAAGCTTTGCCCAAGGACATGTGTCAATAGCTCGCTCCTCCCAGTTGTTGAGCAGCGTGCTATGTATGTGTGCATCACAGTTTGTTTAACCGTTCACTTGTTGAACGACGTGTGTATAGTTTCCAGTTTAGAGCTGTTATAAATAAAGCTGCTATGAATGTTCATGTATAAATTCTTCACGAAAATAAGTCTTAATTTTTCTGGGATAAATGCCCAAAAATGTAATTGCTGGGTTGTGTGGTGAGTCCATTTTTAGCTTGGCCAGGAACTGCCAGACTGCTTTGCGGAGTGGCAGTGTCTGAGTAATCTAGTTTCTCCTCAAAGCCATCATGTGCTCCTGACACACATTCTGAACTTCATCAATATTCTTAGCTATGTAGCATTACTGAAGCTTGCACTTAGTTTAGCTGCAATCTGTTCTCTGCTATCTTATATGCTGCTGGTTACTACGACGATATTGTCTAGTTCTGCTTGGCTTGTGTATCCTTCAATTAGTCATGGCAATTACTTTTTAAATAAAATTTATTTTTAGAAGCTTTGGGTACACAAAGAAAATTGAGCAGAAGCCTCAAAGCTCTCACATGGGCCCCCTACTCCAGTAAAATGTATATTTCCCCCGTCATCAACATCATCCTCTACAAACCCAAATGGTACATCTGTTATATTTCATGAACCTAACACATTATCATCCAAATTCACAGTTTATGTTTTTGTTGTGGTGGTGATTTTTTGGTGTTGCTAACCTTTCATGGGATTCAGCAAATGTGTTAGATCATACTACTGTCTTTTTAAACTCACCCTAAGAGGCCAGATACCACAGCCTGAAGAAATTAGGCCTCCACCCTGCAGCTCTCTCTCTGAGATACTATGAGCTGTTCTGTGCTGTGGATTTTATGCTCATGATTTATGCCCTTAACCAGTACCCAGCTCCTCCGTCCTCCTCGTGAAGTATGTCATCTCAAACCTAACTGCATGGTATAAAGCATCCTGCCAGCTCCTTCTACCAACTTACACAAGTCAGGCCCCAAATGGCTCCTTTCTCTGTCCCCTCTCCTCCATCACCCTGCCCACGATGCTCGATGCTGTTCACTCGATTTATTTATGATGCTTTTTTTTTTTTTTTTGGTTTTTCGAGACAGGGTTTCTCTGTGGTTTTGGAGCCTGTCCTGGAACTAGCTCTTGTAGACCAGGCTGGTCTCGAACTCACAGAGATCCGCCTGCCTCTGCCTCCCGATTGCTGGGATTAAAGGCGTGCGCCACCACCGCCCGGCTATTTATGATGCTTTAAGCCATTTCTTTAATGAAGCCCCTCTTCATTTTTAAAGGGAGCCTCTTCTCTTTAAGGCCCACTGTGCTGTTCCTGATAGATACTGTTCCCTTTTGTAATGCTCTTCTGACTCAGGGCCTGAACCCCTCCACCTGTCAAAGCCACTTCCAGAATGATAATCATGTGTTGGCTCCTTTCAGAGCCAACAACCAGGCCACTTTCAATAACAATACATGTCCGCCATTATAATCTACTGGGTAGTTTTGCTAGCCTAAAATTCTTCTCTCTCTGTTTGCTGGGTTTCAGTCTTGCTTTGGTCCCACCCATTCCTCTCTCAGGATGGACCAATCCCCTAATCTGACAGCCAGAATAAACATTCTCTTCTCTTATGGCACTTGTCAGGGATTTTTGTCGTAGTGATGAGAATTTGGTATCTGTGGGCGAATATTTTCCACGACTACTCAAGTACCTTACAGGTAGCATTTGAGTGGAACACATACCTCTTCCTGTTCACTTTGAACAATGTCTAGTTCACTTATCATATTGTTCTAGGATGGCTTTTTCCTTCAGGATACCATAAGAATCCCATTGCCACCTTGATATGGAGGTTACTTAGACTCAGTAGCCATGGCAACAGAATAAGCAGAACAGCAGTGATAGCTAGCTCCAATAGGTCAGTGATAATAGAGCCGTGGACATTCCGAGTGTCACAGAACTCCGTCCTGCCTGTCTTTCTCCATATTGAGAGGTACACGCCAGAGTCTATAAGAAGCAGAAGGTGAGTTGAAAGTGGGATTCCACGGCTTAGCTTCCATGGGATGTCGTTGATGGCGGGACTCTGCACTGATGTAGCTGTTTTTGGATCATCCAGTCTGTAAGTAACCTCAGGTTAGTGAGTCAGCTCATCATGTTGGGGATGGAGAGGAGGCTCCGTCGTGCAGAGAGTGCGTGGCAGAGTCCCTCACAAGGAAGACAACCAGAGTAGGAAGCACACACCCAGTCAGAACTGGAGGCAGACAGGGCAGTCCAGGAGCTACCTCCATGGCCTTTATCCCCCACATCCTAAAGGTCCTATGACCTCTCCAAATGGTGCTACCAGCTGGGAACACCTGAGCCTGTAGGGGAGCTCTTCACATTTGAACCATAATGTAGAGTAACTCCCCACTAATGGCTGCCGTGGTTTGATGCTTATTGTCTCCCAAAGGATTTACGCCAAAGTTTTTGGTTCTCAGTGTGGACTCTTTTGGGGGTGCTGTGGGCCTTTGGAAGAAGGGACCTTACAGGAAGGTCTTTGGTCATTGAGGGGATTCCCTGAAAAAGGAGCATAGGGCCCCAGTTCCTCCACTCATCTCTCTCATTCTCTAGTTATGTAGTGATCAGTTTGTTCACCATGTGCACCTCTGAGGTGGGATTCCCCTCTGTATGCTAGGAATATATTTTATTACCATTGGTTATTAAAGAAAGTTTCGGCCAATGGCTTAGTAGAATACAGTCAGGTGGGAAATCTGAACAGAGATATATAGAGAGAGTAGGCGGAGTCAGAGAGCCGCCATGTAGCCACCAAAGGAGACAGATGCCCTGGAAACCTTACTGGTAAACCATGAGCCTCGTGGTTAAATATAGAATAATATAAATGGGTTAATTTAAGATGTAAGACTTAGTTATAAGAGTCATAAGCGAATGGGCCAAGCAGTGATACAGTTAATATAGTTTCTGTGTAATTATTTCGGGTCTGGGTGGCCAGGAATGAACAAACAGCCTCTGCATATACCCCACCATTGCCCTGTGGCTTCCTGGCAATGTTGGAAAAGCAATGGGTTTGCCAGACCCCAATTGGGGCTTTAAGACCACGAGCAAGACTATACCTTTTCTTCCGTAAGTTAGTTACCTCGGGTATTTTGTTAATAGTTACAGGCTTACCAACACTCACACTGAGTTGTTTGGGAGGGGATTCACACTGAAAACAATGTAGAAGAACCTGGTTTAGTGACCATCAAGATCAAGAGATAACTTATAACAACCACCTGTAAATGCCTTTAATTCTGAGTAGATTAAGCCTGAGAAATGTGATTTAATGACTATAAAATCCTTAGGTGCAACCAGGAACTTCATTTTCTTATTGTGAGTGAGCGGGCCCTGATAAAATTTATTCAATTATTAATATGTCTACATCATTATTCACACCTGGGCTCCTTAGGCCAAGGAGAATTAAGCTGTGTGACTTGGCATGAATCACTTTCCTTTGCTGATTCTCTGTTTTTATAATGACTTTCAGTAAACTAGCAAGGGCCAAGCAGGGTGGGAGCCTTGGCCGCCACTATTCTAATATTAGAAAGTAGATGATGTTTCACATACACAATGTGTAAGTCATTGTCAGTGGACTCACACAGGTGACCTTTGGCTGCTGAAATCAGCACTCTGCATTTTCTTTTACATTAGCAGAAATTTTGTTTCTTTATCTCAGGGAAAATGAAATAAAAGCAAAGACAATCTTAGGCGAAAAGGTTATTTCATGTCTTAGTAAAGGAGTTACAAGCACAGGCCGGAAACACAAGAGGAAGCCCCGACTTTAACGGTGTGGTGCTGTTGCCATTGTGGCTTCATTTCTGGCATTTCCAGGGTGTCTCAGCAAACAGATGGTGGCAGCCATAGCAAACAACTCATCAAGAATGAAGTTCAGAATATCAGCACTAATAACTATTACTGGGTTTTAATTTTATTTGAAGTAACAATCCTACTCTTTTTTTCTTTTTCTTTTTTTGTATCTTGGCGCCAGAATGTTCTTTAAATATTCAACAGTGACCCGCATTCTCGTGTTACTAACCTGTACTCCCTGAGTGGGCCGGTCTGTCCAGATGGAGATGGGATGTGATAACACAGGAATGTATAGAATTAAAGTCTGTCCCAGCCCTGACTTTGAACTCAGCCATATTCTTGGCTCTACCTTCAAAACATACTCAGAATCAGACCAATATGGAGCCAGTGTGTGGCTGAAAAGGACCACAGATCCAGAGCTGATTTTGAACACAGTAAGAATTATAGTCGCCTCCTGATTGTAATAATGCTGTCTCC
Organism: Microtus pennsylvanicus; assembly: GCF_037038515.1. Lineage (NCBI taxonomy): Eukaryota > Metazoa > Chordata > Mammalia > Rodentia > Cricetidae > Microtus > Microtus pennsylvanicus. The sequence goes on along the minus strand of NC_134580.1, from coordinate 64,934,891 downwards.
CATTCTAAGCAGTAAAATATGCCTGACCTGGACATGTGATGTACTTTCGATATCAATGATAAGCCACACTCAGTGATTTAGGCCAACAAAATACTGCAGGGATGATGTAAAGGCCTGTGTAGTAGGGGGTGTGGCTGAGAAATGCACTTTCTACTTTCCTTAGGTCACAGTAAACTCTAAGAAATGAACTGGAGTGGATTTGGGGTTTTGCCTGGTAACTAGGTAGGCACCCAGGCCAGCTCCAACATTCCTGGAAGGGAAAGGAGGCCATCCAGATTCTCAGAGCTATGTCTACACCTGTGAGCATCTAGGCGGTAAAGACGCACAACTGTATGTGCTGCTGAGTTTCGAATTATCTGTATCTGCACACAGAGAGGACTAATTAGTACTTCACATTGTTAGCCATCTCTGGGCGAGGGACACAGTGTTTATTGCACTATTTCTTTTTACTGTTTTATCCGTTTGAAAAAATTGAAACTTTTTTTTTTTTTTAAAAAAAGCTGCTTTGCAGGCACAATGAAATTAAGAATATGGGTTCACTTAAAAATATGAGTTTAAAGGGGAGATAACAAGAGAAGAAACAAAAGGGAAGCTGGTCGAACCAAGAAAAGATGTTAAGGAGAAAAATAAAACCATGGCCCAACTTCAAACCACATGTAGACACAGCTTGAGGAAAACACAGGACGTGACGGGAGAGGATGTGAAGTGAAAACGATCCGACAGAAGATCAGAGATACGGGAGACAGAAAGCGTGAGGAAGCCGGAGTCAGGTGTTACTCATTCGGTCAGACATCTATTTGGGATTTACTCAGCAACTGCTAAATATTAGGCCCCATGTCGGGACTCAAGGATGAAAAGTCCCTCAAGATGTTCAGAGGAAGCAGAGAAAGCAACAGTCACAGACAGAGAACACCTGTGAAGAGTGAGCGTATGGCGTGTGTTCCTTACAGTCCGCAGAACAGAGCACACGGCGCGGCTCTGCCTAGGCTGCTCCGCGTGGTGACTAAGACAATAAAATTTACCCTTTCACGGTTTCAGAGTCCAGAAGACAAAATCCAATCTTGTTGAGATGAAACCAAGGAGCTGGGAGAGCTCTGCTCCCCCTGGAGTCTCTAGAGGAGAGTCCATCCATCGTCTCATCTGGCTACTTCAGGCTGCTGGAGTCCTGGTCTGTGGCTATACCACCGTGGGGCTGGCTCTATGTTCGTACTGTTTTCTCCTGTGTCCATTCCCCTGTGCCTTCCTGTTTTAAGGACATGAGCAGTGACATTTGGGGCACAACTGACTGATCTAGGATAGTCTCCCCATCTCGAGAGCTTTGCCCTTAATTAATTACATTTGCCAAGTCTTTATGTTACGCAAAGAAGCAACATTCATGGCTGATTTAGGGATTTGGGTGTAGGTCCATTTTAAGGGGTATGGCGAGCAGGTACAGCACCACAGAGTGTACCAAAGGGCCTTGCAACAGAGAATGCCAGCATGGTTGATGGGAGAGGCCGGCAAGAGTCTCTATATCCCAGGGCATAAAGGACCCTGGATGGGAACATGCCCAGGTTTAGCGGGTCCACTCCCCTTTCCATCTCTGTGGAAACGTCCAGACCACTGACTCAAAAGAAGTTTCAGGAGTCCAGACCCATGGTCACACGACACCTTGTTTTGGGGCTTGTTGCAATATGGCAGGAGTATGTGGCAGAAGAGAACTGTTTACTTCCCAGCTGCCATGAAGCAAGAGGAGCAACCTGTCCCAATATCCCAATCAAGGGCATGCCCCAAACAACTTGACATTTTTGCACTGGGTCCCTCCTCCTCTAGGTGCCAGCAGTTCCCCTTTGAGCCACAGGCAAGGGACCAAACCTTGAGCACACAGCCTTGGGGACTTTGGAAATTCAAACTATTACAAGTGCAGAGGATCGACAGTGGGGGAGGAGACCAGGGAGCAGAAGGCTAATTACGAGATGGCATTCAGGGGGTTAAGCAAGAAAGAGGAGCAATGAGAGTAACTGCAAGAAGGTCATGCAGAAATACTATCCACAGCAGTAAATACCAGGCACAACCCGGAATCTATGATCCAGCTTAGATTACTGGGTGGGTTAGACTGTTCTTACTATTAACCTCCTTGACTATTGTAGACAATGGAGTTGTCAGTATTACTGTTCCAAATAGAGATAAAACTATAATCTCATGTGAAAAAGGAGAAAACTGCAGTGAAGAGTAGATTTTTAAATCTTTTATCTTATTGTGGCACGCTATAGCCATTTGCTATGTGCTATAGGGTTATCACATTCCTATTCTGATGAGTCTCATGACGTTAGATCCATCTGGTGATTATAAAAACCACCAGGAAAAGGTCGGAGTTACGTAACTCTGTGTATCATCGCGATTCTACACACGGTTCTGTGCCAGTTTCTAATCAACCTTAAAACCTCAGTAGACAACCCCAACATATGGCCTTCCCATACAATTAAGAACTATTATATTTTATCTTTTATTAGAGAACACATTTATTTCCACGATTGTACATTCCCCCATTAAAACCAGCAGTAAACTTGGTTTGCCAAGATGCCGTTGGGCTTTCACGTCTGAGAAACTGAAGTTCCAGCAGCGCATGGGAGAAGGAACACATTTGGTAACTCTTCTGCAGAAGGTTTTTAACACGATGTTAAAGGAGAGAGAGGTGAGAAAAGGCAAGATTCTAGTTCAGAAAATATTGAACTGGGTTCTATTACAAAACAACTTAGTCCTGTCTAATATTGGGAAGGGAATCTCTTAAGTCCCCGACTGCCGCACTGAATACAAGAATGCTACTGTTCACCCCCAGATTCGTATAATCGTGATTTCAAAGCCTCTAATTCTTTGTAAAGAATCAGGAATGTGGCTGCCTTTTGTGGGCCCGGACTAGGGGGTCCGAAAGCTGGATGCTGTGAGCCTTCTTGGCTGCAAAGTCTTCCTCTACACCTGCCTGGGTTTTCAGACCACTGATGTGGGATTCCCCTCTGTATGCTGTGACTATGTCTTATTACCATTGCTTAATTAAGAAGCTCTTTCAGCCAATGGCTTAGCAGAATAAAACCAGGTGGGAAATCTGAACAGACATAGAGACAGTAGGTGGAGTCCAAGAGATGCCATGTAGCTGCCGAAGGAGAAGGACCCCAGAACCTTACCAGCAGGCCACAGCCTCGTGGCAATACACAGATTAATGGAAATGGGTTAATTTGAGGTATAAGAACTAGTTAGGGATACGCTTTAATCATTGGCCAAATAGTGCTGTAGTTAATATAGTTTCTGTGTGATTATTTGGGTCTGGGTAGCCAGGAAATGAACAAGCACAGTCTCCATTTACAGACCCATGGTTCTTTGGGGGAACAATGCCTGCTTTGAGCTCCAGCACTCCTTGGCCACAACTTTCCCTGAACACGGAACTCCACTGATCCTATCAGATGCTAGCCACTGGATGAGTTTCTGCCCGAGTTTGGGGAAGGGGCAGGATGTTGCCTCACACTGTCTGATCTCTGCCAAAGCCTCCTGGGGCTCTTGCATCCATCAGATCCAATCTTTATGAAGCTGAGGCAGGGATCATTTAAGTTTTCTCTATGCCTTGTACATAGTGATATAGATCTTTGGCTACCTCTAAAAGGCCAGGACTCAAAGCTAATTTCCCCTACTTCAACTTCTATGTTAGCAAAAATTGTCCTATCCCACTGGTTCAGTAGTCAGGTTGCAACAAACATCATAGTCAACATACATATGACACCCGTACTTATTAATGGTTACCAGGCTACTTGATCATAAGACTTTTAAACGGCTCTGCATGTAAATCTCTTCATGAACGTGACAGTTGTTCGAAAGATGGTATTGGCTTGAATCTTAGCCACAACTGTTCATTTTTTCCCCACCACTATGACTCACATAGCCACAGCCAAAGGTGTCTAATATTTTCTTTCTATTCCTGCTCACATGTTCATAGTTACATGCAGTACCATATCCACTCTGGAAGTTTCATAGGGGCAGTCAGAGACTGTAAACCAAGAACACTCCTTCAAGTGTTTGTCAGTGCTTTTAACATTTTAATTATGGATTTACCATTTGTACCAAGTGATGCTATGATTTATGGATGGAAAGTGGAATAATTAAATAAGGAAGATTAGCACCTAGATCACAGACTTATCATTCTTATGGAGAGGAAATCTGAAATTGTCTCTTTACTGTTTTAAGTGCGCAATCCATTACTAATATTCAGCCCTGTGCAAAAGAGCTCAACAATCCAACCCCCCTCCTCCTGAGACTGTATCCTTTGGCCACCATCGCGCTAGCTCTTCCACCTCCCAGCTTACACAGCCACCATTATGCGTTAGGGGTTCAATTGTTTTAGATTCCGCACATAAGTGAGAACATGTGGTTTTATCTTTCTACGGCTGCCTTATTCCACGGAGCTTAATGTTCTCTAATTCCGTGTTGTTGGAAGTGACAGAATTTCTTTCCCTTTTAGGTTTAATAGTGTTCCACTGTGTGTCTATGCCACACCTTCTTTCCCACTCATCTGTCAGAGGACACTTATACTGGCTCCCTGACTTGCTTATTGTGAATAATATTACCACAGACTTGAGAGGCAGTGCAGGTATCCATCTCTTAAACATACTGATTCCAATCTTTGGGGTAAATACCAAGATGTGGGATTGCTGGATCATATGGCAATGCTATTTTTAGAGGGTTTTTTTTGGTAATTTTTAAGTATTTCTGAAGCACTTGCATTCTCTCCATCTTTCTGTCTCCCTCCCTTCCCTCTCCCACATACAAGTTCAAACATGTCCCAAAAGTACAGCTACATTTGAGAACACACTGTAGTCTTCTGACTTGGCTGTTTCAGTCCTGTGCTGCTCTGTTGAGAAGGGCTCTCAGCACTCTGGGTAGACTAATCATTTAGTTTGGGTCCTCTTTGTTGATTGGCTTACATAACTTCTTTCATTAATTTTTCCACCAACAGGAAAAATACAAGGTTTTTCTAGATGTATTTGACAGGGAGGGGAGAAGCCTAGAACTCAGAAATAAGTCATAGCCTAGAGATGGTCTAGTGAAAAGGATTAAAAAACTGAATCCTACAGCCTAAACTTTTACAGAGACCACTTCTCAGGCCCTGTCCACACAGACAAGGACACTACCTGGAGAGGAATACTCCCCAGGTGGTGAGCTAGGGTATAGAAAGAGAGATGGATGAGCTGAGATGTGCAGGCCAAGGGCTGCCATGGAGGCAGCTGACAGGGAGGTTTTGCCTACCTGGTGGGAACTTCTACTTGGACCAATCAATACCGCCTCTTGGTCACAGGGACCCTGTTTCATGGAGATCCTAGCCTTCCCAAGGAGACCCACATTCTTCAGGAATGTCAGGCCCAGCACCTCTGGCTTTGGGGACTAATACAAAACAGGTCAGGAATAGTGTCTGGACAGATGAAAACTCCAGTTTGATTCTTCATTTGTATTTTAATAAATAAAGCTTGCCTGAAGATCAGAGAGTAAAACAGCCCCACTGGTCAGCCTTACGGACCAGGCAGTGGTGACACACATCTTTAATCCCAGCAGCCACACTAGTTGCCATAGAAACCAGACAGTGGTGGTGCTTGCCTTTAATCCTAGCACTAGAGAAGAAAATAAGACATGAGGATACAGCTCTCAGTCTCATTCTGAGAATTCCTGGAGGCAGGATTGCCATTTCGGACAGAGGCAGAGGGAAGAGGCAGTGGCTGGCTGTTTTGCTTTTCTGACCTTCAGGTTGAACACCAGTTTCTGTCTCTGGGTTTTTATTAATCATGCTACACCTGTTGTCTCATTAAGTCTTCCTTCCCTGGAGTGTAGAAGTCTGTCACCTAGAGAGGAGAGTTCGCTACAGTGGGACCAACAACTGAGGAACACAAGCTAAAAATCAGAGTGAGAGACTGAATGCTTACCATACTGTCAGAGGTCCTGCACCAAAGCATTGGTGAACGCTTACCATATTGTCAGAGGTCCTGCACCAAAGCATTGGTGAATCCAGAGCTAATGTAGCTTTATCCTTGATCAAAATGGATTTGTTTCTTTTATTTTTTAATCCAATTACATTTGCATGACTTTCTGCCTGAACCTCTTTCCTTGCAAAGCATTCTTGGTAGAGAGGGCTAGTTCTACAGCCAGAAGAGAGACTGACTCTTATTAAAAGTTAAAGAAGTTAGGCCAGCGGTTCAGGTTCTTAAAATAAGAAAACAGTTTGATAATTGCAAAGAACATAAGTTTTGGAGACTTGGGAAATCAGCCAGGGCCTCAGCAGGCAGCTGGACATTCTTTTTACAAAGTGGCGGTATGACTCAACACACTCAGGGCGTGTCTTTGGAGGACTCACGACTAAATACAACCCGAAATGAAGTGGAGTGCATGAGTAAGCACAGATATTGACATTAGAGACCATTTTCCGGCACCTCCTGATGTGTGCCGTGATGACAGGAGACCATGCTAAAAGTGAATATGGCCAAGTGACGAGGCTGGGCCAGAGCACAGGTGTGAACAACCTCAACGCAAGCGGGAGGCGAGTGGAGTGTTAGCTGCCTCCTCCCCAGGGCGGTTATAACACTCTGGTGGTTACGGAGACCGAATGAAGAACCTTGACTCTGTACAACACATAAGTCGGTTAGAACAAGGAACAAAAGGAGGTAAAACACTGATTCTTTAGGAGAAAACAAAATAGGAAGGAACTGCAAAAAACCAAGGGGGGGGGATGAAGAGAGGTGTGGTTCAGTAGGTAAAAAAAATCCAAGCGGGGGTGGGGTGTTTGAGAGGGGTGTGACTCAGTAGATAAAATGCCTGCCATGATAGCATGAGGATCTGGGTTTGGAACATGGGAACCTACAAAGAAAGCCAAACATGTGGCAGATAGATATCTGTAACTCAGTGTTGAGACAAATGGATCCCTGGAGTCACAGGTCAGCCAGTCTACCCAAATTGGTCTGTCCCAGATTCAGTGAGAGAGCCTATCTCCAAGGCTGCTGCTGCTGTTGATGGTGATGCTGAGAGTGACCAGCAAAGACTCTCAACATCAACCTCTGCCCTTCACAGCCATGCACACACGTGTGCACACACATGCACACAAACACACATATAAAATTAAAAATCCGAAGCTAAAACAAGCATAAAATTTAATGTTAACCCTGACTGAGTCTTCTCAGGTTGAGCATGCTGGTTCTCCCCCAGTCAGGGAGCGCATGAGATGTGACCACAATTCCTACCACCAACACCTCCATTAGCTGTTCCTAGCGCTGCACACCCGACCTTCCCAACCTGAAAGAGTGAAAATAGTAAAAGACGTTAGAGAATCCTTGCTTTACCCCTTCAAGACACCAAGGGTTCCCATTGGACTCTCTCCAATTAGAACGTGGAGATGAAGAGGAGACCACCATCAAAGAGTCAGGTTGGCACTAGACAGAGACGCACAGTGATTGCGTGTTAAACAAAATGAAGTTTTATCAAACAGCTGATGGGAGGGTTCATAATTTCATTTGTGTTGAATCCCAAATTCCTGACTACAATATGTATTTCTATGACTTTCCTACAGCACAGGTTGCTTGTACTAATAATGGCTGTGCTTATTTGGTATTTGCTATGTGTTTGATATTTTACTATTTGGCATGTATTATTTTATTCTTACAATGCTCACGCAGGGTAGGCATGTCCTCATCATTTCAGTAGAGAATGCCGAGAAATAGGGAAATGGAGAAGCCCACACCACACCAGTAAAGATGCTTCAAAAACTATTCCATTAAGAACAAACTCTATCTGTACAGCCACTGCAGAACCGCTTCAGGAATGCCACCCCTACAAGTATGCCTACTCAGAGGCCAGCATGAACAACCATCCATGCTTTAGAAAGAAATGAGCAAAATCCCACTTCTGCCCCCCAAAACAAGAACAACACAAAACAACAACAACAACAAACCCCAAAACACTGGCCTGACTTTGTGGTGATCACTTTTTGGTTCTTCCTATAAAGTAAGTTTGTATCTTCAGCATTTGAATGCTGTCTCTCCTCCCCCTTTTATATTTTTTAATCCTATTTTAATCAACATTTTCTCCCCTCTCCTTGTGCAAAGGTGAATTCTGAAGAAAGGAGGCCATGTAAATCTGTAATTTGGCAAGTTTTCTACAGTCTAGATTTGGCGGTTAGGCAATGCAAATATTATAATTAGCATGGGAGGTGTCAGGTGGATTTAACCGCAAACATCTGGTCTGCCAAGTTCACAAGGGCATTAAGACTAACAAAAAAGTCTTTCCTTTATTTTTCCTTTTTCCTAAACAAAAGCTTCAATAAAATTGCTTGACGCTTTGTATATTTACTTCTAAGAAAGTCTGAGAAAGGAAAAACGCCATATTAGATGTATAAGATAGGTTTTTAAAAATCAGCAAGTATAAACCAAAAAAAATGTTTTTAAATTCCCTTAGGAAGGATATGGAAATGACCAGCTGTCTCTACCCAGGCCTGTGAGTATTTGAAGACTTAGCACTTTTCTTTCTTTTGGAGAGTTATGCAGCCACGGGCAGAAAAGAGACGGATGAGAGCAGAGCTAAATCAGCAGGGGCAATGCAGGGCTCATCGCGGGCTCTGTCAGCACCGCCGAGACAAGCCTCGCTCATCTCTCTCTCCACGTTCACTCCTAACACCACATTCTTCTCAAGCTTCATCTCCAGCAGCAGCAGCCTTTAGGTGTGGACTATAAATAGACGTGCTACTGAGCTTGACTGCTCGCTGTGCGATCTTGGAGCAAGTTACTCAACACAAGCTTGCTTGCATGAGCAGTGAGGATAATGTGCACTTCACAAATTTGCTGTGTAGCTCCAAAGACGAAACAGTTACAAGTGTCACCCAGTAAATCCATAACAAATGCAGGCCTCTCCGACTTTGCCTCCTCTTTGTCAACTTGTGTCAATTTTCTTTAAGCATGTTGACTTTAAAAATTCTAGCTATTGAGAATCTAAGTTCAAATCAAGGACATTAAAAATTCTGAATTTTCATCTCATCCTATACAGAGTAACCCTTTAGCCACATCCTTGCAAATTCCAGCAATTTATGAACGTGAGGACCTAATATCAAAACCCTTCATCGCTGCTCTTCCCAGCTTTCCTCTCGCCTGTCCTCTCCTTTCTCTCTCCATGCTGGTTCTTTATTCGACATACAGTAGGACTGGATCTAAAGATCCCAAACCAATCGTACCAGCAAGGAAACTGGCTCTGGGAGATGAAGTGCTTCCCTCAAGTGCAGTCAGCTACTTAACACCATCAAAGCAACCGGCTCTAAGGCTGGCTGGAAACCAGATGTCAGCACTGGTTACATGGTTACATTACCAGCAACTGAAACAAGGGGAGGGCCAAGAGAGGTCAAGGTAGGAGCTCCCTGGGACCTGCAGGCTAAGAAATACTAGAACCCAGTTTTGTTTGTTAGTTTTTGATTGTATGTGTATTTTTATGTGGTATACTAGTGTATGTGCAAGTGTGTGTGTGTGTGTGTGTGTGTGTGTGTGTGTGTGTGTGTGTGTGTGTGTGTGTGACAGAGAGAGAGAGAGAGAGACAGAGAGACAGAGAGAGAGAGGTTCACGTAGAGGCCAGAAGTTGATGTTGCATGTCTTTCTTGACTATTTTCCACCTTATATATGGACTCAGAGTGTCTTGCTCAAGCCTAGAACTTACTGGTTTAGCTAGTCTCCTTATATCACTTGCTCTGGGGAATCTCAGCTTCCGGAGTGCAGGGACTACAAGAGACCATCACAGCCACCTAGCATTTGCATGGATTCTGGACCCTCTGTTTACATGGCAAGTGTTTTACCCATTCACATGTCCTGAGTGTGAACGTCTAACGCTTAAGGATATGGTGGGAACTTGAAATTTTATAGTTAATTTCATTTTAAAAATTTATTCCTTGAAACACAACCTTAGTTCCCAATTTAAATATCAACATGTCACCATTTAAATGTAATTTATTATGCATCAGTGACTTTATAGGAATTTGATAGTCCAGACAATTCACCAAATGTCTTCAAAGCTTAGCTAAAAAGGGGGCTGGAGAGATGGGTCAGTGGCTAAAAGCACTGACTATTATTCCAGAGGACCTGACACCTATGGCAAAACCCACTAGTGTACATAAAATAAAAATAAATAAATTAAAAAGAAACTTAACTAAAAAGGGCAAGAAACCAGGTGCTTCCTATGATGGAAGATGAATTCTCCTTTAAAAAAAAAAATCTGAGGGCTGGAGAGATGGCTCAGTGGTTAAGAGCTTTGCCTGCTCTTCCAATGGTCCTGAGTTCAATTCCCGGCAACCACATGGTGGCTCACAACCATCTGTAATGAGGTCTGATGCCCTCTTCTGGCCTGCAGACATAAACACAGACAGAATATTGTATGCATAATAAATAAATAAATAAATAATCTGAATCATATTCTCATATTTTGGTAAATGGGGCTTTTTTCTTTTTCTTTTTTTTTCTTCTTCTTCTTCTTCTTTTTTTTTTTTTTTTGGTTTTTCAAGATAGGTTTTCTCTGTAGCTTTGGGGCCTGTCCTGGAACTAGCACTGGCCTTGAACTCACAGAGATCGGCCTGCCTCTGCCTTAGGAGTGCTGGGATTAAAGGTGTGTGCCACCACTGCCCAGCTACAAATGGGCTTCTTTGAGGTTCACAGTTTTGACCTTTGATAAATCTTTGGCTTTTATTTGTATAAGTAATAGGGCATTTTAAATATAACTTTTAGATAGTAAATATCAAACTAAGATAAAGTTTTAATCTCATTTTTAAACTTGCGTGTGTGTGTGTGTGTGTGTGTGTGTGTGTGTACCATGCACTTTATGCATGTTGGAGCCTGTGGAGGCCAGAAGAGGATGCCAACTCTTCTGGAACTAAAGTCATAGGCAGGAGGTTGTGCACCATCCTGTAGGTGCTGGGAACTGGACCCATCCATGTCTTCTGCAAGAGCAGTAAATGCTCTTAACTGCTGATCTTTCCAGCCCCAGCTAATCTCATCCTTAAATGTTGGCAAGGCATTAAACATTTAAAACTTCCCTGAAGGTCAAACATGACACATCATATCTACGTACCAGATCTAGTCCACATCTGGCCAGTCTGAGGCCTCTACCTCCTGTTAGCCTAATTTAGATGTTCTAAAATTTAATTTGCCTTGACTTTTGCACTGCCTGCTCGACAAACTTCAATGGCTCCTGACTGTCTGCTAGATAAAACCTTAACTTCCTTACTTCCCCTTTAAGGCAATCCAGGATCAGATCCAAGGTCTTAAACCCTGTTCCCACTTCACAGTCTCCATTTCCCATAACAACCACATCCTTTGGACCCGACTCAAGGCATGGAACTTTCTAGAAAACACAGCTGTTCCTTGTTCCCAGGGTTCCCCTCTCTGAAATGTCCTCCACCTTTGCATTCCTACTTCAAAGTCCCACCCATCCTTAAGTGTCCAGCTGAGACAGCCACAGGCTTTTCTGAAACTCACACAATACCATATACCCCTGTCTTGGAGTTACACACACCTAATAACATTCCTGAAAGAAATGTTTGGGTCTTGGGCTACAGTGAATATTCCCACAGTGCTTTGTACTCGCAGTGAGCCCAGTAGACAGATCAGGAACACTAGCCTTTTGTCCTGGAAATGTGTGGGTACAACATAAACCAAGTCAGCAGAACTCTAAACTTCCACATCTAAACTTCCACAACAGAACAGGGGAGTTTTTGTCTGTCTGTCTGTCTGTCTGTCTGTCTGTCTGTCTGTCTGTTTGTTTGTTTCAAGTGGGACAGGCTCTCAATGCAAAACTCGCGGTGGCTTCTCAGGATGCCAGCCCAGACTTTTGCTCCAGGCATTCTTACATCTCTTTACCACTTTTATGTGGGCACCATCACACGAGAGGACTTTTCAGCAGAGGAAGGCTAGTGGGTAAGACCTGACAGCAATTGCTGTGAAAGCAGACAGCTAGCTGGGCCACCAAGGTGACAAACCCACGAAACATTGAACAGCCAGTTCTAGCCTGCTGGTTGCTCCCAGTGCTAATGTTGACTGTGGGACTTGGGAACTCAAATCTCACACTTGTTTCTCTCTCTCTCTCTCTCTCTCTCTCTCTCTCTCTCTCTCTCTCTCTCTCTCTCTCTCTCTCTCTCTGTCTCTCTCTCTCTCTCTCTCTCTCTCTCTCTCTCTGTCTCTCTCTCTCTCTCTGTCTCTCTCTCTTCCTTTTTGAGAGCTCACTCCCATATCCAGCCATCTCTCTATTCAGCTAGTGCCAAAAAGGAAAAGCTAGATTTTATTTTACTTTTACTGCCCTACATAGGACTAGTGGCACTTGATAAAATGTTTGCTGAATGGATTTTAACATTCAATTTTTACTTTTCCTTGAAACAAGAGTAATTATCCATTCGGCAGCAAGCAAAAGAATAAAGGACTCTGGCTTTTAAGAGGGCCCAGTTCTGCATGCTCACGGGAAAAGCTGGCGTTCTTATTTGAAGCCAACAAGGGTTGAGGTGTCAGCTTAGCAGTTCCAATTAGCATATTCTGGAACACCCTTTCTGACTTGAACAACTGTGTACTAGCAAGGGCAAGTAAAGCCTCGCAAACATTGTCACATGATAATCTGTGCTTGGGAAGGCCAAGCAATCAAGAGTTCCAGGATGTGTTGAAGACAACTGATGACCACATACGTTCTCCCTGTGAAGACAGCGCTTTGCTGTTTTGAATGGTGCCATGGTTGGTCGCATCTACGATCTAATATTTTACCAAGAGCAGATCATTCGTTCTTAAACTTTTATTGGGATTGTGTCTATTGCAAGCATAAGACATACTGAGGAAGTCCCCATGGAAAGAAAGTCTGTTCTTTGTAATTCTGTGGGTAGAGCAAGGAGAAATAGTATAGGTCTCCAAGCAAGTCCCTGTCCCCATTTTATTATCTTTTTTGACAAAACAGACTTAAAGCAAAATTAATCAGGTGGGCTAAGTTTATTTACTCTTTATACAAATCACCTCTGAGTTTGGAAACTAACATTCAAGATAATTTTCAAGCATAAAAGGAATCTAACCCTTTGATTAGTTATTAAAATCTCACACTTAGGACAATAGTAACACAATTTTATGGATGCATTCTTGTAACAAAAAAAAAAAGATTCATGGCTTTGTTAATGCATAAGACCAAAGTAACAGGGTTAGGAAAACTGGAAGTCTGAAACCAATCCATGAAAGCTCGCTTGCCCTGCTTGAAAGAATACAAACGCTGCTAGAGGAAGAACTTTTTTCCTCTCCCTGACCTTGAGGGTCATGCAAAAATAAATGAGCACCCCATCCCCTTTGATGCTCATATATGCATACATTGTGTGTGTGTTTGTGTGTGTGTGCATATATAATCTCCAGCATAAACCCGTGTTGTTTAGGCTGACAATCTTGTTTTCCCAAAGAGCAAGCGATGAAGAACTACAGCCTGAAAATATTAGTGTTTCTCCTAGGGAAGGGTGATGCTGAGATCTTGGGGACACGACTCTGCAGAGTTGACACTGGGAGGCCCATAATGAGTTTTTGCTTCTGAGAAAGGTGTCACTTTTCTTTTTTTAAACTGTGAAAGGAACCTGGGGTGAAAATAAGTAGAAATCCACTCCTATTGCCCTCAGATCCTTGCAGAAGGGGAGGGAAGACTCGAGCTGGGAAAGCGAGGTTCCTGGGGACCCAGCGGCCCACGAGTGAGGCCGGGAGCGTCCTAGGGGGAGGGGGTCTGCTGTGAGGAGGGGAGGGGGTGAACGTGTGGCGGCGTCACATGTCGCTCTGCCCACTCGCAGGCCGCTGTCGCGAGCGCGGAGAGCTGACAGGAAGGCCTGGAGGCTCCGCGGGGCCTGCGTGGGGCTGGCGATCGCCGCGCCCTGGTGCGAGCGGCGGCCTTACCTGGTTTCTGCGGTACCAGGCGCTCGAGAGCGAGCCGTTGCCCGGGCCCGGCGCCCAGTACGTGAAGTTCCGAGACAGCTCGTCCAGGACTGCCGAGGCATCGTCCTCGGGGCCCGTGGGCACCGGCGCCGCCATGGGGACTGGCTCCGCGTTAGGGCTCGGGTGCCGCGCCTCCCCGCCCGCCGCTCCCCCGCAGCCGCAGCCACTTCCTGCCGGGCGGGCGACAGGGCGCGGGCACCTGGCTCCCAAGGCGCGCAGGTGCGGTCGGGCTCGGCCTAGCTGTCGCGTCTCCTTGCTCTACCCGGGTGTCCACACCTGTCAGGGCAAGAATGAGGTCATCTCCTTTGCCTCCAGGATCTACTGCGTGCAGAGCAAATGTTTGCCCAAGTGCAGGAAGGAAAGGAGCCATCAGTTAACTCAAAGAGTGACCCTCTCCCTTGGCAATCCCACTCCTCGCATGTAGAAGGTCTAAAATGGTCCACATATGGGGGTACGGGGAGAGAGAGTCATGACTTCTCTCTTTCCAGTATTGTGAGCAGTGTGGGGATTAAGAGCCCAACAATGGACTGACCCTTGGGAACTATTCCTGGGAGAGAGAAGAGATACCCTAATGCAGATGAAGGCCCCCAAGGTGTGTGCGGTGACTGGATGAGCTTTCTGTCAGACAGGGTCATGGAGACTGCGGAAAAGTCGCCAGCTGCTATATATAAAGATGTAGGTTCGGACAGAAACGCTAAGAACAACCTCAAGAGCTCCTACGGGCTGTTCTGGTCTGACCTGTTTTTAACTCTGTCACTACAAGCGATCTCTGCATCATCTCTCACTTTGAGCGTTCTGTGATCTTGTGCTGTTGCCCGAAGCGTCTGCGCTTGGAATTTTTTTTTTGTTTATAGGACACTGGGATTCTGCTTAAGCAACATACTTAACATTCATAACTTTGACTTCGAGAGAAGGCCGGAGTGGGGAGGAGGGAGGGGAGGAAGGAGAGGGAGAAAGGAAGGGAGGGAGAGAGGGAGGGTTATTTTTTCAGAATCCTGTCTAGCTGGGACCCGGGAGAAGGCTGTGATGCCTCCTTCGGGAAAATATGAAATGAGAGAAGAAAGTGTGAAAAGTCATCCAGGTTCTGCAGAAACACGGGAAGTCATCTCCACAGGTGTTGTTTCCTGCTTGAGCAACCAAAATGTTGAGTCAGTAATTAATAATTGTAGCAACTATTCTCAATTTAAAGAAACAAACTTATTTTAAATAAATATCTTAAGGAAAAATACCTATTTGCTGTATTCCATTATTTCCATAAGTATGGGGGGCTAGGAATTGAACCCATTGCTTTTTGCATGCTAAGCAAGCACTAGACCCCCGGGACACATGCCTGTCATGTGATTCTATGATGTCACTTCTATTCCCTTTGCTTTGCCATGCCTGGTATCCTCCCACCCTCTATTAGAAAATGTTTTTTTCAGAATTTCCAACCTCCACACCCATCATCTTTCCTCCTGTGACCCCATTGGCCAGGAATCGGTCACATGCCTGGTTTTACCAGAAAGTGATTTCTTGGGCATTTCCAGCCTGGAGAGTAGGCTGTGAGTTCTGCCAGAAAGAAAAGAACAAGGCTGGGTGGGGTGGCAGAGGGGAGCTAGCAGAACTGGCATGCTCACTCTTAGTGTTTTCTTCCAGCCAGATTGTAAGTAGGCATGCAGTCTCTAACATGCAAAGCAGACTTTCCTGTTGAGCGTGCCTGGAAGCCTCCCCCGTAGACAGGTTTTATGCACGCTCTGTGAGACCTTCATAATCAGGCCCCCATAACTGCGGCACACACCTCATTCCTTTTTATTTCCTAACTTAGAAAATCAGCTTCGATTTCTTTATATTTGTACAAAACCTCCAGTTTTGGAGAAAGCGCTTGGGGGAGAAAAGATGTGTGGTGTAGCCTACGCTATGCCGTTCAGTTGATCGATAGGTTCCAAGATGTGAACGCCGTCGCTGCGGCTGTCCTAGGGTGTGTGGGTGTTTGAAAAGCAATTCGTGACCAGGGTTCCTTCCCACAGGGTTCATAGGAGGCGGCAGGGATACGTGTGAACTATTTTGGTCCCCGTGGTGTAGGTGGAGCTTCGGAGACTGTTCTTGCTTTTGATGGCCTCTGCCTCTTGCAGGGCTTCTGGGTGGGGGTGAGGGTGGGGGGCAGAAGCCCCGTTCATTTTTACCGGATATGATCAACCTCCCCGTTCTCAGGGCTCCAATCTGGAGGCTGACTTCCTGTTAATTCTGGCGCCACCCCGTTTGAAGCTGGGCTTCACTTTGCACTTGAAGAGTGGGTTCCATTTGGTCCTCCTTATTTGGGATCATTTAATTGCAGAAATAATAACACTTTAAAAGCACGTTTAGCAAGACTTGGTTAACACTATCTTTTTGTTGCTTTTTTATTTTACAACAAACTTCTCACAAATGGTAAGTGGAGGGTCCCAGCGACTCACTTTTTATTTATGCAAGTGAACCCCAGGCCGGAGACTTTAAATAGATAGGCAGAGCTTTAATTTTGTGACAATAACGTAGGAAGAAAATAAACAGAAGCCTGGCAGACTGCCTGTGCTCCAGTCCTAACGTCGCTTGTTTGCTTCATTTCTCTGAGCCTTTCAATCTTTTACAAAAAAAGGGAAAGATGGCTCACCGACTGCTCTTCCAAAGGACCCAGGTTCAATTCCCAGCACCCGTGGCAGCTAACAATCCTGTGTAATGCCCTCTTCTGGTCTCCTAGGGAAACACATGCGCATAATACACAGACATACATGAACTCCCACACATGTAAAATAAACATAAATAAAACTGAATCCAATAACCGCTGAAGTATTTCAGTAAATGTTGGCTGTTATTACCTATACCTTAAAATAGAAAAAATAAAACTTCTTTAAACAAACACAAACACGTAAACCATAGAGGGAAATTTGACATCAAATTACAATAAAGCTGGGAATATTTATGCATCGATAGACCGTATAGAATATAAAAGGTAAGTTAGGAACTGAGAGTCTGTATTTATCACACCTACAACTGACAAAAAATTGTAGGCTGATTTAAAAAAAAAGCAGATAACCCAGTGGATAAAACAGGCATGTTTTCTTGAGAACAAAAAATGAATGGTTAATAATAATAATGCAAAATATTTTAATCTTAATGATAGACAGAGAAAATGCAAATTAAAATTCTGAGCGAAAACCACTTTTGCCTCACTAGTTTGAAAAAGTAAAATTTTAAAGATTTAGATATCATACACTACGTACACAAAATGGAGTTCTGTTCAGCCACATAGAAAGTGAAATTATGTCATCTGCAAGAAAATGGGTGGAATCAGAGATTGTCATGCTAGGGAAAATAAACCAAGTGCAAAAAGGCAAATATAACCTGTTTTTCTCTCAGATATGGATTTTTTAAAAAATGTGTGTATTTGTGTGCATGCATGCATGCATGCATGAATTTGTTCATGCACTTATGGGTGGGTGCCCAAAGACACCGGAAGAGGGGATCTGACCCTCCAGCCAGAGTTACAGTCAGTTGTGAGACACCTAATATGGCTACTGAGAACTAAACCCTCTGCAAGGGCAGCAAAAACCACTGGGCATTTGTCCAGCCCGTGTGTGGAATCTTACATGAAGTGGCGTGGTATTCATGTATGACTTACACACATCCTCTGGCGTTCACTTCACTTCTATGTGAGATCGACAGCACAAAGTGAGTGTTCTACGTGTATTCGCTACACTATGTTAATTTAGGGAATAATTTCAGACAAAGTCTGCACTTGTTCAGTCCATAAACATCCTTCCTAAGTATTTTTAATTTACTTTGGGTTGAATACAAGTGCTGGGGAATATTATTTTAAGGTGTGTTAATTTTGTTTATGCTGTTGGACATTGGTTAAACGATGTAAAGATGTGATGCTTTTGTTTATGCTGCGATTGTTTAACTCTGTGAAGCTGTGATTCTTTGCCCGTCTAAAACAGGGTGTAATAAAGAGCTGAATGAATGACCAATAGTGAGGCAAGAGCAAGGGTGGGTGGGGCTGCCAGGCAGAGAGAATATATAGAAATGAGGAAGAGGGAGAACTAGAGAACAAGAAGAGGCAGATGCTAGGGGCAGCCACCCAGGCAGCCAGAGTCAGAGTGAAAGTAAGATATCCAGGGGTAAGAAAAGAAAAAGTCCAGAGACAAAAGGTAGCTGGGATAATTTAAGAAAAACTGGCAAGAAACAAGCCAAGCTAAGGATGGGCATTCCTAAGAATAAGTATCTGTGTGTGATTTATTTGGGAGTTGGGTAGTGGGCCCCTCAAAGAGCCAAAAATGTAAAACATCACACAACATACAAGTAGGTGGCACTTGCAGATACTGAAAGCTGAAAGTGTACCCTGAAAATAAAAGAGAACAACAAAATCACGTGACTGAGGGTCTGCATGATGAAGTCTAAGTGGGAAGCTCGGAGTCCCTTAGGTAGCACTGCTGGGTGCTGCGAAAGGAACCACAGAAGCCGGGGAGGTTTCCATGGAGAAACACCAGGACTGGCAAGCTTAAGAGGATGTCATGGCCCAAGAGAGGACATAGAGGAAGGTGGGGGAGAAGAAAGGCAGCTGAAGAGGGAGGAAGAAGCATGGGTTTCAGCTGTGTCCTAGTTGGGATGACTGAACACAAAGGCTGTACCACTGGTTGAAGTGAAGAAGAGGAAAGAATGGGTTTGAGTTTGATACTCATGGAATTTACGAGCTTTAGAGCATCCGAGAAGAAAAGGATGTGCAGGGATCCAAAGGAGGAGTATGTCAGAGTCGAGGAAATCAATATGGGAGTCACCCACACACAGGTATCTGAGACTAGCCGGAAAGAACATGAGGCGAACTTCTTTTAGAGCAATGGCTACATCGTAAGTATTAGTGTTTGTGGGCTATGTGCTCTGTATCGCCATTATTCAATGGTGCCACTGCAACGTGACAGCAGCCAAAGACATGTAAACAAGTGGTTGAGACTGTGTTCCAATAAAGCTTTATTTACACACACAGAAGGCTGCTGGTTTTGTCCCAAGGGCCATTGTTTTCTGGCTCCTCCTTTGGAAAGAAAAAGATCAAACACAGCACACAAGGCCAACAAAGACCACTGGAGAGGTAAATGAATACTCCACTAGAGTTCATGGTACGTGAGTGACAGGATTCCAGTTTAAAGAAAAGTCATAATCAAGGGCTGGAATGGCGGAGTGAAGCTTGGCTATGGGTGTAGGAACCTGATGATGGGGTATAGGCTTCATCTTCAGGTCAGTTTGGCACTGATGGGATCATAGCCACAACAGTTCCTGTTGTCTGTCTTAAACCATGGGCTCAGAAAGATGAAGGGAGGAGACACATTGGACTATTGGCTCCGGTCTTCATTCCTCTTCATGACATAATATGTGTGCTGTTATCTCATCCCTTGTTCAGTGACCACAATTGCTCCCACTAGAGGTATTTTCTCAGTGATGTTAAGATTGGCCGTTGGAAATGTGACAGAGAGGGGGAGAGATGGGCCAAGACTTTCAGACACATCTCTTTCTTGTCTGCTCATTCTGTGCCCTCTGTTTTTCCCTGGGAAAAGAAGGTCCCAAGTAGTCCCTGTTGAGGGAGAATCAAGAAAGTCATAGAACATATCTTAAGTCAGTCCTTAGCAGAGGACTTTGCAGAAGATTAAAGAAAAAAAATACAGGCAGTTAGTTAAAAGTCACTAAAATTTGGAGGTCAAATGTTAAACAGCTCAAGTAATTAAGAGAATTTCTAACTGAGCTGGGACAGAAAAATCAAGTTTAGAAATTATCTTTGACTTGATGTGGAATGTGTGATCTACCCAACAACAATCACTAAGCAAAGAGATTTCATAGTATGACTGGTCCATTTGGGTCCTAAGCTCACTCTTTTCAGGAAAACTGGAGTATTACCAAGATAAGACGAAGGGATGCTGAGCAGACCCAGCAATAGCCAGCCCATAGAAAGCTAGTGAAGAGTAGCTCCATGGAAGCGTGGGCAGGAGGCAGATTGAAAATTGAGGGTGTATTGAATAATGCCATCAGTGGGAAAGAGAGCAAAAATGAGACAATAGATGAGGTATGTTTATTGACTTTGAAAGTAATGGGAATTATTGATGACCTCTTCCTGAGAACTTTCAGTTGCTGTTGGGTTGACAGATTATAGATAACTATAAAAATGCCCCCCCCAAACCAATCAACCAACCAACCAACAAACAAAATCTATAATTCATTTAAAAATACTCTAGATACAAAATTCAAGAAGTCCTTGTTTTTTACTGCTGAGTAGTACTCTAATATGTATATATTCCATACTTTCTTCATCCATTCTTCCATTGAAGGGCATCTAGGTTGTTTCCAGGTTCTGGCTATTACCCACATACTGAGACAATGGGGATGTTCTATCGGGAACTCACCCAAGGCCAGCTGGCCTGGGTTTGAAAAAGCCTGGGATAAAACCGGACTCGCTGAACATAGCGGACAATGAGGACTACTGAGAACTCAAGAACAATGGCAATGGGTTTTTGATCCTACTACACGTACTGGCTTTGTGGGAGCCTAGGCAGTTTGGATGCTCACCTTACTAGACCTGGATGGAGGTGGGTGGTCCTTGGACTTCCCACAGGGCAGGGAACCCTGACCACTCTTTGGGCTGCCGAGGGAGGGGGACTTGATTGGGGGAGGGGGAGGAAAATGGGAGGCGGTGACGGGGAAGAGACAGAAATCTTTAATAAATAAATAAATTAAAAAAATACTCTAGATAAGGAATCATATAGGGAGAGCCAACCACTTTATTTATCTGAGCATCACTTTGAGGGGGATTACTTCTGGGCAGAGGAATGTTGGAATCAGGTCACTCCTGAAGTAGATCCTGCACCTTGAGGGTACAGCCCGGGCTGGTGGATAAACTTGGGTCAGGTATGATCAGGCTTGCAGCAGGAAGAAACGCGTATTTGGGAAGCAGACAAGAAGCCATGTGAAACTTAAAGCAGGAAGGTTTGAGGAGGGAATCACCCAAGGGAGGACAGAGAGAGAGAGAGGTGTGAAACTGTAAGAGTATCTGGTCTCATTCCTGGAGAATCAGTGTGACAATCAGCTTTAAACAAAAGTATTCCCCCGACAAAATGCTAATGCTCCCCTTAACATTCTGACCTTTTCTTGACTCCTTTCAGGACCCTTTACCTTACCTTACTGCCCCCTGCATTAACTCTGCTGGCATGCCTCTCGTTTGCCTTTACTGTCTTCTGACTGGGGAGAGGTTCTCAAAGCCTGGGACTAGTCAGTCCAGTGTGTTGAGATCCTGTAGTGCCCCTCCCCACCAGCGCCCTGTCCCACTCTCAGTTATTAACACAACAGATCTTTTCTTGCGGTTAGTTGCTTCCTAAGTAGATTCTCTCAGCAACAATTCTTAACCCAAGGGGTCTTTCTATCATGGTAAGAATTTGAGTACATGGAGAAGGGGGCCTGGAAGAATTATCCTTCAAATCTTTACACAAAGTAGGTTTGTTCCTGATAAGGCTATTCCTGAACTGGAGAGAATGTCTAGGGAAAATGAGTTAAGAACTTTAATTTTAAAACTAGGATATTTCATTTGCAGTGATCACGGATCCTGGTTGCCACTGTTCTTTGAAAGACCCTCAAGTGAGAAATACAGAGCTGAACAAATGAGTTGCTACCATTTTTTTTCTTTTTCCTTAGCAGGGGTGGGGGATGGTGATGGGAGTTTGGTCTTTGTTGTCGTCAAACCTGTCCTTCAGGTTTTTGTGACCTTCTTGCAAAGCAGGACTCTTCTAGAGCAGTTACATCCCCATCCGCTCTTCATTCTCCCTGTTGTCATTGTCATTGTCATAGCTGTCAAGGTTCAGAAAGCTATGGCAACCATGAAAGAAGTTACACCTATCCTTTGCTTTAAGTGGCTTAACTTTAGTTTAGGAGAGAGAATACACACATGAAAAGACTAATGTGCGCAGACTAAATGTTGAGGAAACCCGGTGGTAACCTTGGATTCCATTATAAGATGTACACAGTGGAAAATCCTTCACGGTCACGGTTCTTGAAGGGCCTGGGAAAAGAGTGCGGCCAAAATGACGCGAACACAGCAGACAGTAAGCAGGGTAGGGAACACCAGGAAGAAAGAGGAAAATGCAAATGTGTGTGTAAGGCCCGGAGGCACCAGCTCCACCCAGCAGCTCCGTGCCTGGAGAGCAGCCTTCAGGAACAGCTTGAGATCCAGATTGTTAATTAGAATTTTTTTTCTCTGTAGTTTTCCAGGATCAGCATGGAGTGTCATATGCATCTCTGGCAGGCTTCCTAAACCTGTCTAGCCAGTCAAGTACCACGGCTCCTCCACCGACTCACATGTGTTCCTTCTGCGAAGACTTCTCTGGATTTGCATGTGCTTAAAATAAGGAAAAACAAAAAAAGGGGGGATCTCCTCATTTTCACGCACAGAGGTGATGTTGATTTTCTCCACTGTGTCCTCTGTCTGCATCCAAAGCATTGGTGTGGGATGTCAAAGACAGCAGGGCCAGTTCTGGAGTTTGCTCTGTGGGTCCCCGCTCGGTGTTGTGGCCTTTATGAATTTTTCCTGCGTGTACTGAGGACATGATAGAATCAGCATCCATGATGAGGTAGGGTAGGCTTTGCCTCCTACCAGCCAAAAGCACAGCTTCCCACCCTGTACCCTCCCCATATGCTTCCCCACATTTCCCCAACATTTCCTGCACCGTGTCCCAGCTATAGCTGTGCGCTGCTAGCCCCAGTTTGATTCTGTTGCTAACCAGCTGTGTAGCTTTGGACGAAGCCCCTCAATTTTGTGGCCTTGTTTTCTCCTCACTGAAAAGAAGTTTGGACTACATGGTCTTTTAGAAAGTGTCTAACTCAGAAGTGGGCATCTACAAAGATTCCATCTTCTTCACATTTACCTTTAGCAATTTTTTCCTCCCTTTGCTACTTAGGGAAGAGAGAGGCTCTAGAAGGAACCACGTTTTAACAGACTGATGTATGATTATTATGCTCTTAGAAATACATTAGAGCTGGTCAGCTGTGACACAAAGGATTTAGGTCGTTCTGGGGTCCAACCTGGGGTTCATCCCTGACCACTGTGTGGTCTTGACTAAGTGATTTTACTTTCCCAAACCCCCATCTTTTCTTCTTTACAGGACTGATACAATTTCCGGTTTTGTAAGGTGATGGTGGGAATTTCACAAGACAAGATACTAAAAATGCTCAGCCCTGTCTGATCAGGAACAAATATTCAATACTTTTGATCACCACAGGAAATAACATTATGTGTTTATCTTATTATTTTAACAAACACATGAGATAGTTACCTCTTTTAAAAGTCTTATTTGGATCATTAGTTTTTAAAGTTCCAGTCTGTGATCAACAGACCCCATTACTTTTAGGTCTGATAGGCAGCATGTCACGGCAGGAGCACGGCATGATGATGACTTATTTTGAGACAGGGAATGAAGAGAAGGAGGAAGAGGAGAGGATTTCACCATTCCCTATGGGAGCATGCCCTAAGTGGGATGGATCAGGAGGAGCTCAAATCCCTCTGCATGGGTATTTGTCTAGGGGTTGAGCATTGTGGCTTGTTAAAGACAGATGTGAATTTCATAGTAGATCCCTATTGTAAGCCCCCCTTAGTGTATGGTTTTCCTCATAAATGTCTGAACCGAACCAGTCAGAGTACTCTGGCTAACTTGGTTGCTAGATTACGCATCCTCCACTTGGTGACAGCAGCCTGGGAGTCAAATCTGGTCACCATCCAAAGTTAAGTAGAGACCCAGCAGGATTCAGAAGCAAATGGGGCCGTTGCTACGTGTGTGGTGGGGAAGTACAGCCATTATGTATCCGTAGAGACCTCTGAGGAAGTCAAACATGCAGTAGCTCTTCAAGGATTCCTCCTGTCATCACAGGAACCAAGGTTGATTTAACATCCTCACAGCTAAACGTGTAGTCCAGTCTGGGATCCCCCAAGGATACTGCGTTTCAGTTGTAGGATCCATTGCAACTGCTGTCCCTGCTGCTCAAGCCACAGTTTCTGCATCTGGACACCTGAGCCATATCTGCTCAAGACACCTTAGCATTGATCTAATTTACTCCAGCTGTAGATGACCTGGCCTACAGCCCTCCAGAGGATGCCTCCCAGAGACACTCCAGTTGTCCCTGAAGCTGTCTTCAAGCTGGTCATGAAGGAGTGTCCCTGCTTCCCATAGTAGCAGAGGCAGAAAGGTCGAGTGAATCTGCAGATTGTCTTGATTGAGCAGAAAGTTTGTGGTTCACGAAAGGGAGGCTATGCATATGTGTGACTGACTGTATAAGAAGCCCCTTTACTCTCTTTGAGCGACTGGGGGGACCTCACGCCTGTGTACTGCCTCCCTGATGCTGCAGCCGAGGATCCAACAGGGCATTGTCCTCTGTCTCATTGTCTACGTGTGGTGATTGTCATTGGTAGGTCAAGTGGGTCGGTCTGGGGTTGAAGAGTTGAATCCAGTTCTCAGGCTCACAACCTCCTGTAACTCCAACTCCAAGGAATCCAACTCCCTCCTCTGGCCTCTATATGTACCCATATACACAAAATTAAAATCTTTAAAAAGTAGACTAATCTGATAATACAAAGAGCAGATGCTCCCAGGTCTTCCAGTTCCCAGCTACACTCACAACAGCAGTCAGAGGCTGCTACAGAGATCCAAGTGGCTGAGAACCCAAGACTGCAGAGTTGCCTGTACACCTTCAGCAGAAATGGTGTAGCTCTCATGATTTCAGGCTTGTCCCTTATGCCACGCTAATGGTTCCACCCATTCAGAGACGTCTGCACCTACCCACTTCCCAAGCATAGAGCAGGGCGGTGCAGTAGGGATATAAGGTCAGTTATAGATGGACTCTAAAACATTTCTCCAGTTACATGGAAAAGACGGAAGGAAGTAGGTTAAAATAATTTTAGTAATTGACTTTATTTTACCTATTATTCCTATAATGTTGTCATTTCAACATGTAACATATAAAAAGTATTCATTAATTTTCCATATGAACTTTGAAATGGGGCGAGAATTTTGTACACGAGACACACCTCAGCGGAGATCAGTGCTTAGCAGCCATCTTCACATTTATCCAGCGGCTATTTTAGGGAAAGACACGCCCAGCCTCTTCCATACTTCCTCTCAAGACTCCATTCTCTTCACAGTGGTTACCCTGGAAAACAGCTTCCAGTTTCCTGGAACACGTGATTCTCTGTCCTAATTTCTCCATCTCTAACAACGAGGCCAGCTCAGCTTCAGTCTCTTCCCACATCCTCACCTGCTGGACCCGAGCTGCCGCTAAGCCTTACTCATTGTTTGACTATGCATCTGAAGGCTTTGGTCCAGGCACTTTCTGCCTTCCCCGAAGCTGATCTATCATTCATTCTTTAAACAATAACTTTAAATTTTCACCAGCACTATCTAAATTCTAAGTGGAATAATTTGTACTCTGTTGAGATATCGTTTTGGAACAAATCAGCTGTTTAAAAAATTGTATCAGATGATGAAGCAGGAAAATAATTTCAGGGCTTCAGAGAAGCAATTTTTATTGGAAAACACACAATTCTTAGTCTTGTATTTATGCTTGGATTCTTCCATCTCCTTACATAGTGAAAAATTCACTAACCTTCCTTTATGCTCATAAGGCTTTATCACTGCTCAGAGACCCTGTGGACAGCTTTTCATTGTCTAATTGTGTCCCTCCTTTTAGAAATAGACTCTCCCTTGAGCACATTACCTGCAAGTCCACTCCACCTTAAATTTGTCCTTGATTATGGAGTAGTTTACGTCATGTTAGCACAAAAACTCATTCTCACCACGCCCTGAACGCTGGACATGGAAAATTCAGAACACAAGAACCAGATTGAATTCAATGTCTGGGAAGAAATGCTAATTCCCCCCAGTTGTATTTGGTCATATTTTAAACAAAATAATTCATTGGCTGGAAATTCTATTTCAGTGAGGATTTACTGTGGCTTGTACACTGTGTGTAGCCTGAAACTGTCTGGTAGAAGTGCAGTGACTGATGTCACGAGGACACACAGCGTGACACGGGGGCAGAGCACTTTACACCAGGGCTCACAGAGAAAATATGGGTGTATATTAAGTTACAAGAAATGCAAGAGAATATTGTCTCCTGAGCTGACAGCTTTATTGGAAAAACAATTCTGGTGTGTGTTCGTTAGCTTCACAGTCAACAGAGGAGTCAGGGAATGTTGGGTGGAGCAGGTGCTTTACTAGCGAGGAGGACCACAGCACACACCTTCCCTGCCTTCCTGCTGGTCCTTGTGATGCTTGGTTCTCACCATCTAGGCTTTGACACTCAGTTGCCAAAATTATTTCTGGCAACTGATGCTGCCAAATTATTTCTGAAATGAGTTTTGTACAGAAGCCAGTGGACTGTGAGTAAAGACTTTCATGGTACAGGCACGGCCTCCGGGACAGTCTTCCTGTAGATTCAAGATTACAACATCAACTTTGGTCAGAATGCCCAGCCTCCTGTCCTGCCCCACATAGTTCAGATTTAGAGACCCTGAAACCATGAAAGTCAGTTCCTAAAATTAACCTGGGATGGTGTGAATGAGAAATGCCCCTTAGGCTGGGGTATTTGAACACCTGGTTTCCAGTAGGTGGCAGTATTGGGGGGGGGGGCTTGTTGGAGGAAGTACATTGCTGGGGTGGGTTTCGAGGGTTTACTGCCTTGTCCACTTCCTGTTTTCCCTCTGCATCTTATTTACTGTTGCAGATATGAGCGCTCAGCTTCCCGCTTCCGCTGCCATGCTTACTACAGCAGCCATGCTTCCCAGTCATGCCAAACGCTCTCCCTTGAGCCCTAAGCCAAGATCAACTCACTCTTGTAAGAGCGGCTTTGGTCACGGTGTTCATCACAGCAGCAGAAAAATAAGTAAGTTATCATCTAATACACACATACATACTATGTTCTCTTAACACACATGTACACACCACAATCATCTAATATATACTGTAAACCCATGCTCACCTAACACACATGTACACACCACAATCATCTAACACACACAAATGCCCACACTCACCTATCACACATATACACCAACAGTCACCTAACACATGCATACACACCATGCTCACCTAATATACATGTACACTCACACTCATCTAACATGCATACACACCCATGCTCACTCAACACACACGCACACCCATGCTCACCTAACACACATGCACACCACACTCACCTAACACACACGCACACCCACGCTCACCTAACACACATGCACACCCACACTCACCTAACACACACGCACACCCACGCTCACCTAACACACACGCACACCCACGCTCACCTAACACACATGCACACCACACTCACCTAACACACACGCACACCCACGCTCACCTAACACACATGCACACCCACACTCACCTAACACACACGCACACCCACGCTCACCTAACACACATGCACACCACACTCACCTAACACACACGCACACCCACGCTCACCTAACACACATGCACACCCACACTCACCTAACACACACGCACACCCACGCTCACCTAACACACACGCACACCCACGCTCACCTAACACACATGCACACCACACTCACCTAACACACACGCACACCCACGCTCACCTAACACACATGCACACCCACACTCACCTAACACACACGCACACCCACGCTCACCTAACACACATGCACACCACACTCACCTAACACACACGCACACCCACGCTCACCTAACACACATGCACACCCACACTCACCTAACACACATGCACACCACACTCACCTAACACATACACACACCCACACTCACCTAACACACATGCACACCACACTCACCTAACACATACACACACCCACACTCACCTAACACACATGCACACCACACTCACCTAACACATACACACACCCACACTCACCTAACACACATGCACACCCACACTCACCTAACACACATGCACACCACACTCACCTAACACATACACACACCCACACTCACCTAACACACATGCACACCCACACTCACCTAACACACACGCACACCCACACTCACCTAACACACATGCACACCACACTCACCTAACACATACACACACCCACACTCACCTAACACACATGCACACCACACTCACCTAACACACACGCACACCCACGCTCACCTAACACACACGCACACCCACACTCACCTAACACACACGCACACCACACTCACCTAACACATACACACACCCACACTCACCTAACACACATGCACACCACACTCACCTAACACATACACACACCCACACTCACCTAACACACATGCACACCCACACTCACCTAACACACACGCACACCCACACTCACCTAACACACATGCACACCACACTCACCTAACACATACACACACCCACACTCACCTAACACACATGCACACCACACTCACCTAACACATGCACACCCACACTCACCTAACACACACGCACACCCACACTCACCTAACACACACGCACACCACACTCACCTAACACATACACACACCCACACTCACCTAACACACATGCACACCACACTCACCTAACACATACACACACCCACACTCACCTAACACACATGCACACCACACTCACCTAACACATGCACACCCACACTCACCTAACACACACGCACACCCACACTCACCTAACACACACGCACACCCACACTCACCTAACACATACACACACCCACACTCACCTAACACATACACACACCCACACTCACCTAACACACATGCACACCACACTCACCTAACACATACACACACCCACACTCACCTAACACATACACACACCCACACTCACCTAACACACATGCACACCCACACTCACTTAACACACACGCACACCCACGCTCACCTAACACACATGTACACCCATGCTCATCTAAGAGTTCTAGACTGGATAATAGAGTTGATTTCCATGTCTGTTTTAAAACCTTAGCTGGCCCCGTCTCTAAACTGGCAGTAGAAAACCACTTGGAAGGGGGGAATATTCTGAATAATTAGACATCATTAGGTTGTCAACTCATATGTCAGCATGCTTGGCCTCGTAGGGATGTTCTGCAGATTAACTGTTAATGTTTGTAAAGTGAGCTCCGAGTGCCATGCATCATTGGCACAGAATTCGATTAGCAGCATGATGAATGCAATTAAGCCATATGAACTTTCATTGCAGGGTGATATCTGTTCTGGAAGGTTCTGGGAATGGGCATCGCGGTTTTTGAACTGGCATTTCATTAGGAAACACTTTGGAGGGCAGGAGTCCTGCAGGGTCTGTGACACACATCTAAGAGCCCAGGACAGATGGTGGCTTCCACTGAAGGCTAAAGGCCACGTTTTTACCCTCCATCCAGCTGACAGTACAGTGAACTCAGGATGCCCTGGAGGGTAAACCAGGTCTTTCTTTTGAACACAAAGTCACCCTTGCCTACCACACAAGTTACGTTTTTAACTTCTTTAGTTAAGAGATTCACTTCTTAAACCTCAGAAATGGCATAGATCTCTTCAAGCAATACCTGTTAGCAAGCTTTTCTTAAATAGACAACTGATTGCTGACACAGAGGTTCAAATACATAATCTGTATTTTCAGATTTGGTTACCTTGGAGGGAGGAGTTGAATGAGCTCTAGGGAAATGGTTTTTAAACATCTGGGTCGTAGGACTCCTCCGTATCCTCAAAACTGACTGAAGAACCCAGAATGTCTGTGTGTTGGTTATGTAAATCGTTGCTTGTTGTGTTACAACTCAAGTTAAGAAAAAATGCGAATTTAATTTCTTCATTAAAATCATAAGATTATTGCATAGTAGAATGAATAAGATACTTTTAATGAAAATATCAGGGAGAAGTGTGACATTGTTTTACATTTTTAGACGTTTCTTTAATGTCTTTCTTAATGGCAAGCAGCTGTGGTCCCAGGCTGGCTTCTGCCTCCCATCTGATGTGAGACATTGTTTTGGTCGAAGTAGTTGAAGTAAATTTGGCCTTACACAAATCTGTAACTGGAACAGAGAGGAGCATTTTAACAGCATTTTGAAGATAATTTGGTTATTCATTTTAGATTTGACACAAAACCTCACAAAGTAGCAGTTTCTTAAAGTTTCTGAAGTCATGCACATAACTTTTGTCATCCCGTGCACTAAGAAGCATTGGTCTGTCTTGTACTGAAGTCTAGCATTCTGCATTTGGGAACCATTGATCCCTTAAGTTATGCAGGACTTCCAAAGGTTGACACATTTCAGGACCAAGTAATCACTTTCATTAATATCATCACTGGTTTCATCATAAATTTTTTAGGTAGTGGTATGCTGTCAAGTTTCCCAGATTCTCATTTTCATTTGAAAGCTGGAATTTTATTATTGGCCAAAAATACTTTGGATTGTTTTCCATGAAGTGATAGTTTCATTTTGTTCACTTTAGAGAGAGGGTCTGGCAAATGCCCATATCGAATTAATCATTGCTTGTTTTCACATGAAAAGGGGGTTCCGTCAGAAGCAAGTGGTTAGAATTACAGCTCAGGTAATAGGATGATTCTCCTGGAGCCAAAAAATTATAACTAGTGTATATCAAGGTCCTCATGAGAATTTATCATTTTCTCACCAAGGTGAATATTTAATAAAATAAACACAAGTTTGCTGCTTAATCGTTGTCTTTATTGACTGAACTGACACATGGAAAATCAGTAGGTGCATTATTGTGAGCACAAGTGACTCCCAGTGACGTGTACACTGTAGTGTCCACAGTGACTCCCAGTGACGTGTACACTGTAGTGTGTACAGTGACTCCCAGTGACGTGTACACTGTAGTGTGCACAGTGACTCCCGGTGACGTGTACACTGACTGTAGTGTGTACAGTGACTCCCAGTGACGTGTACACTGACTGTAGTGTGCAAAGTGACTCCCAGTGACATGTACACTGTAGTGTGCACAGTGACTCCCAGTGACGTGTACACTGACTGTAGTGTGTACAGTGACTCCCAGTGACGTGTACACTGACTGTAGTGTGCAAAGTGACTCCCAGTGACATGTACACTGTAGTGTGCACAGTGACTCCCAGTGACGTGTACACTGACTGTAGTGTGCACAGTGACTCCCAGTGACGTGTACACTGACTGTAGTGTGCACAGTGACTCCCAGTGATGTGTACACTGACTGTAGTGTGTACAGTGACTCCCAGTGACGTGTACACTGACATGTGCACAGTGACTCCCAGTGACGTGTACACTGACTGTAGTGTGTACACAGTGACTCCCAGTGATGTGTACACTGACTGTAGTGTGTACAGTGACTCCCGGTGACGTGTACACTGACTGTAGTGTGTACAGTGACTCCCGGTGACATGTACACTGACTGTAGTGTGTACAGTGACTCCCGGTGACATGTACACTGACTGTAGTGTGTACAGTGACTCCCGGTGACGTGTACACTGACTGTAGTGTGTACAGTGACTCCCGGTGACGTGTACACTGACTGTAGTGTGTACAGTGACTCCCAGTGACGTGTACACTGTAGTGTGTACAGTGACTCCCGGTGACATGTACACTGACTGTAGTGTGCACAGTGACTCCCAGTGACGTGTACACTGACTGTAGTGTGTACAGTGACTCCCGGTGACGTGTACACTGACTGTAGTGTGCACAGTGACTCCCAGTGACGTGTACACTGTAGTGTGCACAGTGACTCCCAGTCACGTGTACACTGACTGTAGTGTGCACAGTGACTCCCAGTGACGTGTACACTGACTGTAGTGTGTACAGTGACTCCCAGTGACGTGTACACTGACTGTAGTGTGCAAAGTGACTCCCAGTGACATGTACACTGTAGTGTGCACAGTGACTCCCAGTGACGTGTACACTGACTGTAGTGTGCACAGTGACTCCCAGTGACGTGTACACTGACTGTAGTGTGTACAGTGACTCCCGGTGACATGTACACTGACTGTAGTGTGTACAGTGACTCCCAGTGACGTGTACACTGTAGTGTGTACAGTGACTCCCAGTGACGTGTACACTGTAGTGTGCACAGTGACTCCCAGTAACGTGTACACTGACTGTAGTGTGCACAGTGACTCCCAGTGATGTGTACACTGACTGTAGTGTGCACACAGTGACTCCCAGTGACGTGTACACTGACTGTAGTGTGCAAAGTGACTCCCAGTGACATGTACACTGTAGTGTGCACAGTGACTCCCAGTGACGTGTACACTGACTGTAGTGTGTACAGTGACTCCCAGTGACGTGTACACTGACTGTAGTGTGCACACAGTGACTCCCAGTGACGTGTACACTGACTGTAGTGTGCAAAGTGACTCCCAGTGACATGTACACTGTAGTGTGCACAGTGACTCCCAGAGACGTGTACACTGTAGTGTGCACACAGTGACTCCCAGTGACGTGTACACTGACTGTAGTGTGCACAGTGACTCCCAGTGACGTGTATACTGACTGTAGTGTGCACAGTGACTCCCAGTGACGTGTACACTGACTGTAGTGTGCACAGTGACTCCCAGTGACGTGTACACTGACTGTAGTGTGTACACAGTGACTCCCAGTGACGTGTACACTGACTGTAGTGTGCACAGTGACTCCCAGTGACGTGTACACTGACTGTAGTGTGCACAGTGACTCCCAGTGATGTGTACACTGACTGTAGTGTGCACAGTGACTCCCAGTGACGTGTACACTGACTGTAGTGTGTACACAGTGACTCCCAGTGATGTGTACACTGACTGTAGTGTGTACAGTGACTCCCAGTGATGTGTACACTGACTGTAGTGTGCACAGTGACTCCCAGTGACGTGTACACTGACTGTAGTGTGTACACAGTGACTCCCAGTGATGTGTACACTGACTGTAGTGTGCACACAGTGACTCCCAGTGACGTGTACACTGACTGTAGTGTGCACAGTGACTCCCAGTGACGTGTACACTGACTGTAGTGTGTACACAGTGACTCCCAGTGATGTGTACACTGACTGTAGTGTGCACACAGTGACTCCCAGTGACGTGTACACTGACTGTAGTGTGCAAAGTGACTCCCAGTGACATGTACACTGTAGTGTGCACAGTGACTCTTAGTGACGTGTACACTGACTGTAGTGTGTACAGTGACTCCCAGTGACGTGTACACTGTAGTGTGCACAGTGACTCCCAGTGACGTGTACACTGACTGTAGTGTGCACAGTGACTCCCAGTGACGTGTACACTGACTGTAGTGTGTACAGTGACTCCCGGTGACGTGTACACTGACTGTAGTGTGTACAGTGACTCCCAGTGACGTGTACACTGACTGTAGTGTGTACAGTGACTCCCGGTGACGTGTACACTGACTGTAGTGTGTACAGTGACTCCCAGTGACGTGTACACTGACTGTAGTGTGTACAGTGACTCCCGGTGACGTGTACACTGACTGTAGTGTGTACAGTGACTCCCGGTGATGTGTACACTGACTGTAGTGTGCACAGTGACTCCCAGTGACGTGTACACTGACTGTAGTGTGCACAGTGACTCCCAGTGACGTGTACACTGACAGTAGTGTGTACAGTGACTCCCTGTGACGTGTACACTGTAGTGTGTACAGTGACTCCCAGTGACGTGTACACTGTAGTGTGTACAGTGACTCCCAGTGACGTGTACACTGTAGTGTGTACAGTGACTCCCAGTGACGTGTACACTGTAGTGTGTACAGTGACTCCCAGTGACGTGTACACTGACTGTAGTGTGCACAGTGACTCCCAGTGACGTGTACACTGACTGTAGTGTGCACACAGTGACTCCCAGTGACGTGTACACTGACTGTAGTGTGTACACAGTGACTCCCAGTGACGTGTACACTGTAGTGTGCACAGTGACTCCCAGTGATGTGTACACTGACTGTAGTGTGTACAGTGACTCCCAGTGATGTGTACACTGACTGTAGTGTGCACAGTGACCCCCAGTGATGTGTACACTGACTGTAGTGTGCACAGTGACTCCCAGTGACGTGTACACTGACTGTAGTGTGTACAGTGACTCCCAGTGACGTGTACACTGACTGTAGTGTGCACAGTGACTCCCAATGACGTGTACACTGACTGTAGTGTGCACAGTGACTCCCAGTGACGTGTACACTGTAGTGTGCACAGTGACTCCCAGTGACGTGTACACTGACTGTAGTGTGTACACAGTGACTCCCAGTGATGTGTACACTGACTGCAGTGTGCACACAGTGACTCCCAGTGACGTGTACACTGACTGTAGTGTGTACAGTGACTCCCAGTGACGTGTACACTGACTGTAGTGTGTACAGTGACTCCCAGTGACGTGTACACTGTAGTGTGCACAGTGACTCCCAGTGACATGTACACTGACTGTAGTGTGCATAGTGACTCCCAGTGACGTGTACACTGACTGTAGTGTGTACAGTGACTCCCAGTGACGTGTACACTGACTGTAGTGTGTACAGTGACTCCCAGTGACGTGTACACTGACTGTAGTGTGTACAGTGACTCCCGGTGACGTGTACACTGACTGTAGTGTGTACAGTGACTCCCGGTGATGTGTACACTGACTGTAGTGTGTACAGTGACTCCCGGTGACGTGTACACTGACTGTAGTGTGCACAGTGACTCCCAGTGACGTGTACACTGACTGTAGTGTGCACAGTGACTCCCAGTGACGTGTACACTGACTGTAGTGTGTACAGTGACTCCCGGTGACGTGTACACTGTAGTGTGTACAGTGACTCCCGGTGACGTGTACACTGTAGTGTGTACAGTGACTCCCAGTGACGTGTACACTGTAGTGTGTACAGTGACTCCCAGTGACGTATACACTGTAGTGTGTACAGTGACTCCCAGTGACGTGTACACTGACTGTAGTGTGCACAGTGACTCCCAGTGACGTGTACACTGACTGTAGTGTGCACAGTGACTCCCAGTGATGTGTACACTGACTGTAGTGTGTACACAGTGACTCCCAGTGATGTGTACACTGACTGTAGTGTGCACACAGTGACTCCCAGTGACGTGTACACTGACTGTAGTGTGCACAGTGACTCCCAGTGACGTGTACACTGTAGTGTGTACAGTGACTCCCAGTGACGTGTACACTGACTGTAGTGTGTACAGTGACTCCCAGTGATGTGTACACTGACTGTAGTGTGCACAGTGACTCCCAGTGACGTGTACACTGACTGTAGTGTGCACAGTGACTCCCAGTGACGTGTACACTGACTGTAGTGTGTACAGTGACTCCCGGTGACGTGTACACTGACTGTAGTGTGTACAGTGACTCCCAGTGACGTGTACACTGACTGTAGTGTGTACAGTGACTCCCGGTGACGTGTACCCTGACTGTAGTGTGTACAGTGACTCCCGGTGACGTGTACACTGACTGTAGTGTGTACAGTGACTCCCGGTGACGTGTACACTGACTGTAGTGTGTACAGTGACTCCCGGTGACGTGTACACTGACTGTAGTGTGCACAGTGACTCCCAGTGACGTGTACACTGACTGTAGTGTGCACAGTGACTCCCAGTGACGTGTACACTGACTGTAGTGTGTACAGTGACTCCCGGTGACGTGTACACTGTAGTGTGTACAGTGACTCCCAGTGACGTGTACACTGTAGTGTGTACAGTGACTCCCAGTGACGTGTACACTGTAGTGTGTACAGTGACTCCCAGTGACGTGTACACTGTAGTGTGTACAGTGACTCCCAGTGACGTGTACACTGACTGTAGTGTGCACAGTGACTCCCAGTGACGTGTACACTGACTGTAATGTGCACAGTGACTCCCAGTGACGTGTACACTGACTGTAGTGTGTACACAGTGACTCCCAGTGAAATGTACACTGACTGTAGTGTGTACAGTGACTCCCAATGATGTGTACACTGACTGTAGTGTGCACAGTGACTCCCAGTGACGTGTACACTGTAGTGTGCACAGTGACTCCCAGTGATGTGTACACTGTAGTGTGTACAGTGACTCCCAGTGACGTGTACACTGACTGTAGTGTGCACAGTGACTCCCAGTGACGTGTACACTGACTGTAGTGTGCACAGTGACTCCCAGTGACGTGTACACTGACTGTAGTGTGCACAGTGACTCCCAGTGACGTGTACACTGACTGTAGTGTGCACAGTGACTCCCAGTGACGTGTACACTGACTGTAGTGTGTACACAGTGACTCCCAGTGATGTGTACACTGACTGTAGTGTGCACACAGTGACTCCCAGTGACGTGTACACTGACTGTAGTGTGTACAGTGACTCCCAGTGACGTGTACACTGTAGTGTGCACAGTGACTCCCAGTGACGTGTACACTGACTGTAGTGTGCACAGTGACTCCCAGTCATGTGTACACTGACTGTAGTGTGTACAGTGACTCCCGGTGACGTGTACACTGACTGTAGTGTGTACAGTGACTCCCAGTGACGTGTACACTGACTGTAGTGTGTACAGTGACTCCCGGTGACGTGTACCCTGACTGTAGTGTGTACAGTGACTCCCGGTGACGTGTACACTGACTGTAGTGTGTACAGTGACTCCCGGTGACGTGTACACTGACTGTAGTGTGTACAGTGACTCCCGGTGACGTGTACACTGACTGTAGTGTGCACAGTGACTCCCAGTGACGTGTACACTGACTGTAGTGTGCACAGTGACTCCCAGTGACGTGTACACTGACTGTAGTGTGTACAGTGACTCCCGGTGACGTGTACACTGTAGTGTGTACAGTGACTCCCAGTGACGTGTACACTGTAGTGTGTACAGTGACTCCCAGTGACGTGTACACTGTAGTGTGTACAGTGACTCCCAGTGACGTGTACACTGTAGTGTGTACAGTGACTCCCAGTGACGTGTACACTGACTGTAGTGTGCACAGTGACTCCCAGTGACGTGTACACTGACTGTAATGTGCACAGTGACTCCCAGTGACGTGTACACTGACTGTAGTGTGTACACAGTGACTCCCAGTGAAATGTACACTGACTGTAGTGTGTACAGTGACTCCCAATGATGTGTACACTGACTGTAGTGTGCACAGTGACTCCCAGTGACGTGTACACTGTAGTGTGCACAGTGACTCCCAGTGATGTGTACACTGTAGTGTGTACAGTGACTCCCAGTGATGTGTACACTGACTGTAGTGTGCACAGTGACTCCCAGTGACGTGTACACTGACTGTAGTGTGCACAGTGACTCCCAGTGACGTGTACACTGACTGTAGTGTGCACAGTGACTCCCAGTGACGTGTACACTGACTGTAGTGTGCACAGTGACTCCCAGTGACGTGTACACTGACTGTAGTGTGTACACAGTGACTCCCAGTGATGTGTACACTGACTGTAGTGTGCACACAGTGACTCCCAGTGACGTGTACACTGACTGTAGTGTGTACAGTGACTCCCAGTGACGTGTACACTGTAGTGTGCACAGTGACTCCCAGTGACGTGTACACTGACTGTAGTGTGCACAGTGACTCCCAGTCATGTGTACACTGACTGTAGTGTGTACAGGGACTCCCGGTGACGTGTACACTGACTGTAGTGTGTACAGTGACTCCCAGTGACGTGTACACTGACTGTAGTGTGTACAGTGACTCCCGGTGACGTGTACCCTGACTGTAGTGTGTACAGTGACTCCCGGTGACGTGTACACTGACTGTAGTGTGTACAGTGACTCCCGGTGACGTGTACACTGACTGTAGTGTGTACAGTGACTCCCGGTGACGTGTACACTGACTGTAGTGTGCACAGTGACTCCCAGTGACGTGTACACTGACTGTAGTGTGCACAGTGACTCCCAGTGACGTGTACACTGACTGTAGTGTGTACAGTGACTCCCGGTGACGTGTACACTGTAGTGTGTACAGTGACTCCCAGTGACGTGTACACTGTAGTGTGTACAGTGACTCCCAGTGACGTGTACACTGTAGTGTGTACAGTGACTCCCAGTGACGTGTACACTGTAGTGTGTACAGTGACTCCCAGTGACGTGTACACTGACTGTAGTGTGCACAGTGACTCCCAGTGACGTGTACACTGACTGTAATGTGCACAGTGACTCCCAGTGACGTGTACACTGACTGTAGTGTGTACACAGTGACTCCCAGTGATGTGTACACTGACTGTAGTGTGTACAGTGACTCCCAGTGATGTGTACACTGACTGTAGTGTGCACAGTGACTCCCAGTGACGTTCACACTGTAGTGTGCACAGTGACTCCCAGTGATGTGTACACTGTAGTGTGTACAGTGACTCCCAGTGACGTGTACACTGACTGTAGTGTGCACAGTGACTCCCAGTGACGTGTACACTGACTGTAATGTGCACAGTGACTCCCAGTGACGTGTACACGGACTGTAGTGTGCACAGTGACTCCCAGTGACGTGTACACTGACTGTAGTGTGTACAGTGACTCCCAGTGATGTGTACACTGACTGTAGTGTGCACAGTGACTCCCAGTGACGTGTACACTGACTGTAGTGTGTACAGTGACTCCCAATGACGTGTACACTGACTGTAGTGTGTACAGTGACTCCCAATGACGTGTACACTGACTGTATTGTGCACAGTGACTCCCAGTGACGTGTACACTGACTGTAGTGTGTACAGTGACTCCCAATGACGTGTACACTGACTGTAGTGTGCACAGTGACTCCCAGTGACGTGTACACTGACTGTAGTGTGCACACAGTGACTCCCAGTGACGTGTACACTGACTGTAGTGTGCAAAGTGACTCCCAGTGACGTGTAAACTGACTGTAGTGTGCACAGTGACTCCCAGTGACGTGTACACTGACTGTAGTGTGCACAGTGACTCCCAGTGACGTGTACACTGACTGTAGTGTGCACAGTGACTCCCAGTGACATGTACACTGACTGTAGTGTGCACAGTGACTCCCGGTGATGTGTACACTGACTGTAGTGTGCACAGTGATTCCCGGTGACGTGTACACTGACTGTAGTGTGCACAGTGACTCCCAGTGACGTGTACGCTGACTGTAGTGTGTACAGTGACTCCCGGTGACGTGTACACTGACTCTAGTGTGTACTTTGACTCCCAGTGACGTGTACATTGACTGTAGTGTGTACACAATTGCTGATAATTACATATACTGACCACAGTGAGGTAATAGTGACTCTGAGTGACATAAACATAGACCCTATCAAGTGTAGAAACGCTCACCCCTCATTTCAGCTCGCTCTCTATTTCTTCATATTTCCCAAGAGTTCTGTCCATTTTCCCGTTTTCTCCACCAGTGCTAATGGTGGAACGGTCTAATGGTGCGTGGTTCCCCAGTCTGTCCTGGTAATAGTGTGGAGCTTAGGGTCATCTAAGAGGGTTGGAAATCTGACGGTCCAGGAATAGCCCTTGGATAATAGTCGGCATCAGTAATGTCCCGAATGTGGAGCAGAGGACAGTCGTTAGCTCTTGCTAAGACGTCCCTTCAGCTGTGCTCAGCAAGAGACAGAGCCATTTGATGGAGCCTTCTTCTTACATTTTTTTTTGCAATGTCTGTAATGTTTACTTAAGTCTCCCAGGAGTAGCAGATAAAATTAAGGGAAAGAAATGTTATAATTTATAATCGTAAAACTTTACAATGCATAATCTGAAAACTTTTGCTTATACAAATTATCCTTCTTGTCTCACTGGTACTCTCTTTTTTTCATATTTTATTTTTTTTATTGAGAAAAAAAATTTCCGCCTCTTCCCAGCCTCCCACTCCTCCCCCCCCACTCCTCTCCCTGTCCCCACACTCCTCTCCCTCTTCCCCCACTCCTCTCCCCCTCCCTCTCCAGCCCAAAGAGCAGTCAGGGTTCCCTGCCATGTGTAAAGTCCAAAGTCCTCCCCCCTCCATCCTGGTCTAGGAGGGTGAACATCCAAACTGGCTAGTCTCCCACAAAGCCAGAACATGAAGTAGGATCGAAACCCAGTGCCATTGTCCTTGGCTTCTCAGCAGCCCTCATTGTCCGCCATATTCAGAGAGTCCGGTTTTATCCCCTGCTTTTTCAGTCACAGTCCAGCTGGCCTTGGTGAGCTCCCAATAGATCAGCTCCACTGTCTCAGTGGGTGGGTGCACCCCTCTTGGTCCTGACTTCCTTGCTCATCTTCTCCCTCCTTCTGTTCCTCATTGGGACTTTGGGAGCTCAGTCCAGTGCTCCAGTGTGGGTCTCTGTCTCTATCTCCATCCATCGCCAGATGAAGGTTCTATGGTGATATGCAAAATATTCATCAGTATGGCTACAGGATAGGATCATTTCAGGTTCCCTATTTTCAGCTGCCCCAGGAACTAACTGGGGACCTCACATTGGGCACCTGGAAGCCCCTCTAGGTCCAAGTCTCTTCCCAACCCTAAGATGGCTCCCTTAATTAAGATATGTGCTTCCCTGCTCCCCTATCCAAACTTCCTTTATCCCAATCATCCCGTTGCCCCAAGTTCTCCCCATCCTACCCTTCTCACTTTTCTCTCCCCATCTCCCCTTACCCCCCTCCCACCCCACCCTTAAGATCCTGATTTTTTGCCTGGCAATCTTGTCTACTTCCCCTACCCAGGAGGATAGCTATATGTTTTTCTTTGGGTTCACCTTCTTATTTAGCTTCTTTAGGATATCAAATTATAGACTCAGTGACCTTTATTTATGGCTAGAAACCAATTATGAGTGAGTATATCCCCTGTTCATCTTTTTGGGTCTGGGTTACCTCACTCAGGATAGTATTTTCTATTTTCATCCATTTGCATGCAAAATTTGAGAAGTCATTGTTTTTTACCGCTGAGTAGTACTCTAATGTGTATATATTCCACACTTTCTTCATCCATTCTTCCATTGAAGGACATCTAGGTTGTTTCCAGGTTCTGGCTATTACAAATAATGCTGCTATGAACATAGTTGAACAAATGCCCTTGTCATATGATCGAGCATCTCTTGGGTATATTCCCAAGAGTGGTATTGCTGGGTCCAGGGGTAGGTTGATCCCGAATTTCCTGAGAAACCGAAACACTGCTTTCCAAAGTGGTTGCACAAGTTTGCATTCCCACCAGCTATGGATGAGGGAACCCCTTCCTCCACAACCTCTCCAGCAGAGGCTATCATTGGTGTTTTTGATTTTAGCCAATCTGATAGGTGTAAGATGATATCTCAAAGTTGTTTTGATTTGCATTTCCCTGATCGCTAAGGAGTTGAGCATGACCTTAAGTGTCTTTTCGCTATTTGAACTTCTTCTGTTGAGAGTTCTCTGTTCAGCTCAGTGCCCCATTTTTTAATTGGGTTAATTAGCATTTTAAAGTCTAGTTTCTTGAGTTCTCTATATATTTTGGAGATCAGACCTTTGTCTGTTGCGGGGTTGGTGAAGATCTTCTCCCAGTAAGTGGGTTGCCTTTTTGTCTTAGTGACAGTGTCCTTTGCTTTACAGAAGCTTCTCAGTTTCAGTAGGTCCCATTTATTCAATGTTGCCCTTAATGTCTGTGCTGCTGGGGTTATACCTAGGAAGCGATCGCCTGTGCCCATCTGTTGTAGGGTACTTCCCAATTTCTCTTCTATCAGGTTCAGTGTGCTTGGAGTGATATTGAGGTCTTTAATCCATTTGGACTTGAGGTTTGTGCATGGTGATAGATATGGATCTATTTTCATTCTTCTACAGGTTGACATCCAGTTGTGCCAGCACCATTTGTTGAAGATGCTCTCTTTCTTCCATTGTATACTTTTAG
Organism: Microtus pennsylvanicus; assembly: GCF_037038515.1. NCBI lineage: Eukaryota > Metazoa > Chordata > Mammalia > Rodentia > Cricetidae > Microtus > Microtus pennsylvanicus. The sequence continues at coordinate 64,893,212 of NC_134580.1, read as the reverse complement.
CTCCTTTATCGAAAATGAGGTGTTCATAGGTTTGTGGGTTAAAATCCGGGTCTTCTATACGATTCCATTGGTTGACTTCTCTGTGTTTATACCAATACCAAGCTGTTTTCAACACTGTAGCTCTGTAGTAGAGTTTGAAGTCAGGGATGGTAATGCCTCCAGAAGTTCCTTTATTATATAAGACTGTTTTGGCTATCCTGGGTTTTTTGTTTTTCCATATAAAGTTGATTATTGTCCTCTCAAGATCTGTGAAGAATTTTGATGGGACCTTGATGGGGATTGCATTGAATCTATAAATTGCCTTTGGTAGAATTGCCATTTTTACTATGTTGATCCTCCCAATCCAAGAGCAAGGGAGATCTTTCCACTTTCTGGTATCCTCTTCAATTTCTTTCTTCAATTCCTTAAAGTTCTTGTCAAATAGATCTTTCACTTCCTTGGTTAGAGTTACCCCAAGATGCTATTTGTGGCTATCGTAAAAGGTGATGCTTTTTTGATTTCCCTCTCTGCTTCCATATCCTTTGTGTATAGGAGGGCGACTGATTTTTTGGAGTTGATCTTGTATCCTGCCACATTACTAAATCTGTTTATCAGCTTTAGGAGTTCTTTGGTGGAGTTTTTGGGGTCACTTATGTAAACTATCATATCATCTGCAAATAATGAAAGTTTAACCTCTTCCTTCCCAATTCGAATCCCCTTGATCCCCTTATGTTGTCTTATTGCTATTGCTAAAACTTCAAGCACTATATTGAAGAGGTATGGAGAGAGTGGACAGCCTTGCCGTGTTCCTGATTTTAGTGGGATGGCTTTGAGTTTCTCTCCATTTAGTTTGATGTTAGCTGTCGGCTTGCTGTATATAGCTTTTATTATATTTAGGTATAACCCTTGTATCCCTAATCTCTCCAAGACTTTTATCATAAAGAAATGTTGAATTTTGTCAAAAGCTTTTTCAGCATCTAATGAAATGATCATATGATTTTTTTCTTTCAGTTTATTTATATGATGGATTACATTGATAGATTTTCGTATGTTGAACCAGCCCTGCATCTCTGGAATGAAGCCTACTTGATCATAATGGATAATTTTTCTAATGTGTTCTTGGATACGGTTTGCCAGTATTTTGTTGAGGATTTTTGCGTTGATGTTCATGAGTGAGATTGGCCTGTAATTCTCTTTCTTGGTTGAGTCTTTGTGTGGTTTTGGTATCAGAGTGACTGTAGCTTCATAAAAGGAATTTGGCAATGACTCTTCTGTTTCTATATTGTGAAATACATTAAGGAGTATAGATATAAGCTCTTCTTGGAAGTTCTGGTAGAATTCCGCATTGAAACCATCTCGTCCTGGGCTTTTTTTGGTAGGGAGGTTTTTGATGACAGCTTCTAATTATTCACGACTAACAGGTCTATTTAGATTGTTCACCTGGTCCTGGTTTAGCTTTGGTATATGGTATTTATCTAAAAACGTGTCCATTTCTTTTACATTTTCCAGTTTTGTGGCATACAGGCTTTTGTAGTAAGATCTAATGATTCTCTGAATTTCCTCTGTGTCTGCGGTTATGTCCCCCTTTTCATTTCTGATCTTATTAATTTTCATATTCTCTCTCTGCCGTTTGATTAGTTTGGATAGGGGTTTATCAATTTTGTTGATTTTCTCTAGGAACCAGCTTTTTGTTTCATTGATTCTTTGGATTGTTTTCTGTGTTTCTATTTTGTTGATTTCAGCCTTCAGTTTGATTATTTCAAGTCTTCTACTCCTCCTAGGTGAGTCTGCTTCTTTTTTTTTCTAGAGCTTTCAGGTGGGCTGTTAAGTCTCCAATGTGTGCTTTCTCTGTTTTGTTTAAGTGGGCACTTAGTGCTATGAACTTTCCTCTCAGGACTGCTTTCATAGTGTCCCATAAGTTTTAATAGGTTGTTTCTTTATTTTCAATGAATTCAAGGAAGACTTTGATTTCTTTCTTTATTTCTTCCTTGATCCAGGTGTGGTTCAGAAGTTGACTGTTCAGTTTCCATGAGTTTGTAGGCTTTCTGGGGGTAGCATTGTTGTTGAATTCTAACTTTAATCCATGGTGGTCTGATAAGACACAGGAGGTTACGAATATTTTTTTGTAACTGTGGAAGTTTGCTTTGTTACCGAGTATGTGGTCGATTTTCGAGAAGGTTCCATGAGCTGAAGAGAAGAAGGTATATTCTTTCCTATTTGGGTGGAATGTTCTATAGATGTCTGTTAAGTCCATTTGATTCATTACCTCCATTAATTCTCTTATTTCTCTGTTAGGTTTCTGTCTGATTGACCTGTCCATTGGTGAGAGAGGAGTGTTGAAGTCTTCTACTATTAGTGTGTGCCGTTTGATGGCAGCCTTGAGTTTTAGTAATCTTTCTTTTACATACGTGGGTGCTTTTATATTCGGGGCACAGATATTCAGGATTGAGACTTCATCCTGATGAATTGTTCCTGTTATGAGTATAAAATGTCCCTCTCTATCTTTTCTGATTGATTTAAGTTTGAAGTCAACTTTGTTAGAAATTAGTATGGCCACACCTGCTTGTTTCTTAGGTCCATTTGCTTGATAAGCCTTTTCCCAGCCCTTTACTCTGAGTAGGTGCCTGTCTTTGTGGTTGAGGTGTGTTTCTTGTAAACAGCAGAATGTTGGATCCTGTTTTCGTATCTAATCTTTTAGCCTGTGCCTTTTTATAGGTGAGTTGAGTCCATTGACATTAAGTGATATTAATGACCAGTGGTTGTTAACTCCGGTCACTTTTTTAGTAGTAGAGTTTGTGTGTTTCCCTTCTTTGAGTTGTGCTGGTGAAGGGTCTCTAGATGTTTGAGTTATTGTGGTCATTGTTGGACTCCTTGGTTTGTGATTTTCCTTCTATTACTTTCTGTAAGGCTGGATTTGTGGCTACGTATTGTTTAAATTTGTTTTTATCCTGGAAAATTTTGTTTTCTCCATTTATAGTGAACGAAAGCTTGGCTAGGTATAGTAGTCTGGGCTTGCATCCATGGTCTCTTAGTTTCTGAAGTACATCTATCCAGGACCTTCTGGCTTTCATGGTTTCCATAGAGAAGTCAGGTGTAAGTCTGATAGGTTTACCCTTATAAGTAACTTGACCCTTTTCCTTTGCAGCTCTTAATATTCTTTCTTTATTCTGTATGTTTTGTGTTTTGATTATTATATGGCGAGGAGATGTTTTTTTTTTTTTGGTCCAGTCTATTCGGTGTTCTGTATGCTTCTTGAACCTTCAAAGGAATATCTTTCTTTAGGTTGGGAAAGTTTTCTTCTATAATTTTATTAAGTATATTTTCTGGACCGTTGAGCTGTACTTCTTCTCTTTCTTCTATCCTAATTATTCTTAGATTTGGTCTTTTTATTGTGTCCCATATTTCCTGAATGTTTTGTGATGAGAATTTGTTGGTTTTGCTGTTTTCTTTGATCAGTGTGTTTATTTTCTCTATGGTATCTTCAGTGTCTGACATTCTTTCTTCTATCTCTTGTAATCTGTTGTTAGTACTTGTCTCTGTAGTTCCTGTTCGTTTACCCATATTTTCCATCTCCATCCTTCCCTCAGTTTGTGTTTTCTTCATTGCTTCCATTTCATTCTTCAAGTCTTGAACCGCTTCCCTAACCTGTTTGATTGCTTTTTTTTGTTTCTCTTGGTTTTCTTGCGTGTCTTTGAGCGATTTTTTAATTTCCTCTACCTTTTTGTTTGTAATCTCTAATTTTTTTTTCAAGACAGTGTTTCTCCGTAGCTTTTTGGGTCCTGTCCTGTAACTAGCTCTTGTAGACCAGGCTGGCCTCGAACTCACAGAGATCTGCCTGCCTCTGCCTCCCGAGTGCTGGGATTAAAGGCGTGTGCCACCACTGCCCGGCTAATCTCTAATTTTTTATGGCAGTTTTTCACCTCCTGTTTAAGGTCCTCTATTATTTTCATATAGTTCACTTTTGAGTCGATTTCTTCTATTTCTTCTGGAGTAGGGTGTACAATTCTTCTTATTTCGGGATCCCTGGATTCTGGTGGTGTCATGTTGCCTTTCAGGTTGTTGGAGGAATTCTTGCATTGGCGCCTTCCCATCTCTTCCTTCAAATGGAGCCAGGAGAGGCCTGGTGTCTTGGTCCAGTCTTTGCTGTGATTGACTCTCTGGGTTTATCTCTTCAGTGTAGAAGCAGGAACCATTCCCGTCCAGATGGAATTCCTCAGCAACTAAACAGGGCCGCCAGTAGCCCAATGATCCAGGGACAAGAGGATGAATGGAGACTTCTTCTTACATTTTAAATATAATAAGAAAGTATATTATCTTGGGTAAGTTTTTCTTTTGCTACAACATGCAGAAAGGAGCACTGGGCCCTGCTCTTGAATGCGCATGCACACGCAGACAGATTGGCCACAGTTCATGAATGAGCATGTACGTGCAGATGCACAGACCACAGTTCATGAATGCGCATGTGCATGCAGATGCATTGACCCAACTGAACTTTCAGAGCATGGTACCTTTCTCATCTATGTTGCATGCTACCAAGCGCAACACTTACTTTGTCTGAAAACTTTTATTCTGTTACATTAAAAACATGTTGGTTGTGACCCTAAATTGATTTCACATCTCACCAATAGCTTGGAAACCAAAGCTGGAAAAATAAAATAAAAACTCTGGCTCAAAATATGGGTAGTTTTATTTACAATTTCCTTCTCGAGGTGTGTTACCTCTGGTCTGAAAGTACAGACACTCCCCAGCTGCTAATGGCTTATTTCCCCGCATTGACTTAGATGCCGATAATCTTAATTCTATCTTGATGCCAATACTTTTTTATTTTACTTTCATGCATGTGTTCACATACATGGTGTGTGTGTGGGCAGAGGTTAGCATCATGTGTCTTCCTTGATGGCTCTCTACTTTGTTTGTTTTAGAGACAGGGTCTCCACAGAACCTGTAGTTTGCTGACTGTGTTAGGAGTGCTGGCCAGGATGCTTGAGGGATCAAATCCTCCTCTGTCTTCCAGCACTGGAGTATAAGGACGTAGTACCAAGCTCAGCTTTCACATGGTTGCTGGGGATCAAACTTGGGTCCTCGTGTTTGAGCAGCAAGCACTGCACCTTCTGAGCTGACCCCCAGTCTGCCAACTGCTCCACAGTGTCACCGAATAATAAAAGGTTTTATATCAGGTGGAATATGTAGATTACTATAAAAAACGTCCCTTTGACTTTACTTCCTCTGGGAAGGTACAAATGTTTACCTGGCATTTATAAAATCTGATGCCTTTCTTGATAAATATGCACAATTAAATCTCATCAGGAAGGTATTTTGAGACTGATAATAATCATTGTTCTCATAAAGAACCCCTAAACGGCTCTCGATTTTGATTCCAATCAGTTCTGCTCCAACTTCCTGCTCTGCTAAGCTGAGAATCATTACCCTGACAATAAACATTAAAATAAAATGGCCACCACTTGGAAAGTTAGCATTTAAGGAATTGTATTGCTGTGGATAAGATAGACGGTGAGACAGTAGAATAAATTACAGGCAAATAGTGCCTTTCCCCTTTTCAATATCTGGCCTCTATCTGCTTTCCTCCCTTAGCTTTCTTCTTCTCCTCCTCCTCCTCCTCCTCCTCCTCCTCCTCCTCCTCCTCCTCCTCCTCCTCCTCCTCCTCCTCCTCCTCCTCCTCCTCCTCTTCTTCTTCTTCTTCTTCTTCTTCTTCTTCTTCTTCTTCTTCTTCTTCTTCTTCTTTCCACACTCATCTCCTCCCTCTCTCCTTCTCTCCCTTTCTCCCTACATTTAACCACACACACTATGCCTCTCTTACCTTGAGCACTTGTACCATCTACTTAGGCCCAGTCCTTGCCCATTTTCCTTTGCTTTGCCTTCAGAGGCTACCTAGGAAGGATTGGTGGAGGAGCTGGTTGGAAGGGAGAAAGACTTAGTTATCTACATCAGTTGTTCAAACCAGGGCCTAATGATATCAGCATTGGGTGATGCATTGGGAACGGAGAAATGGGGACAAATCCAGAAGTCTGGTTAGTCAGCAGAATGGAGCCCAGTGAAGGGGGAATGAAATGGCCTTGAGATTCCAGCTAAGGGGAACTGGGTGAGGTGGGAGGAGGCAGGGAAACAGGAGATGTGATGACTTTCTCTCTGAATGTTCTAATCATTTCTCGGTAGACACAGATGATCTGGTGCTGGAACCTGGCCTAGAGACTTGGATAAGATTGTCTATACTGAAGCTGTTGTTGAACTCACAGGTATACATAAAATTACAGGTGGAGTAAACATAAAATGTAAGATGTATTACCACAGGGAACTTGAGATCTGAAAAAACAGCAAGAAGAGGAGTTGACAAACAAACACGGAGGAGTTGACAAACATGGAGAAGTCCCAGGGGCAGCAGAGGGGAAATCAACACAGAGGCAAAGAACTGTAGCAGCTGGTGAAATGCTGTTACCACCGCCTAACAGCCCTCAAGGAGATGCCTGAGACAAGTAGATCTCAGGCAGTATGCATTTCTTCCTAACTCCTTACTAGTTATGTAAATTTGGGCAAGCCACAAAGCACATCTGAAGCAATGAGGCTGATTGCACCCGGCTGCTAGAAATGTATGGTCAGACAAAGTAGGATCGGGTTGAAGGGGTTTAGGAACATGAAGGGGTTTAGGAACATCGTGTAGTCGGTAGAGAACACCATGTAGTCGGTAGAGAACACCGTGTAGTCAGTAGGGAAGGAGGTTCTGGGATTCAGGTAGTTAGGATTTACTGAGGGAGAAGACATTCCCCAACAGTGATTCCTCATTGGGATACAATGTTTCGCTGAGAATCTTTGTGATTCCTTTTTCTTTGTTACAGAACTGAAGGGAAATTTGTTTATTTTAAATGTTATTATTCCATGCTTGATGGAAAAAAAAACAAAAGGAGAAAAAAATATTTATATGAAAAACCTTCCTTTGGGACAAACCTGTTTTTATGCATCATTCACTTTCCTCTAAGACGCAGACTCGGAGGGTTTCCTGATGGAGCTCGTGTAATACTGTCCGTAGAAAATTAAGCAGCTACTTACAGAGCCTTCCACTTCATGAGCAACAGAAACAAATAAGGGATTCGCTGTTCAACTTAGAAATCCAAAATGACACTCTGAAGGAGGCTCATGGAATCGTGGAGCATAGATGGCGTGAAGGGAATACAGAGGCTAGTGGATTGCAGAGTGAGAGGAACCTAGCCTAGATGTTCTGAAGAGGAAGGGACATTTAGAGACGGTACTCTAGGAGGAGGGCGATTGTTTTAGTCGCCAGTTTGGTAGCACACTAATATTTTGGGGCATGATGCTAATCCTTTGGTGTGTGTGTGGGGGAATCCCATCAAGCAAACAGAAAAGTGTTTCATTCTGTCTTTGGAGAAAACAGTTATAAGTTTGACTTCCAAAATCAGTTCTAGAGTAGGACAGGCTATGTAGGCAGGATGTATGCGGGATCCAGAGTTTCGGTGGGCGTGGATTCTCGTTTGTGTCTGAGAAGTGTGAGTTAGGCACCATCTCTGGCTTCAGTCATGGTCCGAGTGTGGCTTACTTTGCCTTGAAACAGCATTCACATGGGTGAGGGTAGGCTGAGGACTGGCGGCCTATTGGAGTAAAACCCAAAAAGCACTGAATGTCTCATCATTAGAGTGGGTGCTCGGGTTGTAAGAGGATTTGGACACATCACAAGGACCATTATGTTATTAAGTTATTAAGTGTGCATTTATAAGTCAGTTTATTCTTGCCAGATGAAAACATAAAAAATCATTTCTTAATTACCCAGGCCCTGAAGTCTTGCATCATTAACCACATATTTAAAACAGCTTTGTATCACTTACAAAAACAATTTAAAATATCAGATTATTGAATTTCCTGTGTTCCAGTGTCCAGCTGCCTTGTGGCCAGGATTAACCTGTTTATTGTCTCAATTAAACACATCAGAAAGTGTTATTTTCCATTTTTCAAAAAAAATTTAATTCCAGGGAAATGAGGTAATTCATCCAGCTATGTTCACCAATTCACGGCTGCGAGTCAAACATTAAATTCTGATTTGTAAAACTTAATCACTTCTTTTTCTTTCCTTTCTCAAAATAAAAATACAGAGACAAGAAAAATTAAATCCTAGGTCTATTTGTACAGTATGCCAGGCAGGCAAACATATCGTTGAGATTGAAAGAAAGGAAAGAATAAAGATGTTAAAGTATTAGCTTTGAGTTGAACAACAGAGAAGTACCAGATGAAAACCCATCCACCAGCCAAGAAGGGTTGTGCTCACTCTCCCGTCCATCACCAGCGGCGGGCAGATGCGCTGGAGAGTAAAGCAGGGTTCCCCAGATGCCAAGGTCTCTGCTCTCTGGGGTTGGGTGGGCTGGAAGGGACCAGAGTGGATGTTTCCACATAGCAGTACATCCCACTATTAGGGAAGCGCTGGCGTGAGCCAACAAAGTGGAATTCAGATTTGGAACCAGACCTCACCTGATATATTTTAATTGATTGTCATGAGATCGTACATCTGCTTATAATTTGACTGTCTTTTCTCGGTATGAGAAATGCTTTTGTGCAGGGCGGATCCCAAGCTCCTCTCGGTTTCTATATGGAAAAAAGTATTTTCTAACTTTTCATTGCTCTGATGAATATCTTTCAGCAAGCTTTTGGAAAACGTCTGGGCCCAGATTTACAGAGTATCAACCCTGCTATGCTAAGAAGATGTGGGTATTTTATGGGCTGCAAAGCTCTCATTGTTAAGCAATTTTTTCGGTTATGATAATTTTAATAATAAGGGCAGTAAACCCCTCTAGAGGTTGGAGGGCTAACAAACTCAAGTTAGTTGGAATTATTTAAGTTCGATTTACACCTTAGTGACTAAATCCAAAATATTTGGCTCCAGCTATAGTTATGATTTATTTAAACATGACCATTTAGATAGACGATTTTCAGAAATTGGTGTTAGCTACAATTGCAGAGCAAAATTATTGGCTCCCCAGTTTTCTAGACAGAAAGAAATTATTTTCTTCCATTTGACACGTGCCTGTCTTCATTGATCCAACTTTAATTTTCTGATAGATATGTCTTTTTACTAATTTCTCATCAAAAATTTATCAGTAGAACTAGGGCTTTGGGATTGCGTTTTATTGGGGGGGGAAGAACAGAGATTGAAAGTTTCATTTGCATTAGAAATACTTGGGGAAACCCATGGAAACAGTAGCTAAGGTTTGGAGATCTTTTCCTGTCACAAGTCAGGCAATCACAAGTATATCAGTGTTTGAGAACAATACAACAGGCCCAGCCCACGGGCCAAGGCCTCTTAGGCACTGCCTGTTTTGTATAATATTTTCCTGAAGTTTAGTTACGCCTGTCATTTTTATTCTATATATGGCTGTCGTCACTCTGTAGCGTCAGAGTCTAAGAGTTGAGATGAAGAATGTAAGGCCGCAGGACTGAAAATATTTACCACATCACATTATAGAAACATGTCCTGACCACTGAATTATACACAGTAGAAAGAAAAAACGCTTTCCCAGATCCATGGAATCCATCCATCTGCTCCCATGATCACGTCGACAACTCGGAAGTGAGTCACAGATTCTAGGGGGTGGGACGCCGAGGTACTCACCTATAATCCCTGTACTTGGGAAGCTGAGGCAGAACTGTTCAAGGCCAGCCTGACCCAGCTAAGACACCTTGTTGCCTCAGAAAACAAGGTGAACAAAATACTCAGGGACTTTTAAAGGATGTTAGGTATTAACTTCAAGTTGCTTTAAACCTTGCAATTGTTTCAAATAAAGAAGAGAATAGCTACACTGGAAAATATAGCTATTGTGTTTTGTTTTGTTTTCAGAGCTGAGGATGAAACCCAGGGCCTGGCTATGCACTTTTATCAGTGAGACAATACCCAACCTTGCAAAATATGTTTTGACTATAAGGCAAAAACTGCAGAGATTTACTGGTGTTTCAACTTGCTGCAGCGAGATGACTCATCACTAGACTTTGTTGCATAAGAGGTGTCACAGAAATTTAGTAGCTTGGCGATTCAGTGAAATTCAAATCTAAGAAAACTAAACATATTTAGAAGCATATTTGTCTAAAAAGAGGAATAGTACGAAGATTTTAGGGATTTGGAAGTGTTTTGAATTCAGCAAGGCAGGGCACTGAGGAGGAAAGGGGCTAATAATCTTTGAGTCTGTCTAGCCAAATGCAGCACATCATAAAACAAGGGTGCTTTCTGGTGCCACAGCGCGAGAATGTGCCGTACACAGTACGAAGCATCTTGAAATGTGAATAAATCGGAGGGCGTTCCAAACAATAGATACACTCCAGAGTGTGGAAGCTGAGCTGGAGCCTTTGATTTACATAGCACGAGGACATTAAGGCACACAGCCCTTCCCACACGGGGTTGGATTTTCCTCCCGGAGCCTGCAGGAGATGTTGAATTGACATCACAGGGAATTGTCAGGAGAGAGGAGAGACTGATTGCCAGGCAATGGCGGGGGGCTGGAGAAGAGAATTAAATTCCTTACACCTTGTTCATCATGTCGTTCATTCCCCTCTTCAAAGATCTCCAGTGACTGCTTATTACGTAAGGGGTTAGAGTGAAAGCCGGCATGGAATTTCTGGGGTGCTTTAATCTGTCCCTCATGCTGGGTGTCCTGCAGCATTTCCATGTGTTTCACCTCATCCGGTCAGGGTAGGGCCGCTAACACAAGTTGGGGAAACTGTTAGAATTTACAGTTTACAGTTTACAAGAACAGCCGCCCCCGTGCACTCCCTAAGGGCATGATCACCTGAGTCAGGACTGAACTTTACGTCTCTTGAAGCATCCAAAGTGTTCCTGAAGATTCTCCTTCAAGGTAGCTTTCTCTGCAAACTAATACATTTCCCACCTCTCCAGGCTCAGGGGCAGCTTTCAAGTTCTAGTTTGGTCTCTGTTAGCCAACGGGGCCTGAATTCCCGCTCTCGATGCTCCTTTGCTAGGTGGTAGATGTTGTTGTTGGCATCGTTCTTTTCTCTTAGAATTCTGCCTGGCTTTGTGACATCACTCACTGTTCAGGTATTTATAATGACTGGACAGTAAGCTCCTTTACAATCACAAACATATTCTGCAGCTCCAGCAGAACGTCTCTCTTGGACAGGGTGCCTGTGCACCGTGCATTTTCCCCTCTTCCGTATTATCTTGATTGTACATAAAGAAGGAGGAAATTCAGCAACTGTTTGGAGAGTAAACAATAATTCATTCCCCCACTATCTTCATATATGATTAAGAGAAATGAGATGAAAACGGAAAGGTGGACCAGGCTAAACACAACAAAAGTCTTTTGGGCAGCACGTCTCTTTCAGCAGACCCAAAGTATTTTGAGGACAATGCTCCATTTTTAACTGATGCTCGGATTCATAGGATGACCAGTACTGCTAGGCAGGTCATAATCCAGCCCACAAGAGTTGAAGATTGGAATCGGTACTGATTGATGAGCCAACCTTTTGTACATTTTGCTTCTGTGCTTAGCAACTCACAGGCAGTTGGTACATCAGGGAGGAAGAAAAAGGCAGTGTTTTGTCCCCTAGTATTTTTCTGGTCATAATCCATCTTCTTAATGTCATTGTTACTCCACAACTTCCTGGCCTGTGCCTATAGGTGCAACGAGACGAGGAATAGCCTTCAGAAAGTCTCTCCTCATCCTTGGTTGACTGTGGGCTTGGGAACTGAGCGCAATCAGCTCTGGGAAGTCTGATAAATGGGAAATAAAAACCATGGGCACAACATCTTGCACTCTCAAGTCCGTGCTCCCCGACCCCATGTCACGGAGTCACTGTGCCCTTCTCAGGATCAGTGACCAGGTCCAGGACTGATCTTGCATCCCACACTGAGCACAATCGTAACCAGAGTTCTCGGGGTTCAGAGCCTAGCCTGCTGAGGCAGAGCTGCGTGGTCCATGCCGTATTTCCATGTTTTTTTTCTGGGTGAATGTATTGACCACACTACAACCAAATGCTAGGCTGTGCCTGTTTGCTTTGCCAACTTCCTCTCGGTTTACTAGGGTCTTGCATCACAGAAAGAGATTGTATTCATCTGAGCGCTACCTGGGAGGCTGGAAACTTAGGTGGTTTTCGTTACTTCTGCAAGAGTCTCAGTTATATTCCACACACACATTTCTTCACTTAAGAGTGAAGGAGAGCGGTGTAAAGTGAGCGGTGTGTTTACAGTAGGCCCCTATGGCTTGCTATCAAATTAGTGGCAAATCAGTATTATAGTAAACAGGGGTCAGAGATCAAACCCACAATTTCACATAAAATTCAAAACACGAGACGCAAAATACAAAATAAAAGGATCGTGTCATGAGACCATCAACTACTCTTAAAAAATAATCAGAACCAGGAAGAGATGAGAGGAAACAAAATTTAAACACAATTTCAGTCCAGAACCTGATGCAATAGCCAGAACTTGCAGAGAGATCTTTTGAGAATCGTGACAGCTGACTCCATGTCACTCCTCCTAAATGGAAACACACATCAGGAGGTGGCAAGAGCCAAGGGCCAGGGCTCCCAGAGTCTACTCATGGGGTCAACACTGATGTCTGTGTTCTTCACTTTGCACAGTAGAGTGGAAACTCTGGCTTTGCTACTCTAGAAGGGTGGCAGCTGTGGAGAGGGTCACGCTGGTAAAGAGACGGTGGTGGCTCTTCCAGATTCAGTTAGGTGTGTTTTTTGAAAAGTCAAGTGATTTAGTAGCACAAAATTGTACACGCACACCCCACCCCCGTAGGCGGCTGCCCATAGTTGGCCTCTAAGCAGGAAACTAGGGAAGGCGCATGTGTGTTTGTCTTTGCACAGAGTTTTCCTACACAGCCCTGGCTGTCCTGGAGCTCAGGATGCAGATCAGGCTGCCCTCCCACTCACAGAGAGTCTCCTGCCTCTGCCTCCTGAGTGCTGAGATTAAAGTCATATGTCACCATGCTCAGCTAACGTGGTATCTTTAAAAAAAAAACACAAAACATAAATAAATACTAACCAAGAGGTATTGTTAAAATTGGACCTATAAATTTGTTAAAAAAATCAAACTTACCATTATTAATTTAGGGTTCATTAATCTTAATTTAAAATGTAACTATTTACTAAGTCCTTAAATGAATAGATTAAGTCAGATGACTAGTGTTACCACAGGGAAAGCTCTGGGAGAGTTATGAATGTTTAAGACACTTCAGTCAATAATTTCAATCACAGTGTTACCTATTAACTCCCGTTTGCTTAATCAATGCCACCAGATGTCAGTATATTCTATGCAATTACTACTGGGCTCTTAAAACCTTCCAGCTGATGAACATAATATAGTGGCCTAATAACGAGCTCTCCCGAGGATTATAAAGCCTGTTCTTCCATGGCGTATTTTACCACAGAGGTTGCTCCAGGGACATGCCAATTCTCAACTTCTCCCTAAATCTCAGAACTGACATTTTCTCTTTTTGTTTTCAAGATTGGCTTTTGTTATTTTAGTTACATTTACACCTCTCTCACTTTCTGTGTGTCTGTGTGTGTGTGTGTGTCTGAACACTCGACCATGGAGGTCAGAGGCATTGGAAACTCTGGGAGCTGGAGTTACAGGTAGTTGTGAGCCGCCCACTCTGGATGCTGGGAAACGAACTTGGGTCCTCTACAAGAGCAGCATACATGTTTGACAGCTGAGCCATCTCTCCAGCCCCCTCAGTTTTTGCTGTTTTGAGGCAGGATTTCTCATAGCTCAGGCTGGCCTCAAACTTACCGAGCAGCCAAAGTTACTCTTGAGCTTCCTGGTCCCACCTCCGGGTCCTGGGATTGCAGCATGTGACAGGATGTCCCATTAGCACTGAAGTCTGTGAAAGCAGGAAGAGGAAACTCAAACAGGTGCAGAGTCCTTAGCTCTGCGTGCTGAGGAACACAAGGTTGAGCCCTGCTTCAGTGCTCGGGTTAAAGCTCCTACTTCTGACACAGGGGAGCAAATTGGCTTCGAATTTCCTGTTAGGAAGTGACTTATTGGCATTTGGCATGCAAGCTAAGGTATGAACAATCAGAGAGACACTAGCTCATCCTGAATATAAAGAAGGACATTATTGTTTTTGAAACAATAAATGGAGAAAGGAAACATATCATGATGTCCTTCAGCTTAGAATTCATCTCTCTTCACAACAGAAAGAATGCAAACTTATCAATCACTACAGGGCTCCCAAACCTCCCAGAGCATCCACCTCAGTAAATTAAAAGGATACAGAAGTTTAAAAAAAAAAAGAGTCTTAGCAATTTGTGAGATTTTGAGATTTTAGGTTCTCTCAAGCAATAACTTGCCCAGTCTTTAAAAAGAAATACCTGGGAGCTTATTTGAAAGTGAACCACTTTCAGCTGCAATGCCTATATGAATGCTGAGAGACAGAAAATGCTTTGAATCTTCAAAGTCTAACTTGAGAACTAATGAATGTTGCACGAACAAGACCGTATTGACGCGTCACATTATACGCCGTGAAGACTGTCCTGGGCACGGTCCACAGGGATAGAACGCTACAGCAGCTCCAGGCTTCCTGTTGCATAAGGGAGTGCGCACATTTAATCTCAGGGATAAAAGGGCCCGCTTTTATCCTAAAAGTTGCTATTACTGGATGTTTTATGCTTGAAGAGAAGTCCTTTGAAATCTTATTCTTTAGAGGTTGAAAAATTGTGGTAGTCTTGCTCCTTTATGACAAGAGAGAAAAGTTCTGCAAGATTTCTTGAACTCTGTTTCCAAAGACACCAATATGCCTTCAACTGTGCCATGAGCAGGTAACTTTAAGCTTTTAAAAAGCTCATCTGATTTAAAATGTTTATAAAATATTCTACAGATTTCCTCCTTCTGCCAAATTTGTGCACACAAACACACAATTTCTTTGGCTTCAAATAGGGTATTTTTATCTTGATAACATATATTTTCTGACACAGACAGCGCTTCCCTGTATCTGAATATTTGCGCTCATGTAATACCGCAAATCCTTGGAAATCGCATTTTCCCTTAGTAACGGAAAGCAGATGCTGTAAGCATCACTCGGACACAAATCCTTCTTGTCTTTGTCCTCGAGCCACCCACCTCCCACAAATGCATTTTGCACAACACACAGAATCCCACCCACTTCTCAGGCCCCTGGGCATTTGCACGGCACACCATAACAGTAACAGTTCTGTTATGAACTAATCTATTTGACTTACTGAAACTGGTTCCCAGGCGATCGCTAATCTTCCCCCACAGGCTGCTAGACAAGTAGATGGCAGGTGTAATTAATCTTCTAAAGCTGGAGAAAGAAACCAGGAGGAAGTAGAAGACATTTCACACACGCCACCTCGTTTGTACTTCATTAAACCCTATGAGGTAAGGGTGCTCTCTCCGTTGGACCGATGAGAAAACAGACTCAGACAGATTAATTAATATGTTCAAGGTCGCTCTCTTTGTAAGTAGCAGGGCCAGGATTTAAACTAAAATCTGACTCCAAAAACCATAGATGACTCCAAAAGCCAAGTCCGATCCAAGACGTTTTTGTTTAAGCGTCTTCTCCAAAATTATATGACGAAGGATAATAGAGCTGGACACAGAACATGGTACCATTAACCGGATCATGTTTGGACAGACTCCCCACCATAAAGCTTAACGCTCAGTTTCTGCTCACTAGCCAACAGAATCCTATGTTTTTCTTATATCTTTTATTACTGGTTCTGATTTATTCAACATACCCAGTATCTTAACTGAATGCATTTCTCTGAAACCTCTAAGTTGCCTCCGGACTTACGGTCAGTCCGTAAGTCAGCAAGGAAATAAAACGTAAAGAAAACTCACCAGGGACTACTATTTAAATATTGTTTAGCCACAGAGAAAACCGTGGATGTGGTCACCAGCCTTCTGTGTGGCAGTGGAGCTGGTTGAAGCAGGCAGGATGGGGTAGGGAGTCGGAGGGCGGGCCAGCACTTACACCAGCTTGGTGTTCCCAATATCTCATGGATCTGTAGCCTATCTTTCTGCCATTTCCATAGCTCAAAAAATATGATTCCCCAAGATGTAGGGAAAGGCAAGAAAAGTATGAATGCTTATATGCATACAATTTCACTGTGAAGTTACTGTCTGGTACTGAGAGCATTGAGCTTGTATGACGAGTGGAAGGCAGTTTAAAATGTTGCCTCGTTTATTCAGTGTGGACCTCAACAGACTTAGCTGATTCTGAATCTCAACATGGGGAGCAAACCTCTTGCTTCACCAGGCCATCCTGGTTTTCACTTGGTGACAGAGGTAATTTCTGCTCTTGGGTTTAAATGATGAACCCCAGTGTTTTGGAAAAATAAAAAATATGTTTCCTGGGCCCAGTTTGGAGCCATCTCTCAAAATATCAGAGTATTGGCAAGCAAGGTTGTTAAGGACACCAGCCTTTGCTTGAGCAAATGCAGTGTGACGGCTACCATTTTGTTATTGAGTTCATTTTTGGAGGGGAAATCATGAGTAACCAGAGAGAGTGGAAAGGAAAAGTCACTTCTCAGAGCTGTGCATGCACCACTTTTTTCTTTGTCACCCACCAGGCAAGTTCATGGGGTTGAAGACACCATCTTGATGGGAAACTCACTGGGCCTTTGGTCCTTGGGGGAGTATCTATCACTTTACCCCGTTATAACCCTAAAACTTGGCTTTCAGAACTCCAGCTACTCTGACTCAGAGGCAGAGAAGCTCACATCCTTGTGTGTTTACACTTTCTGTGCCAAGACAAGGGGAAGAGGGAGGGCTTCCAATGGCTCGTTGCTTTATGAGGCCTCTGGTTAGAAATGACCCAGACCCTGGGTCACAGGCCTTGCCTCACACAGGAGGGTCTGGGCTTTCGCTGAGTGGTATCTGTTCCCAAGGCCAGATGCAGAACTCTGTCAGAGGGCCTGCCGAGCTTAGCCAAGGCGTTCAAAGTACTTCATTTTTATGCTTCGTTGGGTTTTTAGGGTGAACATGTGTCTGTGCTCAGGTAAAAGTAGAAAGTAGAGCGATTGATGCTTCGTTGACCCAAAAGGGCTCTGAAATGTCTGTGTAACAAAGGACCTTGGCTGGTTAGAAATAACCAAGCTTTTCAAATATTTCTGCAGACAATACGGTCTGTCTCTGCACAGTGGGACTCGTGCCTGGTGCTGTTAACTGGGCCAAGAAGCCCTGGTGAGGTAGGTCATACAGCCTG
This sequence comes from Microtus pennsylvanicus, assembly GCF_037038515.1. Lineage (NCBI taxonomy): Eukaryota > Metazoa > Chordata > Mammalia > Rodentia > Cricetidae > Microtus > Microtus pennsylvanicus. The sequence continues at coordinate 64,876,032 of NC_134580.1, read as the reverse complement.
GGAGAACTCAATGCTAGTATTTGGCTAAATAGACACAGTGTTAAACTGCACTTCCAGTGCTTTTCCTTATAGCCACAGCTCAGTGCATCTCTAACCCTCATTCGAGGAGATTCTTTGTGCAGTAGATGGCCGTTGACATGGAGACTCACAACTGGTCCGAGTGCACAGAGAACAAATTGTGGGATGTCCTAAGTAGGACATCTCCCTAATTTCATCTTCCCTCCCTCCACGGTGCCTTCAGCTCGCTTTCTCTTTTCACTTCAGTCCAGGCCCCAGGCCCACGGGATGGTACCACCCACATTCAGAGCGAGTGGTCCCTGGACAGTCTCTCAAGAGTCCTCGGCGATTCCAAACCTAGTCGGGCTGGTGCCTTTCTTGCCTACTATGTCGGCACTGATTGATGAATAAAAACTGCATTCAGGCACCTGACAAGCTTTCAGAGCGTTTAACATCATTCAACACACCAGGCTGGTACTCAGCCTCCCCAAGGAACTCCATTCTCAAAGACAGTAGAGTTCTCTTTCCGCCCTGCCCTCTGTTTGGCCCTGCTGGCCCTCCTGGGCCCTCCAACACCAGCACAGACACCATCTCGCCTCTCACTCATCTGGCACACCGTTTCGGCTTCTTGGATAATGCCTCTTCCGCAGGAACTTCATGGTTTTGCTGGTGCTGGGTTCATCTGAGTTCTCTCTTCACAACTGCATTTCTCTGGATAGTTCCCCTCCCCTCGTTCCTACACCCACTGGTCCAGCCCCGGAGGTCTTCTGCAGGTGACCCCGAAAGCTTCGTACTTTCCCCCTCAGTTCACTTCCATAAGCATTTCCAGAAGGGTCTTTGAGTTTTAGACACAGGGGATAAATAAAAATAACAAGCAGTGGCTCCCTTCCAGAGAGCTGTCGTGGACACAAAACACACACAGGCAAGGGCAAGTGGGTGATAATGGAGATTGCTCCAGACGGTTTCCCCACTTAGGGAGCTGCAACAATAAGGATTCACAAGCCCCTTGTTTACTTGGAGGTGATCCAGGAAAGCATGTTGAGAGAGTGAACCAGAGGGAGAAAAGCCAGTCTCACATTGAGAAAAAGTAGATGCATGCTACAGGCAACTAGGGCTTCGTCTTTCTGTGACTCCTCTGGGGTGGGATGTCGAGCACCCTCTGGGATAGCCACAGGTCCCTGCCTGTTGTGGGTGAAGGGTTACTTCTAAAGCATTGGCCTCCTGCTGAGGTGATGAGTCCCTATGGTCAGAGAAAGCCCGAGACTGCAGACATTATACAACAAAGCCATAGCTACCTGCAGGAGTTGTTTCTCAGTTCTCAGTGGATGAGAGAGTAAATAATAGCACCTGCTTCACTGATAGAGCAAGTCAGCTGCCGCTGAGGCAGGTGAAGTTGGAGGGCAGAATGTTTCTAGAGAGGCTGTGTCAGCAAGGCCTTGAAAGGGAATCTGCTTTCTCCGGGGTAAACAAGTAGGGAAAAAAATTTTGAATCCAGAAGATACAACAGCTAACAGCTAAAAACAGCTAACACCATTTTTCCAGATCTGCAACAACCCCCTCCAACACATACACACAAACACTTGCTCGCACACTGACGCACACACATGAGCACACACACGTACGCACTCCCATATGCACACACACACATACACACCAGTCTGTGTCAATATAAAGAGGTGTTTGACTGTAGTCTGTAAGGATGCCTTGGTGGACAGGAAAGGAGACCCAACTGTGGATAGTATACAACCATAATAACCACAACTATAGTTAGCTCTAGCTCTACAGAAATAGTTTTGAGCCTTCTGCAGAGTCCAGCTTTAGACACCTTGCTCGCCTTTGGTCTGTGTATTCATTTGCCTCGAAAGGCAGATTTTCTTGTCCTGAATGTCTCGATTTTTACTGTATTTTTTAGCAGGGTGATGCAGAATAAATATCTTAAGGAAAACGTGGCATTTTTATCCCTTAGGAGCAAATATAATTAGGGGCCCTGGGGAAACAGAGCCTGTGTTACATACAAGCAAGACTACCTTCATCCAGAAAAAAGAACAATAGAGATTAGGAAAGATTCACTTCAAACATATACTGCTGGGCACAAATAAACAACCCAGACCTGCAGACAGCGAGCAGAGCCTTGGTCTCCAGGTGTGCCTGAGCGTTTGCCGGTGCACAGTTGGCAGGAAACAGGTTCTGCTGAACACCAGAGTTCCCCTGTCTTTAGCAATAGTCTTTGATGATGTTCTGCCTCCACTGTAGTGTGTTTTATTTCACCAAGAGTAAAGGGCAAAGGGGAAAAAAACCCCAACGATAAAAATAACGGGTATTTTGGAAACTGCTCTTGTTTATGTCATTTTTTATAGAGGAAGCTGGGAACAGGGATGGGCGAGGAGGGCAAAGAGTGTTTCAAAACTAATTATAGCACTAAGTCCTCTAAGTGCCTTGTTCCTCTCTGTCACAGGACCGGCTTTGTCCTGATGCATGAGTCAGATGCACCCAGGGTCACGCTTGCGACTATCAGGAACCAGCATGACATTTGGGGGTGTAGCTAGGGTCCATCCTGACTTGGAACATGGGACAGAGCTTCTCAGCAGGGCACCGATGGCAAAGGGGCTGGGTGGGCTCCCTGTGGTTTTTTTTTAAATCTATAGGTATAATTGTTATGCCCTGTCTGCTATAGAATGCTTAGTATTTCCCTGACTCTTATCCTCTAGTGAGTATGGTAGACATGGTCCCTCTTCCCTGCCAAGTTGTTATCAAAGCCTAAGATGTCTCCTCACTGCCAACTGTCCCTTTTGTGAGCCACTGACACAACCACACAGTCACTGCCATGAAAGCAAATTTTATTTCTTCTTTATTTCTTGTTTTTGAGAACAGGTCTTACTGAGCTGCCAAGGCTGGCCTCCAATTCGCCATCCTCCTGCCTCACCCTCCTGGGGTTACAGGTTCACCATCCCATCCAGTTAGGAAACTTGTTTTAGAAACCTCTCAAGAATGTTATTATAGTTCCCCTGCAAAGGAGAAAAAAGAAGAAACAGAAAGCCCCGCCTTTCCTTTCTTTTGTCTCTTACTTAGCTCCCTTTTTGTCTTCTAGAATCTTCTGGGTACATCCCACCACTATTTGATTTTCCTCAGTTCTCTCAGACAGACCCAAGTAGCTAAACAAAGCCCAGGACCCTTGTGGCTGGGAACCTGAGGCAGGCTGATAATGCAATGTTTTCAGACAGTAAAGGGGGAAGACAGTCTGTTTCATGTGCTTCTTATTAACCATGATCTGTTGTAAATGATGCCATTCCTAATCCCCAGAAAAGTATGAAGGTTATAATCTCCTTGAAGGAAGGGGCCATGTTTTCCTTTTTAAATCTCTGGGTATAATTGTTCACAATGGCTGGCGTATAATAGATGCTCAGTGAATTTGCTAACAATGGACTGTTTGAAATGCATGGATTAGCAGAAGCCCAGAAGACCCAGAAACAAGCAAACAGTCCCCTAGAGAGTTCCTTGTATTTAAGTGAGTTAGTTACTCATGAGGGACTCTCTGTCCTCAAATCTATATGTTCTACTTGGTTCACATCTGTCCAGGAAACACACATTGCTCAGTGCAGTGGGATTGGGACATAAGTGGGGGAAAAAAACAACGAAAATAAAAAAAACAAAACGAAACAATCACAAAAAGTCATCACATGCAGAGGCATCATGGGTAATTTGAATGTGCTGTGGCCCTTCCAAAGACACTGAGACCCAGCCAGTTCTGCAGGAACCCAGCAGAAAGGTCACCACCTCAGCTTTACAAGATAAAGCAGCAGGACATTGAGGGGTCATCCTGAGCTCTGTTGAGGGACAGCAAATGGGAAGAACATGGCAGGAAATGGGGGTGAAGGAGCAGGATCATGGCGGGAAGAGTCCAGGCGCAGAAATGACACGGACAAGCAGTGAAAGCCGGAATAGGCGTGTGTCCTGCACATGGGATGCTGCGTGTGACCTGATGTTGCTGAGACTGGAAATGACATGAGAGGGGGTGCAGGGTCACAGAGGGCTTGGAATTACTACCAGGGAATGGGGGACACCGATGGCGTTTCATTGTTCAGCCAGTAGCTGGTGTCATCTGCCTGTCTGCACGAAGCACGGGCTTCAGGAACAGGGAGCAGGTAGAGATAGTCATAGCATCCGAGAGATACAATAGCAGGATGTACTGTGTGACAGAAGACAAAGCAGCACAGAATCAAAGAGCCTGGGTTGTTCCAGAGCGGCTGGGCACAGGGACCTCAGAGTAAAGAGGATCCGCAGGTGGCTGAGTGGTTTTCGCAAGGTGCCTTCTGTCTGTTGAGACGGGAAGACATTTCTTCTTGACTCCCGTACTACGTCCCTTGAGATTCGTGTTGTATGCTACAGTAGATAGAGAGATATGGATATAGATATTCCTCACAGACGCCTGCATGTCTGGGACTTTTCTGGTTTGTATGTGTGAGGGTGTGCTCACTTGTGCATACATGGAGGCCAGAGGTGGCTGCTGGGTATCCTGCTTGATCACTTCCCACCTTGAAACAGGGTCTCCCATTGAACCTGGAGCAGAGGACCTCCTGTGTGCATGGGCCAAAGCCCTGTGATGTCCATGCTACACAGGTAGCGGGGATCTGAACCTGGGCTCTCATGCTCCTGCATCAAGTACTCACACATGCTGAGCCCTCTCCCAAGCCCCGCCTTCAAAGATGTCTACTCTTCATCTTAAAGGTAAAGAAAGGGTTAACTGGCTTCTCCAAAGGAGGGAACTATAGAAATGGGAGGGAAAACAGGGAGTCCAGATCTTGAAAGGAAGAGGCCAAGTTTGTAGCCTTGGTGCCTCCAAGATGACAAAGGCAGGAAAGGGAATGGTTTGGGTTCAACATTATATTTGGTGTGCTGAGTGGCAGTGAGTTTCAGAATACTCGTGAAGAGCGGGGCATTGCCCAGATCCGACTGGAATCAAGCAGGTAGAGAACTCACAAGGCTAAACAGAGTGTCAGATACACCCTCAAAGCACCCGGAATGTTCCCTCTCTATGATCCGCTCAGCCCTGGCAAGAGTACAGAGGTGCCCGTCTCACGTCCCAGGCCCAGCCCTGCTCTGCTCTGATGCACAGAACAGGAAACACGGCTCACATTGCCCACCCACCAGAGATCTTGCAAGTGGGCTCAGGACCTACTGGGCAGATGTTCTCAACAACCTGAGCACACAAAGCCTGAGAGTGAGGAGAAGGCTTAGGTTCTCTGCAGGACATTTCCTCTGCTCCCTAGGACTCCTTGCCCTTGGGAAAGGAGGGTTTTCTAAATATGAGGTCCTTTGTAGAGATGTCAGGGACAGAAGTGAAAAAGCTATGAACTGAGACCTTGGTCTTCAACAAGTGTGTGTGTGTATGGTGTGGTGTGTATAGTATGTGTGTATACCTGTGTAGTGTGTGTGTGGTTTGGTGTGTGTGCGTGTATGTGGGGTGTGTATGTGTGTAGTGTGTGATATAGTGAGAGAGAGAGATGTGGTGTGTGTGTGGTGTTTATGTGATATGAGAGAGAGAGGGAGAGAAAGAGAAAGGTGTGGTGTGTGTGGTGTGGTGTGTGTATGCATGCATGTGGTGTAGTGTGTGTAGTGTGTGTGTGTAGTACGTGTGTATGCCTGTGTAGTGTGTGTGTGTGGTGTGTGGTTTGGTGTGGTGTTTGTGTGTGTGGTGTGTATGTGACATGAGAGAGAGAGAGGGAGAGAAAGGAGTGTGGTGTGTGGTGTGGTGTGTGTATGCATGCATGTGGTGTAGTGTGTGTGTGTAGTATGTGTGTATGCCTGTGTAGTGTGTGTGTGTGGTGTGTGGTGTGTGGTTTGGTGTGGTGTTGGTGTGTGTGATGTGTATGTGACATGAGAGAGAGAGGGAGAGAAAGAGAAAGGTGTGGTGTGGTGGTGTGTGCACACTTCTATAAGTATTTTGGAGAGAAGGGTGGCAGCGGCGACAGATAAATACATAGAAAAGAAATAAACAAACAAAGGAACCCCGTGGTCCAGCCTTTCCCCCTGGGACCCACACAGCACAGCTTATGTTTCTCATGGCTTGTTTTTCCTGGTTTCTCCCAGTTAGCTCCAGTCCCTGCCGAGTTCAAACAGGCAAGCCGAGATGGGGATGGCCCACTCAAAAGTGGTATCTGGAGGGGGGGGCAGTCCCCAAATAGAAAAACACATTAGTTAGGGGTCAGTTAGCACCAGGGCAAATAACTCCACATGCCTTCTCGGGACACGGCTCCATTACAGCATGGAACGACGATGAGGGTGTTTTTAGAAGTTTCCATTTTTGGGGAAAAGTGTTTGCTTTCAGTTGTCTAAAAAAACGCTTTCTTGGGAGCCTCTTGTTCTCGGAGACTTGGGATAGTCGGCTGCTGCGGTCCCCATTTGATTGGAGCCTGAGATTTTCTGCTGCCTCTCCTCTGGCTCAATGTCCCCCGTCAGTCTTGTGCTTCCTCCTTCTCCTTCTGGAGGATTACAGGGGCCAATTCCCAGAGCTGCAGTGAAGGCCCATCGCTTGGCCGTGAGAGATAAACTCAACTCCAGTAATCTAAGCTTAAGAAGGAGGCGCGGTTCTGTCGATATGCCCTAATTCGCAGCTCATCATTAAATTATCACAGTCTCAAATGGCACTTTTAATCCTCTACGGGTCCCACTCAGTGGAGCAGCTTCTGTGGTGGCATAGGGAGGGCAGAAGGCGATGAATGCCCCTCCCTGCAGATTTCAGCTGCGGGCTTCCGGCTGGGGTCCTCGTTACTGTGCTGGGGTCCTCGTTACTGTGCTGGGGTCCTCATTACCGTGTTGGGGTCCTCGAAACCGTGCTGGGGTACTCATTACTGTGCTGGGGTCCTCGTTACTGTGCTGGGGTACTCTTTACTGTGCTGGGGTCCTCGTTACTGTGCTGGGGTCCTCGTTACTGTGCTGGGGTCCTCGTTACTATTCTGGGGTTCTCGTTACTGTGCTGGGGTCCTCGTTACTGTACCGGGGTCCTCCTTACTTAGGGAACTGGGTGGTTAAGCGGCACTAAGAGAAGTGGGTCTAAAAGAGCCTTGGTGAGGCCTTTGAGCCGACCTTGGCCTAAAGGGTTCTCCTTGTATAGCGAGCTAAAGCTTAACTTGGTGAATAAAGCAGTCTATCACGTGTGAGTGTGTGTGTTTACATATGTATATGCACACACACGTGTGTGAGTTTGTGTATGTGTGTGTGTGGCACGTGAAGACCAGGGACAACCTTTGGTATAGTTACTTGGGGGCCATTCACTTTCCTATATCCATTATCCTTCCTTCCTTCCTTCCTTCCTTCCTTCCTTCCTTCCTTCCTGCCTGCCTGCCTGCCTGCCTGCCTGCCTGCCTGCCTTCCTTCCTTTCTTTTTTTTGAAGTAGAATATCTCATTGGCCTTGAACTTACCAAGTTGGCTAGGCCAGTTGTGTGTCAAGATCCAGAAGTCTGCCTGTCTTCACTTCTGTAGTGGCAAGTGCTTGGCTCTATGAGAAGAAATGGAGACTGAGCCGAGGCCCTCACACCCTTGGCTGTGCTGTCTCCAAGCCCGTAACTGACTCTTACAGTGACTGACTCTCAAGAAGCCACAATAGGTTACCCACAGACTGTCCACTACCTAAACCAAGCCCAGAGAAAGAAAATGGCAGGCGTCCATCAACCTAGCTGTCTTCGTACTTCATTTCCCATCCATTGCCTCCCGTCCTCAGTTCTGCAAAGATTATCAGCAGCTGGGGAGTCACCCTTCAGTTTTGAGTGCTGGCTTCCTCAGGAACTGTTCTTTGCTTCACCATATCTGGTTGAATTGATATATCTAAAGTTTTATTTTTAATAATCCCGCTATATGGCATCAAGTGACTTGAAACAATCCTGCCGTTAAAGGCCGACAAGCATTGTGTGAGCAGAAATTACTAACCCCTTTTAGGGAGAAAGACACTAAACCCAGATAAATTGTGTGACCACAAATCTTGCTCCACATCATACTGGTTTCTAATCCATGTGTGAGGGCTCTGAACGGGGACCCAGGCTCTAACCACTGCCAAGCACTGTCACCTCCCAAGCATGCTAGGTATTTTTTATGCTTTGGGGTTCTGTTGCATTCAGTTCTCCTATGGTTCCACTCTGATATCTTCTCTTTCTAACATGAAGATCTGCCTTATTCCCTGTGACAACTCCTTCTTTTGGAGTCCCTGTAGGCTATACTTGTAATAAATACTGTGTTCTTGTCTAATCCCCTGCACTGGGCACCCTGGATCTCAGTTTATCAGAATAGAACATTGGCCTGGATTTGCCAGTATTGCCTGCAAATCCCAGCTTCTACTTGGGTCACCATGCTTTTTTCTGTATTTGTAGACATCTGTTCCTTTCTTTTGTTACTGTTGCTGATGATCTGCTTATCCTTCGATGACCTCCACTCTCCTGGGTTCAGCCATCTCTTGCCACTGGGCAATGTCCTGTCAACTTGCCCCACCTGTCTCTGCGGTTTAAACCCCTCTCCACACCAAAGTATTTGGAAGATGCTTGTCTACTGACCAGCCCACCTTTCCATAAATGGGTGGCAAAGTTTCTGGGCCATCCATCTGTGGTTCTGCTGTAATTAGGGCTAGTCTCCAGTTTGACAAGAGGAAGGGTTTAGCTCTGGGAATGTCTGAGAGAGGGGCCTCTGCCATGGGGTAGGGACAGATGGAGTCAAGGCCTGATTGTCCCCTGCGTTGTCTAGTATTAGAAGTTGGATAAATTGGCTCCTATTTTTAAGAGATACAAATAAGGACTTTCATGCTTCAAAAGCTACTTTTAGTTGATAGATGTATTTGTTTGAATGTGACTTTGAAAGGAGACTTGTCATGTGGAACCTCAGAGGTATAAAAACCCCATTTGGACTCTGGCCCCTGAGGCTGCAGAAGATGATTGTTTTGCAAACCATCACATGGTGAGTCCTTAGGAGGGCACTGTTTCCATCTGGAAATAAAGTTTACCCAAATTCCAACAGGGTTTCCAACAACATAGTCCTCATCTGGAAATCCCACTTCCTTCCTTGGCTCCCTAAGTCTCTGGGTCAAGAGGAGCAGGACTTCTACCTACAATTCTGAGCATCCTCACAAAGCCAGATGTCCAGGACAGCCCCACTGCGGAAGAAGGAAGAAGGAGCCACATACTCAACACAGTTTAGCTATCTCATTATCCATTGTCTCGTAAAGTTTCCAGCAAGTAGTCTGTGTGTATAATTGTATTATGTATCATCCTTATCATTGTTAGTGTATACATATACGTGTATATGTAGTATGTATAGAAGTGTGGACATACATGTGTGCATGAGTTCTCTTCTTCCACCATGAGTTCTGGTGACCAAACCCAGCTTGTCAGGTTTGCTCAGTGTATGTTTTTATCCACTGAGCCATCAAGCCAGCCTTGAGTTTGTTTTAAAAGTGGGCAAGATAAACTCTGTGGGGTAAGGCCAGATGACTGAAACCCAAGAGTCTGAGGGGGGAGTCTTGCACTCTAAGATCTTGTAATGTTGTTTTCATTATCTACAAAGGTGTTCAGGCCAGGGAAATCTAAGTTCCACTGGATAGATGGAATTTTAGCTTACAAATAAAATAAAGTGCATAAAATGTCTGTTGAATGCTTTGAGATGCTAAGAATATTAGAACTGAAAGTTCTAGATGTTTGTGAGGGTGTAGAGATAGACCAGTTTTGTTGAAAACAAACCAAAACCAATGAGGACAGACTGACACTTCCTGAACCTGAAGAGATTTGAGAGCTGTGTTTGCTGGATCTGGCAGTGTCTAGCCACTCTTCAGCAGGCACTTATGACTCTCATAAGGGAGGAGGAACCCACACTTCCTCAGTAAAAGTTGGTGAAGCATCGCTCCCTGTACTTCACTTCATCAGTTCCTGACTGCTACACTCAAGGCCTCTGGGAACTACACAGGGCGTTTCTTCATTTCCTTTGAAGAGATGTCAACTCTTCAGTCACCTTTCCTAGTTTGGGTCAGTCAAGGGTTATACCAACAAGAAGAAATGTTTAACACCAAATATAGGTGGAAACAATGCTCAAGATCCCAGAGTGCCTTGCTCCCTTCCCAGTCTCCTGTCTTTCAGCCATGTTGCCTTTTCCAACTGAGTTTGTCTTGCTCGTTCTAAAAACAAACCTATGGCTGGCTTAATGGCCCAGTGGATAAAAGCACGTGGTGTGCATGCCTGATTCCCACAGTGGAAGGGGAGAACCTCTGGTGATGAGAGGTGCCAGCTGAAGAAATGCTGCCCCCAGAACATCACCACCTGGAGGCCGTGTAAAAGAGCACCCCAAAAGATTAGGGTGAATTATATCAACTTCTCGCAAAGGGTGGAAATAATGCCTGGTATGACAAGGCATGCACAGAGACAGGAAAGCACAAGCTATAGGGGAAATATTTGCAAAAAAACAAAACATATCTGATCAAGAAAAACAGTCATCCAAAATACACAAAGAACTTGGAGAGTTGACTTTAAGAAAACAAACAACCTTCTTTAAAAATGGGCCAAAGAATGCGAACAGACACCTCATGAGAGAAGATAACACACATGGCAAATAAACATATTAAAAGATGCCTGACATCGTGTCATCAGGAGCTGCAAGTTAAAACAATAGTTATAATTAAAATCCACCAGCCGTACCAATGGCAGGTGCGGCTGTGGAGCGCTGTGAGCATTCAGGCACTGCTAGGGTGTAGATGGGACAACCGCTTGAGAGGTTTGGTGCTTGACAAGGCTAAACATCCGCTCCTAGCATCTGATCCAACAGTTCTGCCTCTTGGCATCTACCAATGAGTTGAGACATAGGCATGTGCAAAACTCTGAATCCAAAATCCTTCTAGCAGCTGTGTACATGATCGGTCCCAATCTAGGAGCCACCTAGATATCTTTCAATAGATAGATGGATAAATAAATTATAGCAATCTTAACAGTGTGATAGCATTTAGTGTTACACAGAAGTGAGCCATGGAATCCTGAGAAGACAAGGAGGAGTCTGATCATTTTATTATTAAAGTGAAAGATGCCATCATGCTGTATGATGCCAACTACATGGCATTCCAGAAAAGAAAAAGTCGTGAAGATGGTAAAAAGACCAGAGGTTGCCCTAGACTTTACTCCTGCTGCTGTGGTATAATGTAACTTAGGGGAGGCAGGATTTATTTTAGCTCCCGTCCCCAGGTTGAGTCCATCATTGTGGGCCAAGCCACAGCTGCAGGAGATGGAGGCAGCTGGTCAGAGACGTCCAGAATAACGAGCAGAGAGAATGAACGATGCTGGCTTAGTGTTCAGCTAGCTTTCTCCACGGTGCAGGGCCCCAAATCAGGGAACAGCATCGCTCACTTCTAGGCTAGGTCTTTCCACACCAATTAAAGCCATTAAGATAATCTTCTATGGACATACCACAGGCCAAAGTGGTCTAGAAAAAGTCTCATTGATACTCTCTTCTCAGATAATTCTGGGTTGTGTCGATTAGAACTAACCATACAGCGGTTGTCAGGGACTGGGAAGGGCTGATCATGAGGAGCCCGGAAGGCTTCCAGGGCAGTGTGTCTGTGACACCGTGACAATGAGTACTTTGTGTGACACTGTGACCACTGGGGGTGTCTACTTCAGAAAGCAACAGGACATTCAACACACCAGGAGGGCTCCTTAATGCCAAATACAGACTCTGGATGATTACATGTTACTGCGACCTGATCAACCATAATAAATGTACCACCCTGACCCTGGCATGCAATGCTCAGAGTGGGGTAGGCTGCATATACAGAAGCAAATGGATTAAGGCAACCTGCTCAATTTTGTCACAAACCTACACATTCTATGAAAAAAAATCCTATCTTTACAAAAGTAGAAGAGTGGGGAAGATTATCATATCAACATTAATCAGAATAAAGTTGAAGTGGGCATATTATTATCAGAAGTACAGTACTACCAGGGACAAAGAAGGCTGTTTTATGAGGACAGCATGGCCAGTTCTTTGGAAGGAAGAAGTACATTGTGTACCTGGGGATATTGATCAGAACAATCAACTCCAAGAAAGATTTTAATAAAATTGCAGAGCTCTAAGAAAAAGAAAAAAGCCACTTTGAGCAACTAGAGGAAAAAAAAGAGTACGTCGCATAAAAGAGAAAGAACATTAGATTATTATCATACTTTCTGACAGAAACATTTTATGCCAGAAGAAAATGGAGAATGTTCAAGACATTCAAGAAAAGAACATGTGCGCCAAGGATTGTATATGCAGCAGGAGTGAATTTCAGATCTAAAGGAAGACAGACGTAACGTTATCACAATCTAGTCCTTTCTGAGAAGTCTCCTAGAGAACAATACTGCAACAGTCAAAATGACCCAGAGACACTTAGGAGGAACACTGAAGAGACTAAGATGCGATAAGAGGGTATAAAGTGCACAGTGGATTTCTTCTTTGATGGTTTAGATGAAGGCAAGGATATTTTCATGTAGGAGAGATGGAGTGACCAGGCACAGAAATGTTCTCAAATGTCTTCCGTGGCAGGATTAGCACTGTTATTCTATGTGTGCTCTACATATAATATGGGATCAGACAAATGAGTAATTGTTATTAGACACTGAATTCCTATGTTTCCCTCTGTCCTTGATAATCAGAACTGTTAGGGTGGAGAAAAGAAAGTACAGATTGAGGATGTTAATTAAAGCTCTGTAAATAATATGCTTTTCATATGTATATGTTTTTCACATATGTGTATAGTTTTCATAGGTAAAGATAAGATCTACATATCAGTATAGATATATTGCCTCTCCGAAACCCAGGTCTGTCCATTGGAAAGGCCTGGAAACAATGGTCAACCTTCTAGCACATCCCCAGACTCAGACTTCTGTCGAAATGTCATTTTTTTCAAATATCTTTAGAGAAATGATTGGTTCTAACAATGTGGAAAATGTGCAGTATTAGCAAGGAAACTATCAAAACTCTGTGGTTGTGACAACGGCACTCACGGGCCCACTTATAGAGAACCCCACTAATGAGAGACAGGAGGACGTTTAGCCTTAACGTTGCTGATCATTTCACGGGGTTGACAACCATCATCCGGGTTTAAACCTAGGATCCCATGATAGTATTTAAATGCCCATAAAGTCAGAGATCTAAAGAGCCTGGGGCCCTTTATTTCACCTGCTTCCTTTGTTCTTTTAGACTATATACCTTTGGGAGCCAGCCAGTAACAAGAGCAAACACCTCTTTGTGAAAGTCTCCTAACAGACAATGAATGAAAATGACAATATAGCCAATCTGTAACTCTTTAACGAGAGGCCAGTTATAGGTAGATAAAAATATAGAGGCCAGCAGAACCAGCGGAGATAAGGAAAGACTACCTCATTCTTCTGCTGACAAGGAGAAATAATGGCGGTTACGTCTTGTCAAGTTCAGGCTCGCTGCACGCAAAGCAGAGAAGCCATCAGTACACGAGCTTCAGCTTGCGCGGGGTGCCACTCATACCTTTTCATCCCAGAATTTGGGAGGGACAAGCAGGAGGATTGGGAATTCAAAATTAGCCTTGACTGTGTGGCAAGTTCAAGGTCAGCCCGGGGCACATGAAATCTCATTCCAGAAAACATTAAAAAAAAAAAACAAAAGAAGAAGAAAGAAGTACAATCTTGACCCTGTCCTCTTTCCCATCTCTCCCTGGCGCTCTGCCGTCCTTGCACATTTCTGGCATTAATTATAATCATAGTAACGCTAACAATAATTTGTGTTTTAGTCTGGCTCTCTCAGAGCTTATGAGAAAGGTTTTTGCAGTAAAGACAAAGTTTGCTGCAAAGGCACACAAAGGGTGCCTCCATGACGGTGAGCTTCCCTTGAGCTTCCAGAACTCCAGTTGAGGATGTACAGCAAGACCCACAGAGACGAGGAACACTAGCTCAGAACCATGTATGGTATCTCTCAAGATGGTGAATTTCTATTCCTGTGTGAGGTGCCCTCCCCACAGAAGGGTTCTGACCAGTGCCTTGTGGAGCCATCCAGCACAGAGAGCTCCATAGGAACAGAAAGCCTGGCTTAGACAGAATGCTAAGCCAACTCACTGTCAAGACAGACTTTCCTCCTGCCTTGTCTTGTTTCCTTCACCTCATCCATTTAGTAACTAAACTCTGACCACCGAGTCTGGGGGTGGGGTTCAAGACAAGATACCCCTCCTTCCCTTCCTCTGCTGGGATCATGGAGCAGCAGTGTGGTCACACCCTGCATCCATCTTTGACGGGAGGGTAGGGTAGCTGTTGGAAGGAAGGTAGAGCCAAGAACTGGGGTGGGGGGCGGGGCTGTGCCACCGTCCAGAGCTTACCTCCTTCCAGATGTGTTTTCTGTGGGAAAATTAAGCTACTCTTATTTAGAAATTTTCTTTTATAAGCAATTGAACATTTTATTTGCTGTCATAATCCCCATACATTCCAATCAGTCAAAATACACAAATCCTGGGCGCTTTCCCTGAAGGACACGACCAAAGAGCTGCCTGATCAGGTAAACGGTTTGAGGAAAGGGACTGTTTAGAGCGCCAGGCATTAATTTTTCTGTGTCAGAATGTTGACGGGAAACTCCTAGAAACTCAGTGCCCTTGACCCAAGTACTATCTGTGGTAAACACTCGCTCGCCCACGTTCGGTCATGCTTCCTGGCCAGCGAAGTGCTGATTTTGTTTTGGTATTAAGTGTCTGTCTGCTAGAGTGATGTTGGGAGTGCCTCTCTCTATGCGGTCTCTTCGGCTTCGTGCCTGGATTTTTCTTCCTGCCCCACCATTCAATTTTCTCAGCTTCTCTGTGCTAAGAAACTGCAGACAACGGCTTTAAAGCTGAAGCCACCAGATTCCCCTGTGGCACACAGATAGTCATTTCAGAAACTATACAGTTCTGGAAGTCAGCTTTGGGTAAATTCATTTCTTTGAGCTAATCAATTGGCCCAAGAGACGGTTCTGCGCAAGGACTGGGGCCACTCCAATAAATAATGCTGGCATAACACTCAGGAAACAGGGTCTGGGGAGGCTGCCGAGAGCGTATCCACCACCTTAGTCTCCATGGCGATACCCACCCAAAGGCTGATGCAGATACTGCAAAGTCCCCCACGGTTAAGAGGTGTGGTGGGCAAGCTGTTCTCTTGTAATCTTCTCCAGGTCTTTCTGGGTATCAGTCTTCAGGGCAGGTAGGTTTCCTGACCCCTGGAGGTAGGATAGTGCTATGTAACTAACTCTGGCCAATGAGATGAGAGAGCTTGATTCCTGGGGGAGGATCTCATGAGGGTCCTTTTCCTATTCATGACGCTCTGTCTCAGATGGTGGTTTCTCCATCCATCAGATTTTGTCACACATTTTACAGCACAGAGGACCCTAGATGATGAGCACTATAAGCAGAATGAAGTCACTGGGATATGGGGCATATTTCGAGGGTACACGGATGTCAGAATAGATGCCCTCCAACTGGGCAGGGGACCAGCACGGTCTGGAAAAAGACCCTTGAAAACATAGCACCAAGTTCACATCGATTCCTCTACCCTTGGACCCAGGTCTCCCCCGTGAGTTCCTGACACCACCTATTCTGTCCCCAAACAGTACAAGAGGTCTGTCTTGCTTGCTTGGGGAGGGGTGATGTCCAAGGTGTGGCTACAGGAATGTGACAGTCTAAACTCGAAAGAACTGCCCCTTTGTTAAACCCCATTCTGGTTTTCAGAAAGGCCAGGGCCTGTGACAGGAAAGTAGTGCAACCCCCCCTAGATAAAGATCCTTTCCCTGCCCCCTGTGCTGAGGAAGCCATGGTGGAGAGGCTGAGGAGAGGAACGGAGAACAGAGCTGAGTGCCGCGGTGCTCCAGCACACACAGATCCCAAATGTGGGAATGCTATGTGATGATTTTATGAAATATAAAAGTCAAATGAATTTTTCATGAAGAAGTTATCTTCCCAAGATGCAATAATGGAAAATTCCTTTCAAGAACTGGTGTTTAGACCTCACAAAAATGCGCGGCAAATTGCATTGTGATTTATTTGTCAATGTTTTTATAGGTTAGGCGTTACTTTCTACCCCACAGCTGGAGTCAATTTTTAATATTTAAAAGTGGAAAGAAAGCAAAAACCTAAACACATCCAGAGCTGTCTGTTTTAGATTGAGCTTTTCCCAAACAGTGCTGTTTAGAACTGACCCCTGAGCGTGGTCAGTCAGCTGCCAGCTGGCACTTACGTCCCTACAACGTAGCATTAAAATACCTGGGCCTGGGCAGATTGCACATAAGACCTCCGAAATTGTAGCTGGTGGGTCTGCTGTTTATAACCAATTTCAAATGCATGTAGCCTGTCTGCCCTCTCGATTGAAGAAGGAAAAGCCTTCTTCTTTTTTCCCTCTGGGTTTCCCTTCATGCCCCTAGCTCAAGATGCTGTGAACATAATTTTCAGGTCCAGTGGCTTCTGACCCCAGTAGATGGCTAGGTGAGTGAGAATCCCACGGGTGCCCCCTTTGTTTGTAGCGCACCACCCAACTACATAAAAGCAGGCTGATTACTCTAGACTTTGAGCCCCATGAGTCTAGTCTGCAAACTATCCAGGGCCCCTCTTCGGGGGCTTCCGGTAAAATAGTACCGCCCTTCCGCTGAAGGGCTCAGGGCAAGAATTCCAATCACAAAAAACGAGAGCAAGCCTGTACTCCTAATCCCATTGGTTGAGCCAAATCTACAGGCTTTAAGGTGGGTGGGCCTCATCCCATCGTGTGAGAAAGCATTTACAAAACGAGACCGAGTCTCTGCTTTGTGAGACCTCACTTAGTAGTCCCCGTAGTACGGTGTATGTGCCTCGGTGGCCAGCGCATCGTGGTTCGTGCTCAGTGGTAGCCTCTGCTTAGATTGCACGAGCCATTGCTAAGGGGGCCATGTATGTATGTGCTTACCAACTACGGATCCAGTAACACACAGCATGTGGAGAGAGAAAAAAACAACCCTAATTGCGACCGACACAATCCCTGTGGGTAATAAGCTTGATACCCTTTTGATGAAGGGGTGTTGCTCGTGCCCTCTCCTCCTTTCTTCCTCTTGATCAGTCCAGAGCCAAGACCCGCGGGAGGAGTTGGTTTATTTCCAACTGTGTGCGTCGGTCTTGTTGACTCTGCCAGACAAAGGCCCCTGAAGGCTGCTGACATACACCCCCTCCCCCTCCCCGCTCCCCAGTCAGGCTTCCTAAAGCACCAACTGCTTCACACAGACAAACTTCAAGTTGGCGGGCGCCTCCTCCGCAAGGCATGGAGATGTCAGATGCACAAGAGTTTGGGGATCAGGCTCAGCTACTGCTCCCGTTCCCTAGGAAGCTTCCTCAGGGCCTTCAACAGAAACAGCATCCCCAGGAGAACCTCTTCAGCACCCTGCCACAATTCATAACCTCAGCGACAGATAAGGATGATAAGGAGCGACTATTTCCCAGTTGCAAAAGGCTTTCTCGTGTCACGAGGAAAAAAAATGCCAAAGATTTCCTTCTAAAAGTACACACTCCGAGACTAATCCCACATGTAATTTGATTTAACC
The DNA here is from genome assembly GCF_037038515.1 of Microtus pennsylvanicus. Lineage (NCBI taxonomy): Eukaryota > Metazoa > Chordata > Mammalia > Rodentia > Cricetidae > Microtus > Microtus pennsylvanicus. The sequence continues at coordinate 64,858,490 of NC_134580.1, read as the reverse complement.
CGAAAATCTTCATGAACACACCTAAATGGCATTAAAACAAGATACAAGGGCAATCACGACGAAAGTGCGGCAGACCTGCCCGCCACCAGGGGGAGCTCTTCCTCCTGGTTCAGGCTACCATGCCAGTCCTCCCGTGGTCCACCCCATTGCTTAAAAAAAAATAAAAAATAAAATAAATAATAAATGCTTGGCCTTAAGGAGGGAGAAGTAAGGACAGAAGCCGGCTCTCCAAAACAACAGATCCAGAGGAGGTTTGTACTTTACCCCGAGGGCAGGGGAGAGCCGCTAACGGATTCTCAGAAATGTGTGGCTTTGTCTTGAGGCGTCCTGTCTTTTTTGGCTCAGGGTCTGGCCTGTTTCAGGAATCCACCGAAACAAGCTACTTGGCACCGAACGTGATGCTGTTACAGAGTTAGTGGGCAAGACATTCTGAGAACGGGGTTGAAGATAAGCATCAGGACGGAAGTACACCTCCTCCAAAAAAACCAAGAGAGGCATAGCCACCCCTGAGCCGGACCGCAGTGCACACACAATGCATGCGTGGAATCCAAACATGGTCCAGAGACCACCAGCTCAGGGAAGCAAATGAGAAGTGACTTTTGTAAAGAAAGAGCTGGGGAAATGGTATTTCCTTCCTGTGCTGAGGAACAAAGTCGATATATTCTCGGGAAAAGGCATGCATTCCCATGTGCACCGACTGGGCGCCGTGCGTGAACAGCTGTGGAGTGGGGAGGGAGTACGAACACATGTCTTGACTTCAGAGACTCCCAAAGGCAAGGGAACCAAGAGAAAGTGATAGAAAGGAGAAAACTGTATCTTCCTGATTGCGTATTTCAGAATCAGGCCACTGTGATCTCCTTCGGGGGTGACTGTGGCATCTCATGGCTAAATCCTCCCCTGGGCTCATCCACCATCCAGGAGGACCGTTTCAATCTAATCTACTTAGACTCCTTCAGCAGCCTCCCATTGCCTCCAGGCTAGAGTCCTAACTCTTTAATGTGATCTGGGAGCCCTCCAGACTCTCATCCCTGAGGTCTCTGGGTCTCAGTTCTTGCCCTTTCTGCTAAGCCTTTCTGAAAATCTTGCTGCTTTCCATTCTCAGAGGTGCTGTGGCCATTGTTCTTCCTTCGTCTTCTGCCCTGGTTCTGAATAGATGTCAAATACCTCTTTGAGAGTCTCCCGGAAGCTAAGACCCAGAGACCTTCCCTCTTCTCTTGGTCAGGCCATGCAGAGGCTTTGTTCTCTAAGTCTGTCTCTTTCTGTTCCCTTGCTATCCTTCAGATGCTGAATTATAAGTTATTTACTATAAAGGCTTTTCCTGAACCCCCAAGATTCCTGAACCCACAAAAGGGACCCCGCACTCTCTTTTACACCACCCCATGTTCACCCCTCTTGTTCCATTTGTATAAACAGCTACTGACCCCCCCTAAATGGAAACACAAAGGTGGGACCTTCTTGGCTGTGTCCCCATGCTTAGTCCTGCACCTGCCACACAGCTCAAATAACACCTCTTGAATTAAAACTTATTAACGAAGCCGCAGTTTGGCCTGTGAATGGGGCATCGTGGCCATATGTTACCCGACTGCCCTTCTGCATTTAAGGAATATGTCTCCTTCCCTGTAAGCTCCTGCTCACAGACAGTCCCATCGCCTTAATAATGGATGGTGCCGTCATTTGTCGTGTTGCGAAGGCATCACCTCTACTCACCTGAACAGCAGGGTAGAGTTGTCAAGGCTCTTGGATCAGTAGTAATCCAGCAAACAGACAGTACTGTTAGCAGACCAGTAGGCTAAAGCTATATACTGTCAACGGTCACTTTGTGTTCATGTGACCAAAAAATATGGGAAAAAATCCCATTTAAAGAAGGAAAGGTTTATTTTGGCTCACAATATCAAAGGGATTTCAGCCAGTCATGGTGGGGGAACGTAGAATAGAATCCATGGGAGACTCCTTAACATGGTGAACCAGACAGTAGAGAGAGTGTGGCCCAGAACCAGGGGCCAGAGAGCGACCTTGAAAGGCCTGCCGTCAGTGGCCCTACTTTAGGCGGCCACAGAGCCATTCCACAGTCCTCCAAAATAGCACTGCCATCGAGAGAAAAAAAACCTTCAAAACCGGAGCTGGAGAGGGGAGCACTTCAGCCTCAAACCATAACAGGATACATGAATACATGCTCCGGACTTTTATATAAAATATTTAGATAAATAGAGATCAGTGATTTCTAAAGCATCTCCCAGGAGTGTCAGAGGCTCACTAAACAACCAGTCAGCTCACTCTCTTCATCCTCCATCCCCACAGCACCCAAACTCTGAGGACAGTGAACCAGAACAGGGTCAAAGATGGGCCTCAACATTCTGACGACCTGGTCTAGACAGAGTCGTGTGGACCCAGAAACCCGCAAAGGACCAGACAACCGATGTATCTGTTGCACTAAATGCCCCTTCCCAGTTACAGTGGATTGACACAGAGTCTAGTTTTGAGTGTTCAGAGATAGCCAACACCCTTGGTGATGGGAGAACCACTTCCCAGGGGTGGGAGGCCCACACATTCTTCAATCTAGGCCCCACTTCTTTCTCACGGTGTAAAGGTATGACTGCAGTCACGTGGCCACAGCTGTTTTTTAAAAACTAGGCATGGCCTCCGTGTCCGTATGGTGTGTGACTGAGGACATAGGCCCTGGGGGAGGCTGTTCTCCTTGTCTCAGCTTGTGAACTTGTACAGTTGCTTGAGCTCTTGGTTTGCTCACTGTATTGTTGAGAGGATTAAATCAGCTAATGAAGAACATAGATCAGCTATCTTTGTGGTTGTCACGACAGTGGTGAACAGACATTAGGATCTATCTGGGGTACCACCTCCAGCGGCTTTGCTGTGGGGACAGGGACAGAGCAGCACACCTATGCACAAGGCATGCTTTCTATGGGGACATGGGAAGTCATGTTAGCTTCTAGAAGAGGCCTTGGCCTAAAGCAGTTCTGCCGGTCTGACGTGACCGCAATGAGCTATGGGGACAGCCTTCAGATTGTGGCTTTGTGGTTCCGGGACAAAGGGACCCCAGGTGAGTTCTCTTGCTTCTTGGCTCGGGTCACATAGGATGTTGAAGCCACGCCAGTCCCAAGGGCATGGTGATCTCAGTTTAGTCCTTGCTGCCAGCCTTGTCCTCCAGAAGCTGGGACCTGCACTGTAGACGCTGCACACCTCCGGATGGGATCGGTTCCGTTGGACTCCAGGTTGGTAAGTGCCCGTCTGGAGAGGGCACCCAAAGCACACCACCCTCATGGGAGGAAGGTAGATGGGCTCTGGGAACGGTGTTCCCAGAGACAGCAGAGAGGGTGGCGCGAAGGGATTCAGGCCCCAGAAGAGCAGTCTCCTTTCGAGAGAACACAAAGTCAATTTGGGTGCAGATGGCTTAGCAGGGAAAGAGAGAGAAGGAAAGATGTGGGCTCCGTGGCTTCAGTGTCGGGACTGATAGGAGCTCTCTGGGAAGCCTGCAAATGAACAGGGAATGGGCTCCTTTCTGGGAGCACCTGCATGGCTGATGGTGCCCCGTCTGCACACCCTCTCTCAAAGCTGAGCTTGGAGGGCAGAGGCTGCCCTGCTGGTCCTCCCTTCATCATTACGCCTGTCATAGCTCCCTTCCAGAGGTCAAGATAGCTGACATTCTTTCAGAGATCTCAAATGGTGGGGGCACACTGGGACACTTTTTTCCTGTGGTCAAGGCTGCGTTCAGCCACATCCTGCTGATCAGATCAAGGCAGAGGCAGTGGGTCAGAGATTGGCAGCCATTTCTTCTGCCACACGGGCTCCTCCAGGACAGTTCTAAAACAGGCAGTGGGGCGAACAAAAGTACCTGCTCCCACCTGAGTTATCATCACAGAATCACAAAATGTGACTCCCTTATTTCTCGCTGACATCAGCCCTGAATCTGCTCCCTCAGCTGGGCACCTCAGCAACCAGGGAGGATGTTGCTCTGCAGGTCAAAACTGGATCAGCAGATTCTACTTGCGGAAAATTATCTGATGAGAGTTAGCTATCATTTTCTAGAAAGTTCCTATATGGCCACTCTCAGTAATATTCCCTGTGTGTGCATCTGTGGGTCTCTCTCTCTCTCTCTCTCTCTCTCTCTCTCTCTCTCTCTCTCTCCACACACACACACACACACACACACACACACACACTCACACACACACACACACACATTCTGTTTACAGCCCAAGAGAGACACATCCATCCTTAATATATACCCCACCCTCATCACAATCAGCTCCCAAACTCTAAAAACCTACACATGCTCGTAAATGGAATACCCTTAAATGGAGCAGAATTTCTAAATACCCATGAGTCACACAGCTAAAATGTCCCCTGGGGAGCCCAACTTGGCAGCATACCTTTTCCTATTAAAAATCGAGTTGAGAGATTTTCGTGGCATCCAGCTCAATGCCAGGATGAGCCCATCTGTGTGTAGTGGGGAAGTTAGCAGTCCGGAGAACTGGGAGGCCACACCCCACACCTTTCGCCTGGTGGACGTACACATCCGAAAGGCACTCAGCAGAATAATGGACTGTCCTGCCCCTGGAGTAGAACGAGCATTGGTTAAGGAAGCAGGGACCCTGGTTCTAACACAAGCCCTCCCTCCACAACTGTGTTTATCTCTGAAGCATGTCTGCCTTCAGGGAGCCTGTCTCTGAAGGAAGAGGAGACCAGACAGAGCAGAGTTGAACAAGTTGCAGGTGGTTGATGCGCTGTTAACCTAAGGACCCGCCCTCCATTTGAGCTTCTTAGGTTAAGGGTCACCACATAGCCAAAAGAGAGTCTATGGGTTCTTCTTTCCTTAGCCTAGACCACCGCTAAACGAGGGGAACTCTAAATCCACACACATCACTAGAGACTAGAAAGGCTACGTTGACTCTGTACTCAAGGGCAGAACTGCCTCCTGGATGATCTGCCTTTCATCCTTCTCTTGTCCCTGGAAGGCCCAGAAGACCCCTCAGAGAGCGCCTGGGACTGAAAGCAGCCTTAATGAGTGCTTCGCCTGCTGGAGAGCCACGGAGGGAGGAAGGCAGCCTGGGGGTCCCTGAGGTATCCCTAGCCCGCCCAGAGGCATCTCCAGACAGCCTGGAGCCTGGTTAGGGACACAGACAGCTGCTCCCTGTGGGGTCCCAGGCAGCCTCAGGCTGAAGGGTGGTCTTGGCGGTAGGATCCTGCAGATGCTAAGTCTCACCCACGGCGCAGGCGCAGCGCTTGCCTTCCCGGCCAGCTTCCTAACAGCTTCCTGCTTGTTCCCACATCTGCGCTCTCAGAAACCAGGGTTACTCGCGACTCCAGCTTGGAGGAACACATGGGAGTTTTTAACCGACTGCTACTCTCTGTTGTTCCTCCGTGACTCCTTTGTGCCTCCCTTCTGCCCTTCACACTTGGCTCACGAAGGGGCCAGTGTCTTACTCCAGAGCCCAGAATGCATGCCATATTCCCCGCTTTGGGGATCCTACTTCAGATATCCCTCCCTCCCTCCCTCCCTCCCTTCCTCCCTCCCTCCCTCCCTCCCTCCCTCCCTCCCTCCCTCCCTCCCTCCCTAAAGAAAACTGTGTGACTCTTGCTCACTAACTTAACGATTTAGAGTCCGCTAATTCCTTTAGTTAATCTGGCTGTTTATTCCTTTTCCCATCCCCATGCCAGAGTCATTCTCTGCTCTTAACCCGCTTGGGTGGTTTGAGTCTGTAGACTACATATCCCATAATGCCAAATTTCTGGCTTTTCTTGGAGTTCAGCCAATGGGAAGAGGCTTACTCTGGGTCGGTATTTCCTTTAGCTCCTTCAGCGAGGTCCTTGGGTCTTGTGTGACTCTTTGCCACCATGCATATCTTTCTCTAGAGTTTTCATTCTTGCTGACCAGAGTGAGCCTTTCCCTCCTGTCCAGCCTTTTGCCTTACAGTGTAACTTGCCTTTTCTTGCTCCTGGCCCTCCGTTATGCTGTGTCCCCCACAGTCCTTAGGGAAGCAGCCTTCCAAGGTCAATTTTGTTTCCCCTTGCAACCACACCAAAGGGATGGTTGCGTCTTAGAAGTGCTTTGCTCTCCATACTGGGTTTACCAGAAGTTGTAGAAGGACTCCAGACAAACTTAGATGCCTTTGAGCCGTGGGAAGAGGCTAAGCCTGGATGATATGACCCCTAAGCACCGAAACACCACTTCTGTGATCGGTGGAAACTTCCACAAAAACTTGACAAGAAGCAGAAGGAGAGAGTAACACAGAATAGCTTCAACTTTGCTTCAAGACTTTTTTTCTGTGTTATTATTATTATTGAAAAAATTTCTGCATCCTTCCCGCCTCCCATTTCTCTTCCCGTCCCCCCACTCCTCTCCCCCTCTCCCCATTCCTTTCCCCTTCCCTCTCCAGTCCGAAGAGCAGTCAGGGTTCCCTGCCCTGTGGGCAGTCCAAGGTCCTCCCCCCTCCATCCAGGTCTAGGAAGGTGAGCATCCAAACAGGATAGGCTCCCACAAAGCCAGTACATGCAGTAGGATCAAAACCCAGTGCCATTGTCCTTGGCTTCTCATCAGCCCTCCTTGTCCGCCATGTTCAGAGAGTCCGGTTTTATCCCATGCTTTTTCAGTCATAGTCCAGCTGGCCTTGGTGAGCTCCCAATAGATCAGCCCCACTGTCTCAGTGGGTGGGCGCACCCCTCGTGGTCCTGACTTCCTTGCTCATGTTCTCCCTTTTTGAAAATGATTTTTATTTGTGTGGATGTTTTGCCTGCATGTATGTATGCATGCCAGTTGTGGGCCTGAACTATCAGAAGCCAGAGAGGATGGAAGACTGCCTGAAATTTGAGCTACAGATGGTTGTGAGCCACCATGGGTGCTGGGAACTGAACCTCAGCCCTCAGCAAGAGTAGCCAGTTCTCTTAATGGCTGAGTCATACACACACACACACACACACACATACACAGACACACACACATACACACACAGACACACACACAGACAGACAGACACACACACAGACACACACAGACAGACAGACACACACAGACACACACACACATACATACACACAGACACACAGACAGACACACACACATACACACACACACATACACACACCTTAAAAAAAAAGAAACAAAAAACACGTGAAGAATTCATGTACCTGCCATTTCAAATTAACAAAGACTTACTTCAAACTTTCTATATCAAATCTTTTCAAAAAGAAATGAAACATTACAGGGCCAAAGTACCCATGCCCCTGCATTACTCCTGTTCTTCTCCATCTTTAGAGCAAGTACAGTGGATTCTACGTGTTTCAGGTCATATCTTCATATTTTCACAATGCATATGTATGTTGGTGATGTATAACAACATATGGACCCCCATAGTCTGTCACAGGGATTTGGGGTTTTCTTCATTTATTTATTCATTCATTCACTTTTGGTTTTTATAAGTAATGCCTATAAAACTCATTTGAGAATTTCTCTAGGACATCCCAGAAGTGGAGAGTTTGGTCACTGAGTATATATATTTATGGTGTTACTAGATTTTCTCAAAAGATGTTCTCCAGAATTCTTTTGTCCAGTGGTCATACCCATGTGTCCCCACATTTTTAATTATACTTTGTTTTGTCAACACTTTCTATTTTTTACCAGGTTGAAAATGTGTAGTAGAATTTACTTGTGTAAATTAGATACTAACCCAGCTTGTTGATAAGGCCCAGGCTTCCTTTCTGCGAATCTCGGACGTTTAATGTTCTTGTGTGAACTCTGACTCATGGGCTCTCTAGTTATTTTATTTTTCTCTATTAGGCTCTTTCTCCTTTTTAAAAAGTTGACTTAGGGAACTTTACATATCTTGGACATAAATTTTTATGATATACTAGTTACTTTATTTTCTGGTTTTAAATTTTAACATTTCATTTACGGTTTCTGATTTTAATGACCTCAAATAAATCCTTTCTTATCTCCGTGTCATAAAACACTGTTGCACATTTAGGCCATTAAGCCAGCGGAGTTTATTTTCAGTGTGAAGTACAGAGTCTAATTTTTTCCACATAGGAAATGGACATTCTTATTCAATGGTTCACAAGTTCCCCTGTAATTTATAATGTCTCCTCTATAGCAAACTGAGCTCCAATTTCTATGGGCTCTATTTATGGATTCCTCTTCTGCTTTATTGATGTGTGTTTCTATCCGCATCATACATCCCCCTTCCTGATGATGTGAGATAAAACCCACAGCCTTCCTGTCTCAGCCACTCCCATCTCCTTCCTCAGTTTACACATACATCACTAGAAAAAGCTTTCTAAGAACCCTCACTTTCACTGGCTGTCTGCCGTGGGTCAGGCAGCATGCTGTCTGGATGAGTGTTATCCACCCACTCCTAGCAATTCTAATAAGATAATCCCTTGCTTTTCCAATCAGGCCCCTGAGGCTCCGGAGTTGAGTAATTTGCCTGTGTTCCACAGCCAGGAAAAGATAACACAGGGTCTTGAGCCCAGTTCTGTCCATGTTAGTGTGTTGGGAGCATTCCATTTTGATTTTCTAGCTTTCAAGATCTCCACACCCTTCTACTGGTCAAAGGGGGATATTAATCTTTCCCTCCGGTGTTGTCATAGGGACCATATGAGATGATACGTATGAAAGCGCTTGGCACACGTCTAACCCATAACAGGTGCGCAGTAAGCACCAACTAACATGAAGCAGCAGCAGGAAGTGCTGGCTAAAATTTAAAAGAAAGGCACAAATCGGACCAGGTTTACTTACACTGCCTTTTAAATTGAGAACAAGTGAAAGAGATCTCCAGGCTGCCTCCTCTCTGCCCTGCTTCCCAGGAGCAAGCAAGACTGCAAGAGGACACATCTAAGGGCCAGAATCCTTTGAAACCTCCTTTAGTTCATGCCAAACCTGGGAGGCTGAGAGCCAAGCTCTGTGCTTGCCCAGCAAACCTGAGGAATGAATGGCTGTGGCAAGGCAGATCTCACCTCTCTGGGCACCCGGAGCTGGAGGGGGTAGCATCCTCCCTGGATAAGTTGCATCCTCATCCCTTTAGTGACTGCCATGGCAGCAAGGCAACTTGGACGCCTTGCCCTAAAGAGGAAGGTGAAACAGCATCGCCTTTCCAGGCAGCTCACTGGCTAATGGAAACCACATTGATGAAGAGGTGATGGGCTTGCAGAATGCAGCCCCAGCACACAGCCTGACTTCAACGCGGGAAGGCTATGGGCGCTCACAATTTTCTTGCTAACTGAAGTTTTTCATAGAAAAGCAAACACACGCACCGCACACGTATGCGCGTGCACACTCGCATGCACAGGTCGCTCACGCTTACTCTGTTTCAGAAGCAGCGGGCTGTGTGCTATGTTATTGGCTTCTCTGATTCCTCCACGCAGGCACATCTGCGCTGTGTCACTGACAGCTCCACCAGGGCCCCAGGGCACTCTGCAGGGGTCAGAATAACAGAAAAACATCAGTGGGAAGGACAGCACACCCTCTCCCTTGTTTGACTTGGAAATTCTTTCGGAGTCGTGTAAGAAGCAATATGTTGAGTCTTAGAAGAGGTGAAAATGACATCAGGTTAGGAAAGAGAACCGGGAAAGGGCAAAGCCTGTTTTCCTCTGCTAGGGTCTGGCTGGGAGCATTTCAGGCAGCTGCTGAGGGCTGTTGGGATTCTTTTGAAGGTGGCTGATCCGTAAGGGGCAGGACTCTTTATACTGTACAGTTTCCCCAAACCAAGTGGGGACCCTGGACCTCATAACCTTTCCATATGGTTGAGAGGGAAAGAATAACATTCAACTTCTGTTTAAGATTAAAGAGGCTTGAAAGAGAATGTGTTCTTTGGAGGGATCCAAAAGGACCCCCGTTCCCTGACAATACTAATGTGGTAGCGGTTTCCTCTTTCCACACCAAACATATGAGCCATACATGAGCCATATGACACACCCAGGGTTAGGCCGATTCCAGGGAGCAACACCAACAACTGTGCCCCTTTTCTTTCATCGCTGAGACCTTGCAGGATGCCGTAAGTCACAGTAAAAGGTTGGAGGAGTGACTAACTCAGTGATGACCGTGGAAAACTGTGCTGTGCCTCATGTCTAACTGTGCTAATACAGAAGCAGAAACCTGGACTCTAGCCCTCATCCTGACCTTTGTTGGGTGACTGCTGTGGCCGAATGTCTGACACAAATCACTTAAACAGGGAAGAGTTTATTTGGGAACCTATTTTGAGGCTACGCTCCATCACGGAGCTGCTTTAGCTGTGGGGCAGGAACATGAGGCAGTTGGTTACATTGTATCTGTGGTCAGAAAGCAAGGAGAGATGGATGCTGGTGTCAGCTGGCTTTCTTCTTTTTGCTCAGTCAGGGCCCCTCGTCCAGCGAATATTGTCAGGAAGTGCCATCACTGATGTACTCCGAGGTACATCTCTAGGGTGTGTCTCTTAGGTTCAGTGAAGCTGATAGTCAGATTAGCTGTAGGCGGGGGACTGCTTTTGTGTAAGGTGAGGTTGGACTGCTGTCTCCAGGTCCAGATGTGTAAGCATCTTGTGTCGCTAGGAACCAAGATGCCTGGGAAGGAACGTGTTCCAGAAGCTCTGACCATTCCTGCTGGAAGTTTCATTTACTTCTTATCCCTTCACCACCAAACCTCTTCTTCCTCTCCATCCCTTCCCAAAACTCTGTCCTCGGGGAAAGGAAGAATAATTATGCACATACTGGGTCTGAGGGACCAGAGTTGGTGAAGAGTCTCTTTTAACAGAATGAAGCCATTAAACTAATCAAGCAAGGCTATGGGGTATAGGCAAGGTAGTTGAGGTGAGGATATTGGGGAATGGGAACTCTGACTGTACTGAAGTCTGTTCTACTGTTGATGCCTTAAGTTTCACTGTTAAAAATAAGTCCTATTGTAAAAAAAAAAACAGTCATTTCTCTCCACAAAAGTAATGTATTAAGACCTGGTATTAGTGCAGCCTTGGTGGGAGGAACTTTTCTGGTCCTTTCTGAAGTTCACTTGATTGATGGCAGGATGAAGATGGTACACAAGGTGAAGAGACTCACCAGATGATGGATGTGAGAGAAAGGACAGTCAGGCTCAAGGCTTCAGAAAACAGACTTTGTGTGTCCCCCAGGTTTGACATTTAAAATGTAAGAGCTAGTTAGTAATAAGTCTTAACTATCACCTGAGCGTTTATAATTAATATTGAGTCTCCATGTAGGTTATTTGGGAACTGGTGGGTGGGAAAGAAAAGTCTGCCAACAAATGGCGTTCCAACATGGGGCCACAATTTCCACATAAGACCTAAGAAAACTTAAAAAAAAAAAAAAGGATTCTAAACACACAAAAATGAAGTTGTGTGGTTTCTTGGTAACGGCCTTTTCTTGAGTAGGCTCTGTTGGCTAGGGGCAAGCAGAGTCTTGTCTCCTTTAAGTGGCAGCTTCCTGGTTCAGTGCTAGCAACAAAAATTTAAGAGGCCCTGCCACTGAACACTTTAATGGGGTTTATGAGCCGCAGGCTGTGTACTACCCGATGTCAATGTTGACCCAAGAGTTGGGGTGGTAAACGTGGCTCTCGCGGGTATCTCTGCCATGAAACTAGGCTAGAGCCAGCAGCCAAAGCAGAGGCAGAGATTCTAGCCATGCTGCTTAGCAGCTAAAGGCTCATGCGGTCAGAAAAAGACTACAGATATGCAGTAAGACAGAGAGAGAAAATACCTCTCAATGGGTTACAGTGTGTTTTAACATGTACAAAGGCTTGGGAGAGAAAAAAAAGGTATAGATAGTTTTTATATAGGTATAAAAAGAAATATATATATATAGTATTAAAATAATAAAATTAACTGGGTGGTGATGGCGTACACCTTTAATCCCAGCACTCAGGAGGCAGATCTCTGTGAGTTCGAGGCCAGCCTGCTCTACAAGAACTAGTTCCAGGACAGGCTCCAAAGTTACAGAGAAACCCTGTCTTCAATAATAATAATAATAACAACAAAATAATAATAATAAAGTCATTAAAAGGGGAATAAGGTAATATAAATGAAAAAGTCATATGAAGGAAAGACACAGAGAGTCTGGGTCCTGTATGTTATTGTGTTGTTTTTGATTTTTTTGGGCTGCTAGATCAAACCAACCTATATATTTTAAAAGTATCTTGACTTAAGTCAAAAGGTGTGTTGCGTTGGTGGAGAGGTTATGCTCTCTGAGAGGGTTGAGGGTAATTAGTTAGCATTTAAGTTTTTCCCTAATATCAGGAGCTGGCTGGGAAAGGAAGTGAGTTGAGGACAAGCATGCCCTCTGGAGAATTAGGATGTAGCTTGGTGTGCTGAGGGAGAGCCTCTGGGAGCCAGGCAATGAACTCAGCAGGATTCTTATCTGGTCTCTGGGTGACCCACCTCCGTTTGCAGAAATTTACCACCGTATGGTATCCCACCCCACCGTCTGAGGAGGGAAAGGTATTTGGGAAGGAAGACAAGAGGAGTGGAAGAGCCTAATTTTGAATGGGAAGAACCCACGGTTGGTTAGAGGGAGGAGATGTGTGCCATTGAAGAAAGGGTGGCAGTAAAGAATTTCCAGGAGAAGAGAAAAAAAGGGGAGGTAGGAGACTTAAGAAATATTTTTCTTTCTATGTGCAGGGAGCAGGAGCTGTGAAGAGGAGACCTTCCAGAAGGAGGCTCCAGTGGGAGTCCTGAGTGTGAAGAAGTAGAGCTTGTCACCCTCTGTCTGTCTCGAGGATAAACGGGATAGGAGTGGAGACACAGGTAGAGCAACACAGGGTAAGCGCAGCAAGACAGGCTCAATCCAAGGGCATCCCCAGGGGACCAAGACCCGTCAGAGCGATGCCCAGAACCACAGTGGACAGGCACCCCTGTCCATGGCATGGGGTACCCGAAAGGGTTTGGAGACTGCCTGGTATATCAGTATGGCTTCTGCAAAGCAACAAAGACAGACTTGGCAAGCGCCTCCAAGAGAAAGACACCTGAGTAGGCTAGAAGAGCTGAGTGGGTATGAAGGTGAAGAGAAGTGGCCGAAGAGACGGGCTGTAACTTTGGAGCAGACTATGGTGGGTGGAAGAAGTCAGCAGAGCCAAGTGATCCATGCCCAGAAGGACCAAGTTAGCAACTTCAGTTATATGAGGGACTTCGGGGTCCAAGTGTCCCTTCCATGTTTTGGCACCAAATGCTAGGCTCCATGATGCCACCGAACTAGACCACCTCATGGGTGGAAAATAGTTTATTAGAAGACAAACTGCAGAGCAGTCTCAGAAAATAACCTCAGCTTAGGGGGACAGCAAACGGGTTTCTGTGGCAGTCAGCAGGGTGGAGCACCTTTGAGCTGATGCAGGCTAATTGGGAACGAGATGCAGTCTGTCCCTGTCAGTTGAAGGAAAGTCGTGACATTCCTGACAAATAGCAACCCACGAGGAACACTGCTTGCCTGTTAGTAAGAATCTGGCCTGGCTTGGGCCTGGGCTGCCATCGTGGGACACTGTCAGCAGCACTGCCATTCTGGGGGACCTGGTACTCCATTCTGAAGAGCCAGGGAACTCTGTAAAAGCACTTTCTGACTTCTTCGACCCTGGCTCTGTGCGTGTGTGTGTTCATTGCGTGTATGTGTGTTTAGAGAACACTCCCCCCCAACCTTATAGAATGGCCCTGCCTCTTAACTGAAAATGGCTCATTTTGAGCCCCAGTAGAAATGAAATCTGAGTAAGAGGATGAGGCACTAACTCCACAGGTAAAGTTACAAAGGGGGTGTGCAGGAAGGTGGACTCAGGTGTACACTCTTCTCTCCAGGACTACTCCAGCCGAGGGCATTCAGCATCAAGATACGCCGCCATTACTGCTAGTTCCTGGAACCAGTTCCCTGTGGTCATGCTAGTGTCTTCTCTTAAATACTGTGAGATGGAATCTGCTAGAAGTCACAGCAGACACGTGTTTGGCTATGAACAAGCCATGTGGCATCCATCAATGCTTTCTTCGTGACTTTTCTTCAGCTCCCTCAACTAGAATGGGGATATTAAGGCTATAGAAAATCTGGTAAAAATCAGGAGTATACAAGCATTGCACAGAGCAGACACTGAAAGTCTCAATATGGTCAGAAGCACTGGCAAGATCTCAGGCTACCAGACCTCAAGTGTTCTCAGGAGTTCAAGAGCCCGAAGGAGGCCATGTGACAAAAAAAAAAAAATCTTATTATAGCTCTACATGAGTATGTGAGCCTACAGGATGAGAATTAATGCGATTACTCGGTGCAACACAGAGCTAGGCACACAGTAGGTGATCAGTAAGCACTGGCCGAACTGATGAAGCCACACCAGTGTACCCACCCCTTTGCCTCCTCGGTGGTAAGGACAGGCAAGGAGGAAACAGTCACATTCTGAACATCACTCTTTCTTGATGACTTCATTTCAGTTTCTCAGATCTAAGAAAGGATAGACGGTTCTGTCTTGCAGACAAGGCAGAACAAGGCTTCAGAAGGCTTGGGTTAACACGTCTGAGGTTAGGCGGTTTGTGAGTGATGGAACTAGGCTTCACACATATGCCCACGTCCCTAAGGCTGCCAGATCACAGTGGTGGTAAGAATCAGGGCAAGGACCGAACAGTCGGGAAAGCCAGAAGACAGGGATATAACTTGATGCTGTCCCCAAACATGCTCCTCTCAGCAAAAGCACCGCTCAGATGTTTCCAGACCTGGTGAGTCACCGGTGGCGGAGTGGCCCCCATGTCTGCAGGATTGAACTTCAGAACGTTCCCAATTTTTTTTTTTTTAGCTTGTTCAAGGGCTGGTGCCAAAATCCTTGTGTCAGCTGCACTGTGAGCTTTGAGGCCACATGAGGTATTGTTTTTACCTTCCTAAGACTGAGGTAGCAATGGATTCCATGGGTTGAACTGTGTCTTCCTAAAACATGGAGCTGAAGTCTTTATTGCCTATGCAAAGCAATCTTGTCAAGAAATAAGGTTTGCAGATGCCACTGAGTTAAGATGATGTCATAGGGAGTGTGGGTCCCAGTCAAGTATGACAAGGGTCCTCAAAGTGATGGAAATGTGGACAGACATCCACATAAAGAGAACACTATGCAGGATGCAGAGGCACGGGCTGCAAGCCACAGGGTACCAAAGAGGGCAGCCACCATCAGAAACTCAAAGGGCAGCAAGGAAGGATTTGACCCAGGATCACAGGGTCGGTAGCTGCCTACAACTGGATTCTGAACGTTTAGTCTCTGGTACTGTGAGATCATTTTTTTTTTCTACTTATAGTCCTAAGTTGAGACAGCCCTAGGAAATGAATGCAGAGGCCTCATGGGGCAGCCTCTGAGGTCCAAAGCCTATCCCTCAACCATATGCATGGAAGCCCACAGACTCCATCAGCCTCCCCCACCCCCACAGACTCCACCAGCTGCCCCCAGCTCCCAAGGCTGTCCTGCCAGTTCCCACAAGACCAGGTGAGTTGAGCTCTCTATCTCCCTGGTAGGCGCATTATCCCTTGCTTGGCTCTGAACATTCTTCCTGGATCCAATAAACGATACGACTTCCTGTGAACACAAGCGCCAGCATCCTTGTGCTATTTATATATTCCACCAGTGGGTGGAAGGTCCTAGAAGACTCACTCCATGTAGTGTGGGGAACAGAGACGCGTGAGACTGTGCTGGGCTAAGGGAAGAGCGGGACCATGAGAAGAACACTGCTTTGACACTGGGCAGTGCAAATGGCTCTGTTTCCTCCCAGTCCTGCCACTGGGAGATGCTTTCTTGATCTCTAAACCTTGGTGACTTCATCTACAATATGCAAAAGAGAACATCTGCCCCCTGGGGTTACTACAGCATTAACTGGAATGTGCCTGGCACACTGGATTTAATAATATGGGCCTCATTTCATCTTTATCATTAAGTTCCCTGAAATGGGACAGACACAGACGGGAGACTCATGGAGTTTCCTGAATAAGCCTATTCTTCTGTTTCCTACAAGCAGACCCTTCCACCAAAGCTGGTGCTCCACAAATGGAATCTGGCCTCACCAGCCCTCCATCATTTTATCTGTCCTCAGTCCAGCCCCTGCCATTATCCAGTGTGCGAAATCACCCAATACGTGACGTGATTCATTATCTGCTTTAAACGTGCACCAGCATGGTGTTGGTGTGGAGACAAAGTCTACATTAATTCTTTCTCTCTTTACTTTCAGTTTTTACTTCCATTTTATTTCTTCAGCAAAGTCCCATGAAATGTAACTTGTGCTCGGATGTCTTCACACTAACTGCAATGTTCCTAGTCAACAAAACAGAAATGTTAGCCTATTATTCCTATATACCACAATTAGCTACTTTTCCTAATTCCTGTGACCAAATACCTTCTTTAAAGGCAATTGAGGAAGAAAGAGTTTATTTTGGCCCATGGTTAGAGGGTACAGCCCATCAGAACAGGAAAGCCGGGTGTCAGACCTGTGAGGCAGCTGACCGTCTCATATCCACGGCCAGGAAGCAGAGAGGCAGCTGACCGTCTCGTATCCACGGCCAGGAAGCAGAGAGAGACGAATGCCGGTGGTCACCCAGCTTCTTCCATTCCCCCCTTTTTTCAGCATGGGACCCCAGTCTGTGGAATGGCTCTACCGCTTTTAGGTACAACTTCTTTCCCTAGCTGGACCCCTGGAAACATCCTCACAGCACTGCCCAGAAGCGTGTCTTCTAGATGACTCTAAGTTCAGTCAGACCATGAAGATCACCCACCCAATACCATAAGAATACCATAAGGCCCCAAATGTTAAAACCTTTTTCTTTTGAGTTGAGTCCTTAAATAGTGTTTAATAAAAATATTAGTGGTTATATTATAGATTTCCGTAATTGCACTAAAACTAATTCCTTGAAAATGGAACAAAATTAAAATATAAGATCGGCTTAAAAGAAAAGCATCCTGTGTACAGTTAAACCAATAACCATCTTGAGGGCTGAAAGGTAATTTGTCGCTCCTCCCTTCATGAACCCCCAAAGGCCTGCACTCAGCCCCGCTGCTCTTCTGTTTCAGGCATGGAATCGGCTCCACCCTCTGACCCTCGTCAAAAGAGACACGGAATAGCACCAGGCCTCCTTGCGCCCCCACCCTCAGCCTCCCCACAGCAGAAGCTTGTAGAGCAGACTTTACGAGCCTGGGCTGGAGGGAGCGTGAGCATCCGCTAGGCAGCCTCGCTGCACCTGAAGCTTGTAGAGCAGTCATCACAAGCCTGGGCTGGAGGGAGCGTGAGCATCCGCTAGGTTGACATTACCCTCTCCTGCCTCTAGTGAGGTACATGTTGATGCAGACACATAAAGGTGGGACCAGGGGCCACACGCCCAGGTGCCCGGTGACTTCCCTGGCTGGGCAGCATTAAGTCATAGCTTCTTTGGATCTGGAGAAGAGATGGGGAGCGGAAATAGAGGCAAAGTCCTTGTAGCGTCACTGGCTCAAGAAAGAGCGTCCCGGAGAGGTATGTTTTCAGAGAGCAAAATGTTGTAGGGTTAGGAGCAGAGCCCAGGGCCCCAACCACATCCAGCCGAAGAGCGCACATCCTGAACAGTCTGTGGGGGTGCAAGAGTCTCATATTTTAACTTTCTACTCACTGGCTATATGATTCATGACAGTTACTTGTGTTTCCTACACCTTGGTGTCTGTAATCCTAAGAGGGACATGAAAAGAACATTTGGGTTGGTGCGAATGGCCTGAGGGAACGTGTCTGAAGCACATGCCTGAGACATCATATGAACACGTGTCAATAAATGACAGCTGCATAATGGAAGCTGTCTTTGTCAACACTTCCTCCCCAACCTCCTTGTCCTGGGTATCATAATTATTGATTTATGGCTCCACTCCTTTCTCTGGCCTGGTTAGTATTGAAAAGAGCCAGCAGGGAAAACCCACTGGGTAGCCAGCACATACAGACAACTGTCCAGCCTGTGCAGGGGACAGGGACAGCACATACAGACAACTGTCCAGCCTGTGCAGGGGACAGGGACAGCACATACAGACAACTGTCCAGCCTGTGCAGGGGACAGGGACAGCACATACAGACAACTGTCCAGCCTGTGCAGGGGACAGCACATACAGACAACTGTCCAGCCTGTGCAGGGGACAGCACATACAGACAACTGTGCAGCCTGTGCAGGGGACAGGGACATCACATACAGACAACTGTGCAGCCTGTGCAGGGGACAGGGACAGCACATACAGACAACTGTCCAGCCTGTGCAGGGGACAGGGACAGCACATACAGACAACTGTCCAGCCTGTGCAGGGGACAGGGACAGCACATACAGACAACTGTGCAGCCTGTGCAGGGGACAGGGACAGCACATACAGACAACTGTGCAGCCTGTGCAGGGGACAGGGACAGCACATACAGACAACTGTGCAGCCTGTGCAGGGGACAGGGACAGCACATACAGACAACTGTGCAGCCTGTGCAGGGGACAGGGACAGCACATACAGACAACTGTCCAGCCTGTGCAGGGGACAGGGACAGCACATACAGACAACTGTCCAGCCTGTGCAGGGGACAGCACATACAGACAACTGTGCAGCCTGTGCAGGGGACAGGGACAGCACATACAGACAACTGTCCAGCCTGTGCAGGGGACAGGGACAGCACATACAGACAACTGTGCAGCCTGTGCAGGGGACAGCACATACAGACAACTGTCCAGCCTGTGCAGGGGACAGGGACAGCACATACAGACAACTGTCCAGCCTGTGCAGGGGACAGGGACAGCACATACAGACAACTGTCCAGCCTGTACAGAGCAACTCTCCACATCTCCTGAAGACGTGTCTCAGAGGTGCAGTGCACAAGGCTCTTCACGGGATGGGGATTACTACTAGAAGTAATACTTCTACTAGAAGGGTCTTGGCCTCCCTGGGCCCCACCGGCCTTGGGCAATGCAATCCATGCAAGGCATTTGGGCTACAATTACCATCCTAAAGGTTCCATGCCCTGGCTGCTAAAGGCATTGATGTCCAAGAACTTGAATTTCAACACCATCTCAGCTGTTTCCTATCTTGCCTACTTACGAGGTCAGGAGAGGTGCAGTTTTAATAAGTCAGGTAGTTCAAGGACTGGCATTGTATAGAGCTGCAGAATCGTTAGAGGGTCTGGAGTCTCCACTGCAAAAAGAAATTTCCTATAGGAAAAAATAACTTTTGTGAAAATACAGTAAACTCAAATATCAATTTGGTTTCTCCAGGCAACACGGCGAGCTGTTTGTATAACTTTCCTAAGTGTACTGCGAAGGCACACAGCACTCGGCGACCTTCACAGAGCAATTAGCTTTAAGCAACTGCTAGGAGATTTCCTCTTAGGCTCTGCGGTACTGGATGATGCAATCACTCAGCTCAAAAACTTTGTTCTTTATTGTTATTATAAGTCGGCCATATGCTGCAAAAATGTGTGCCAGGCCTCCCAGATTCCACCCACACTGCCCTGACCACTTTGTTTTGCAACAACATGCAGCTGGGGATCAGCCGCCAGCGCCAGCCCTGTTCCTTCTTCCAGAGCCCCAGGACTAGAGAGCTGCACACAAGGGCTCCAAAAGTCACAGGTGCAAGGTCACGCTCACTCCCTTGCTCCCCCGGATAATCAGACCCTTGAGTTCTTTTGTTTCTAAAACAAAATTATTATAAAAGGTAACATGTGTTCTGGGAGTATACAGAGAAGCAAAAAAGCAATAAAAAAAAGCAAAATATGAAAGTACCACATATATAACCCTGCAATCTTCTTCCCAGGTAGTCATCCAAAAGTACGAACCACGATCTTAATAGAGATACTAGAACCCCCAGAAGCATTGCAGCGCTGTTCCCAGTTCCCTAGACTTGGTGAACGGCTGGATAAATGAAACGCAGTGTGTACATATACCTGATGCTATTGGTGCAATTCAGCATTTTAGAAGAAGGGAACTGAGCTGGGGAGACCGTGCAGTAGATGAAGTGCAAGCTTGAAGAGGTGAATTCAGATTCCTGTACCCTCAAAAAGAGCTGGGAGGTAACTTCACTTGGGGGACTGAGGGAAGGGCAGAGACGGGTGGTTCTTAGAGGTCCAGCAGCCAACCACTCTGGCATGTTCTGAATCAGGGAGTGAACCTGTCTTAGACATGAAGGCGAAGAGCTATAGAGAAAGTTACCTGGTGTTGGCGATCTCTGGCTTTCAGACATGGATGAGCACACTTGTTTGTGCATGTGCACACATGCACATGAAGGAAACTGTTTATGTTACAGTGAGGATATTTTGCTAAATGAACTAAGCCAATAATGGAAAGATAATACTACACAGTCCTATTTATATTCAAAGTCTCCAAGAGTCAAGTATATGAAATGATGAACTACAATAGTGGTTACAGCAACTGGGAGAATATGGTTACAATACAATAGAGGTGAACAAGCTCTTACAGATACACCGCGCAACACTGTATCTCCAGCGAGAAGTAACATCCCCTTGAAATCTGGTTAAAGTGCTTCTACCTCAATATAATATATTTTAAGGGAAAACAGAAGGGTGGGGGAGTTGGCTCAGTGTTTAAGTGCGCTTGCTGCTCTTTCAGAAGACCTGCATTTGGTTCCCCGCACCCACATCGAGTGTCTCCTCTCAGACAGCAAGTGTCTCATGGACAGTTGTCTGTAACTCCAGCTCTAGGGGACCCAGTGCTGCCTAGCCTCCACAGGTACATGAAGACATGTGATCTGCATGACCTCTCGGGGGTCACACACATATACACATCAAATATGAAATGAAAACTTTAAAAAAAAAAGGAAAGCAGAAAACACAATTCACAGCCTTATCTCCCCACAATGCTTACAATCCCCTACTGCAGGACACTCCCGTGAGGTCACGTCCTGCGGCACAATTCTTAGTTGAACCTCACAGGTTTGTTCACCATCCCTGCTGTTAGCTTCTCATAGATGTTATTTCAAAGAGGGCCGTCACCGAGTCAAAGAGCTGGCAGAGTTTTACAGCTTTTCATTCACGTCCCCCTCCAGAAAAATCCATCCGCTCTCTTTCCAGCAGTAATGTACGAGGCTGCTCCCAACTGACCTTTCTAGGACTGGGAACTGTGACCTTTAGAAAGTTATGGTTTTTTTTTGATTCCTTTGATTCTTGACAAGGTAGAACGCGGTTCCCTGGATGACTGGCCCTTTGTATTTCTTCACGTGCGAAATTTCTTGCTTAAATATGTTTCTCATTTCCAAATTTCCCTCCCGTATTATCTGTTTCTTGTTGATTTGTAAAAGTGAAACGCACGAGGACATCAAGTGTCTGTCCACTGCACACTTTGCACAAATCCCTTGGGTTATGGCAGGCATTTTAATTTTATGGCCCTGGCTTATCCACAGTTCTGGTCCAGGGCCGCGAGACCGGCATTTTCAGCCTCTGATGAGACTGGCAGGCCTTCACATCCAGCGTGTGCAATAGCTTCACCCACCAGTTGAGAGCCCTGAAATCACTTCTGTTCCCGCAGTTAACTAAGATTCAACCTGTGTATATGCCTCGCCTGCTGTCCACGGGCAGTTGGGTTTGGGGCTAAAGAGATTATTTCTAGTTCACCAGGGCTTTCATAAAGCCTAGGACAAAGGGCTGGTATGAAATCAGAGACAAGAGCCAATATTTGGGGAGTCTCTCCTTTAATCCTCGTGACAACTTTTAAGGTTGATCATTGCTCCCATTTCACAGATGAGGAAATAGAGGCTCAAGGCATTTCATCGCTTAGCCTAATATCACCCGCTAAGTAGTGAATAAATTATGAGTGAGTTGGAGCCTGCCTTTATTTAAATACTTGATTATTTTACACATCACTTAATTTTTTGCATTCATTTTGATTCCTATAAAATACATTACATTGAGGGGACTGGGAGACGTCTCAGTGGTTAAGAACACTACCTTCTCTTTCAGAGGACCCAGGTTTGATCCCCATCGCCCACTTACAACTATGTGTAACTCCAGTGACCAGGGATCCAATGCCCTCTCTGACCTCCATGGGCATCAGGCATCCATGCGGTGCTCACACATACATGCAGGCAACACAACCACATACGATTTTTTAAAGACTATACTACCCTGGGCGAAGGAAATGGCTCAGTGACTCCTCAGAGCAAGCTGTCCAGGTTTAATTGAGAGACCCTGACACCCTTACATATGTGTATATGCATCCCCCACCACATGTACATCCACAAACATGCAAACACACACACACACGGGGAAAATGTGTTGCGGTAATGTATTTTATGGCAAATTAAGAGCTTCACTTCTTACCACAGCCTCCCGCTGTGCTACACCCATCTCCTGGTCCCGTGGGCGAAAGGTTTCCACACATTTGTTCCTGGTTTGGACGTTGACGTACTCACATTCCCAGCATGCATTATTCTGTGACAAGGCATAGACTTCCGGTGCAGCCTGCGCTCCCGGGAAGCATAGAAGGTAACACAGACGCCCCAACCTTGAGTGCTGAAAGGAAACAGGCTTTTTCTCACAACCTGTATCCTTCAGCTGAGACAAGAGCTTCTAAGGCTAGAGGGAGAGGGATCCTGAGGAAGAGCGCTCTGGTCTGAGGGGTCTGCCCAGCTCCCCAGGGCTCTCACAGTTCCGTTCACCTTCTGTCTCTCTACTAAGACCCATACTTTCCCCATCTCAGCCTGCAGAGCAGCCTGAACGCTAACACATTCCCACCTGCCTGAACTGTCCGCTCCAGCAGCCACATGACTGAAGGAGAATGGCCAGAAGCCCAGTACCCGAAACCAGGCCCGACTGGCAGGAACCAGTTCCGGAAATCACGATGGGGACTTGGGCTTGGGCTCTGTCCTTCAGGGAGAGGTTCAAAGTCCAGGAAGTCCATCTGGGTAACTGTGCCCCCTCCACCAGAAGAGAGAAACAAAAAAGAAAGCCAGGCCCATCCTGGGACAGGTCCACCCTGGGAGTCCTCCTGTTCCACATCCTGAGGAACAATTCCTTCTCAGGACCTCGTAGTTTTGACATGTCTCTCACCCCTTCTTGGATGGTAGCAGCTTGAGCGTTTATAGCTGTTATAGATTAGATAACCTCCGGAACTTCGTATATTAGCTTGTTTTTCAATGAGGAGGTAAGAAGTGATAAATCTTCAGAATGCTTTAGGGCCTCCTGGGAAGTAAGTTGTTGCAGCATCATCGTTGCAAGGGGTTAAGGCTGGCTCAAGCAATCAGTTCTCACGAGGGCAAGCTGTCACAAAGGGAGCCCACTCCGTGTTTGGCCCTTTCTGTATCTGTATGTAGCAACCCCCCTTCCTTCCTTCCTTCCTTCCTTCCTTCCTTCCTTCCTTCCTTCCTTCCTTCCTTCCTTCCTTCCTTCTTTCCTTCTTTTTCAAGACAGGGTTTCTCTGTGTAGCTTTGGAGCCTGGAACTTGCTCTGTAGACCAGGCTGGCCTGGAATTCATGGAGATCTGCCTACCTTTGCCTCCCGAGTGCTGGGATTAAAGGTGTGCATCACCACCTAGAAGCAGGGTTTTTTTTGTTTTGTTTTTCTGCTATGTTGTAATGTAGCCAAGGCATGTACATGAGTGTATGTGTGTTAGGGAGGACATGTGTGCATATATGTGTGTGTGTTGGGGGAGGGCTCTCACGTGAGAGTCCAAACACATGGGGCTACTCTAATTTTGGAATTTAATTTCCAAACCGTGAGCTGTTAGGAAGTCTCTTTTCTTCATAAGCAACCTGATCTTTCACGTTTTTGTTGTTGCTGTTTTTGAGACAGGGTCTCACTCACTATATAGCCCTGGCTGCCCTGCGACTCACTAGGTAGACCAGGTTGGCCTTGAACTCAAGATCCACCTCCCTCCACACGCCAAGTGCTGGAATTTAAGGCTTGTATTTTATTATTGCGATATAAAAGCAACCCAAGACATTATAGCTTTGGAATCTGGGAGCGAAGTGAAACCTGTCCTCCTCACCTTGCTTTTGATCAATGTTTTATCAGCAATAGAAAGAAAATTGGTTAAAGAAGAGTGTTAGAGATTAATGAGCTCTCGTTCAAAGCCAGCGATCAGGCTGCGTGAGGACTGGGGCCTTAGCTGGCGTTTCTTCTTCACTTTTCCTCCCCAGAAGAAAAATATCCCCTAAACTGGGAAATAAAGACAGACTGGAAAGTTTGGTGGCTACTTAGAAGAAAGCCCAAACCTTCTATCATAAACATTCAATTGCATGAGCCTTAGACAGATTTTGAGGACATTTGAAATGTCATTTTCCAGGAAGGAGAACCAGCCCAGGAGCTCTGAAGCAGAAATGGTCACAGAGTTTTGACAGATAACTGCCCTCTCAGAGTCTCCCGAGGTCTCTCAGTGACCAGAGGACAGCCAGGTTTCCTCAGGTTCCTGGGAGGCGTGAGTGAGCCAAGGGCCAACTGTACAAGGGCTGAAATCAAAGCAGGCCACACACAGCTTCCATGTCCTTGCTTCCAAGGCCAAGGACCACCAAGAAGGTGGACACATGACCATGAACTCCTCAGCACCACACACACACACCACTGTAGCACGGGCCTTGAGACCTTGCAATTTACACACAACCATGGAAGGAAACAAACCGAACTGGCAGGAATTAAATGCATTTTCTCTGCCATGAGGAGAAATAAATAGGAATTGCTGCCGAAGACTACAACTATATTTCTTGTGGTTTTAGTTTGTTCTTCTTACCTTCCTTCCATATTCTAACCTAGTCTGTATTCTGCAGCTATATTAATTGTCCTGAAATGCCACTTCATGCTTTCGTGGCTTCAAAGAACAATTGCTGAACTGCTACAGTGACCCGGAAAGTGTGTTAGGGGATTAACCTTAAATTCACTGTAACAAGAACAATGAAAAATAGCACTGCACAAAATACCATTTTATAAGCAAAACTCTGAAAGTTTGACAACATACTTTGTTTAGGGAGGCAGTGGAGAAGTAGGCATTCAATACCTTGCCGTTGCAAATGCAGCATGGGCCAACCTCTACAGAAACACATTTAGCCATTCCATCAACATTACCTATGGGTTTGCCTTTCAGACACCTATTCCAAAGGGACACTCAAGAGTATGAAGGGATATGCGCACGAGACTATTAACGTAGCGTTGTTTCTAATGGTAAAGACTGGACGTGCCTGCTAACAGGGCATAGGGGATCAGTCAGGAAGCTTGCTGCTAAGGAAGGTTCACAACAGCACACAGCTACAAAACAAAAGAGGGATGTTTCTACGCACTAGAGAAGTGTCTGTGATGCTATTAAACTGGAAAATGGTGCAGGGAACCCTGGAACGCGTGTGTCAAGGACAGGATCTGATTTGAGAGCGGGGAGAGGATTTGGCTGTGCTGGCTGGACCACAAAAATCAGCTCACAGACGAAGACAGAACTAAACAGAGAAGACAGAGAGGCAAGCGCAGCTCCCATGAACACGACTTGTGTAGAATTTTTAGCTTTAAACAATGTAAATGCTCTACAGAATTATAAAAATAATCAAATAGAAAAATGCAATCCTTTCAAACGGAAAGTAAATAAAACAATCAGGCCTAACTGTACCAATTTAGATTGCTATTCATACAGAAAGAGTAATTTCAAACAATTTTTTGAGCCCAGTGATTTGATTATATAACCCAACTAAGATTTATCGTAAGAAAAAATACATACATATTAAGCTGTTGTTTCATTAATTATGTTGTTAATTCTATTCCGCTTGTCATATCCTAAACCACGGCAGTAGATTGTAAAAACAAACAACTAATTCTCTTTGGGACCCAAGATGTTGAGAATAAGAGAAAAGCAAAGTAAATGCAAGGTCACAGAAGTTATGGGAAAGTGTGTGGTTTTAAACCTGACTGAGGGTGCAGCGTGAGTTCATCATGTATTTTCTCTGTTTGCTGAAATCTCTAGGAATGATGACCAGTTAGTACTGACAAGCTCCTCTAGGGTTCCGGCAGTTGCCTTTAAATACTGTTTCCCACTAAGAGGAACCAGAACTCCTTGTGGAGTGGCCTCTGAGCTCCTTTGAATGAGAATGGCCCCCATAGCCTCATACATTTGAACCTCTGGTTCCCCTGGACGACTGTTTAGAACTTGTTAGGAGATGAGGCCCTGTTGGAGGAGGTGTGGCGTTGGATAATGGTAACAGTGGAAGTCAAGTCAACTGTATTTATTTTCTTTCTTCTGAGACTGGCTTTACTCTGCTCTGCTTTCATTTTCTCTTGAAATTTTCTTTCTTCGAGTTGCATAAGTGAGTACTGTATTTATATCATTACATTTCCACCCCTTCCTCTCCCCTCTCAACTCTTCCTGTGTGCCCCCAAAACCCTCCCAAATTCCTGACTTCTTCTTCTTCTTTGTTGTTACACACACACATACACACACAACCTCTAAGCCCATCTAGTCTTGCTCTGTGTACATGTGTTTAAGACCAACCCCTTGGGATTGGGTAATTTATAATGAAATGTGTTTTTGTTTGCCACAGACTTCTCAGAGGCCGGTTTCTTCTCTTTCAGCCTTACGAATATTTCCTTCTGGCCTCCAAGGTTTCTACTGTAAAATCCTAAATATCTCAACCATTCTTCCACTGAGCCATATGTGTTTAGGCGTCTGGGAATTTTCAAGATTCTCTTCTTGCCTTTAGCTCTTAGAAGTTAGAGAAGTTAAAGAAATCTGGGCACCGATTACTTTGGAATTATTCTATTTGGGGCCCATTTAGCTTCCGGATTCTTTCTCTGAATTTGGGATATATTTTAGAGATCATATTTTCAAGCACAACTGTCTTTCTGTGCTTCCGGAGCCCTGGGGACTCAACAGCAGGTGTCTGGGTAAGGCTGAAGAGCCCGTAAGTCTGTATTTGTGTTCCCACTCTTTCTCCCCATTGCTCACATCTGATCATTTCTGATGAGGTACATTCAAAGCCACCCAAGTCAGTCCACCCCAAATGATTGACTTGCCCTGCACAGTCCCAAGACAGCCACACTGGAAACTGAGGGGCTGAGACTAGTGCTCACGATGCTTGTGGAAAAGTGACTCTTCCATCCCCTGGGCCTCCCACGTTCTTTGGGCTCCCCTTGGACTTGGACTGTGCTCACTGCCACGGTGCTGTCTGAACGTGGGCAAGGTCCACAGATCAGTATTGGGGATAAAGGTGACTTTGAGTATGTCTACCACTCTAATGTGCTCTAGCCTGACAGAAGTGCATCCTCACCTCAATCCCAAGGAATTATGGACGTCTCTCTCCCATTGCCTCTTCTAGGCTGACTCTTTGACCAACATATTTTATAAGAACATTTGATTGTTTTGACCCTAGCCTTCAAGAAGCATTGCAAACTCCTGCTCTTTCTCTTGGGAGTCTTGCTTCTTCCGTGCTGGAGGACAAGAGACACTGTGGATCACAGTCAGCCACATTACCCCAACAGATACCCCAACCATGTGAAAGAGACTGTCAAGATAAGCCAAATCAACCTGCAGCTTTCTGAAAACAAAAGGGGGCCAACCAATTTTAGACTAATTGTCAACCTGCTGAACCACGGTTTTTGTTTAAGCTGCTGGGATTTAAGGTATTGGCTATGGAGTTTCTGTTACACACGCTGAACGATTTCTCCACCATTTCTTAAGCTTCTGGGAACCCAGGCTTTTCAAGATCACCACTAACGAGGGCAGGAAAAGATGGGATGTGGTGAGCAGCTGGATAGCATTGAATTTGGGGGAAACAAGAAGTTGGAGCAACCAGGACATGGAAAACAGTGGAAGGAACAGGAACTGATGGGTCAGTTGGAGGAGCAGGCTTAAGATCATCTCAGAAGGCCCCAGAAAGACCCGGTGAACCAGGAAAAGGCTGGAGACCTGTTGGGCAGGGTTGGGAAGAGCCAGAGAGAAGAGAGAACATGAGTACTACCTATGAAGGTATGAGGACTAGGTTTCTAACCTCAAATAGGTAAGTTAATTTTCAAAAGATATTAGACATAAGTTTTTACACATTTTACATGTTTATTTTTTTATTTTTTATTTATTTATTTTTTTTTGATTTTTCGAGACAGGGTTTCTCTGTAGCTTTTTAGTTCCTGTCCTGGAACTAGCTCTTGTAGACCAGGCTGGCCTTGAACTCTCAGAGATCTGCCTGCCTCTGCCTCCCTAGTGTTGGGATTAAAGGCGTGTGCCACCGCCGCCTGGCACTTTACACGTTTATTGCACATATATTCTTTAAAACAGTGAGGGCAGGGAGCTAGTGCTAGAGTGTGTACTTTATCCTTTGTCAGAGAATTCTGTATTTTCCTCCCTGTCAGCTGTTCCTTGAGATAAGAAGGAAAGTGAGAAGCGGTGCAAAGACCAGCAGCATTTATCATAATTTTCTGCAAACACAAAGAACATGATAAATAGTAAGTCATCACAGACAGGGATCTGGCATTTAATACTATTTGCTCTTTCCTCCTTCTGTGAGAACACGACAATCATTTATTTCTGCTCCTCATGACTGGGAGAAGTCTTAGATTCAGTTCTTGCCAACTGGTAGTGACAGCAGCAACCATCCCATGTCTGAATCCAAGTATTTCCTATTGGTATGAGGCTTCCTTCCACTGTGCCCTGATGCAGGGGACATATGAGGCTTCCTTCTGCTGTGCCCGGATGCAGGGGACATATGAGGCTTCCTTCCCCTGTGCCCGGATGCAGGGGACATATGAGGCTTCCTTCCCCTGTGCCCGGATGCAGGGGACATATGAGGCTTCCTTCTGCTGTGCCCGGATGCAGGGGACATATGAGGCTTCCTTCTGCTGTGCCCGGATGCAGGGGACATATGAGGCTTCCTTCCATTGTGCCCGGATGCAGGGGACATATGAGGCTTCCTTCCGCTGTGCCCGGATGCAGGGGACATATGAGGCTTCCTTCTGCTGTGCCCGGATGCAGG
Source organism: Microtus pennsylvanicus (assembly GCF_037038515.1). Classification (NCBI taxonomy): domain Eukaryota; kingdom Metazoa; phylum Chordata; class Mammalia; order Rodentia; family Cricetidae; genus Microtus; species Microtus pennsylvanicus. Next base: position 64,829,644 of record NC_134580.1, on the reverse strand, counting down.
GGACATATGAGGCTTCCTTCCGCCGTGCCCGGATGCAGGGGACATATGAGGCTTCCTTCCACTGTGTCCGGATGCAGGGGACATATGAGGCTTCCTTCCACTGTGCCTGGGCACCGGGGTCAGATGCACAGTGGCGGGCTGTCTGCCTGGACCACTGAGCCACATAGTGGAGGGAAGCTGTGTATTGAGTGTTGCTCAGATGTGTGCTTAGTCTGACTTGTGTCTGGTGTGGGAGGTCCTTCTGTCTATGTGTTTTTTTTATTGGTTAATAAAGAAACTGCTTTGGGCCTATAGCAGAGCTATAGGGGAACAGAGCTTGGGCGGGAGGGTGGTGGGGAACTAAACAGAATGCTGGAAAAAAGGAGGCAGAGTGAGAGAGACACCATGGAGCCGCCAGAGTCAGACATGCCGAATCTTTGCCAGTAAGCCACTGCTGTGTGGTGATATAAAGATTAATAGAAATGGGTTAAATTAATATAAAAGTTGGCCAATAAGAAGTTAGAGCTAATGGGCCAAGCAGTGTTTTAATTAATATAGTTTCTGTGTTGTTATTTTGGGTCTAAGCTAGCCAGGCGGCCCGGAACCAAACAAGTGACCCTTCTGCCAACATGTGTCAGCCTGATAAAATCTGGTCACTGCTCCTAGCATAGCATCCCTTGACCACCCCCACTACTATGGTGCAAGCAAGCTGAGTTGTTTTTTTTTTAAATAAAAATATCAGTTGCTGATGAATTATAACCGTGAGGAAAACAATTGTTGTACTGTTGAGGAACATTGATTATACATGGTTTAATCTCTGGCAAGTTGAATCTTCTGTTTAGAGGGCCAGTCCCAAAACTTTTTGAGCAGAGATATGACAATAGAAATTGTATCCATCTGGCAAAAGCCAGAGCAAAATTTGATAATATCATGGCAGAACATTAATGTGTAATATAAGTGCCAACAGGAAATAACATTATGCCCACCTAAGGAATAAAATACAAACGTAAACAAAATCGCAGCAGATGCAGTGAAGGAAGGCAGTCTCAACAGAGTCAGAAGGGCTCCAGCGCCTTGCTAGGTTAGCTCTAACCTTGACCTTCCTCATGAGATACGCCCCTCTTCAATTTCTTTCTTCAAAGACTTAAAGTTCTTGTCGAATAGATACACATGGATGGAAATAGAAAACACTATCCTGAGTGAGGTAAGCCAGACCCAAAAAGAGGAACATGGGATGTACTCACTCATATTTGGTTTCTAGCCATAAACCAAGGACATTGAGCCTATAATTAGTGATCCTAGAGAAGCTAAATAAGGAGAACCCAAAGAAAAACATATAGGCATCCTCCTGAATATTAACCTTCAGCAAGTGATGAAAGGAGACAGAGACAGAGACCCACATTGGAGCACAGGACTGAAATCTCAAGGTCTAAATCAGGAGCAGAAGGAGAGAGAGCACGAACAAGGAACTCAGGACTGCGAGGGGTGCACCCACACACTGAGACAATGGGGATGTTCTACTGGGAATTCACCAAGACCAGCTGGCCTGGGTCTGGAAAAGCCTGGGATAAAACCGGACTCTCTGAACATAGTGGACAATGAGGACTACTGAGAACTCAAGAACAATGGCAATGGGTTTCTGATCCTACTGCACGCACTGGCTTTGTGGGAGCCTAGGCAGTTTGGATGCTCACCTTACTAGACCTGGATGGAGGTGGGGTTCCTTGGACTTCCCACAGGACAGGGAACCCTGATTGCTTTTCGGGCTGAGGGGGGGGGACTTATTTGGGGGAGGGGGAGGGAAATGGGAGGCGGTGGTGGGGAAGAGACAGAAATCTTTAATAAATAAATAAACTAAAAAAAAAAACTACAAAAAAAAAGAGATACGCCCCTGACGGAAAGGGAACATGGGCACTTTTTGTTGTACTTCTAGGTTCCTCAAATGCAAATATTTCTGTACATAAACACATTCGGGATAATTTTCATGAAAAGACACCTCTGGAGAAGGATCATAAACAGTGTTTTAGTAGACAATTTATCGAAATTATCAATAATAAACAATCGAGGGCCTAGGCCTATTCCTGTGCCTTGGCTATGCCTGGAAAACAAGGCGAGGGAGTGCTCTCTGCAATGACCTCAGGACAGTTTTTCTCCCTTGACTGTGAATCTTTCCATCTTGGGAGTGAATATGTGGTCACACGCTCTTCTGACATCATTACAATGTTTGCGCCACTCAGGGTATATACAACTGTGGCACGTGCTAGATACACGTTTACCAGACACGAGTTTGAACCATTGTCAAGTGCATGATGGGAAAGATGAAGCTTTGCCATTACAGAAAAAAAAAACCTAAATGAGAGATTCTGTGCATTTTTTTAAAAGAACATTTTGGTAAATTAATAAGGACATAGATTATAAAATCCAAGCCAAAGGTACACTTTCAAAAACATCCACTATTAAATTTATTTTCTTGGGACTAATCTGGCAAGCTATATTAAGTAAGATTAATGCCATACAGATCCAAAATAATACAAAAGCCGAACTTCAACACACCGCCCTGGGGTGCATCGGAAGATGTCAAGCGTCTGCAGATGTTCCTGTGGCCAATGAAAAGTGGGGTGAAACTTGGGGAATTGTCTCCTGCTGGGATCTGGTAAGACAGTGCCTTGAAACCTGCTCCCCTGAGGAAGGCAAGCTGTCTCACAGCACAGTGAGCTGACCAGCCAGGAGAGGCCCCGGAGCAGGCTTCACCCCTGATAGCCTTCAGTTTCTGTGTCTGGAAGCCCGTGGCCGCTGACCTTTTGACTTTCGTCAGCCCTCATCTTCAGCAAGAAGTATCGATTCCGATGGTCCACACTTAAGTCCACAATCAAAGTGGCTTGTCCAGAGAATCCCGGGAGTCAGTGACTTGGTGGCAGGAAGGAATGAAAAGGAGTGCAGTAGGAACAGCTGGCAGAGGTGACAGCCACCATGCCGTGGAGGGGAGCAGACCCAGAAGCTATCCAGACCTGCAGCAGGCACTGCACAGAGGTGCGATCCTGTCTATCGGATCAGTTCACTGAGGTCTGCTTGCTGTTAGAGCAACCCTGAGCCCGCTCGCTGCTACAGTGGAATTTCCCACTGGTGTGAGGATCTGATTGCACCAGGACAGCCTTGCACACCGCCAGCCACACGAAATAACTTAGCAGGTTCAACCCTGCCACTTCTTTTGAATACAACGGGTAACGTTTTCTGCAATTACTATGTAGCAAGCCTTATTCTAAGCTCTTTGTGATGAACTATCTTAATCCCGCATCTAACCTTGCCATCATGCCCCATCTTACACATTAGGTACCTGAGGTCCAAGGAGGTTACACTAATTCTCAAGGTCAAATTAAGTGTCAGAGTCTGGACTTCAGAACTCCAACTCTTAAATAAAATAAAGTAGAATCTGGGTGTTAGTCCCCAAGGGCTTACCATAGTGTGTTCTAAGTGTTCCAATGTTCACACTGGCAGGAAAGGCAGCTGTCTCCCTTAGCAGAGGTCTAAGGGTGTATACTGGAGAGAATGAAGAGTAAGTTGTACTCTTGAGTGGGAGAGCAACAAGCTTATGTGTTGGGAGCAGTGAGACCCCAGATCCTGAGTTTCTTGTAATTCCCTGATCTGAGTGCCTACAGCTGCTCTGAGCACGAGACCTTCAGGAGTTCCTGATGGCAGGAGAGTGGTTTCTGGTGGGTTTGGCTGGGGCATGGCTATCTCCATATAATCTGCCCGTGAACACAATAAAGGGGGAATTCTTGGGGAATTCGAGGATGACCCGTGTCGCTGTCTCTCTGTGTGTGTTTGTATATTTTAGCCTCCAGCCCCCTTGCCCGAAGCTTGTGAACTGAGTGCCAGGGCACAGAGGGCAGACACGGGGGCACGGTGCGTAGCAATTGGAGGTCTCCACCAAGATATGGGCACTTATGTCTTAGTCCGTTTTCTTTTGTTGTAACCGAATACCACAGATTAAGTAAATTAGAAATTTAATTTATTTCTTTAGTTGATGAGGCTTGGAAGGCAAGCACAGGGCACAATTCCTGCACTGTGTCTGAGTGATGGAGACATGGAAGTGCCTGGAAAAGGGAATCTGAGGGGCAGGACTCTAGGAGGCTCTGCCACGGGAAGTAGCCTCCACTGGTAGGCTACTATTACCTTAATCCATTCATGAAAGTGATGCTTCATGAGCTGCGCCCCTCTTAAAGGCTTCATCCCTGAATACTATGAATTATGATGCTAATTACATCTTAGCGTGAGTTCTAGCGCAGTCAGAGATGGAAACCAGAGGAGAGCCTTTCTTCCCAGAAACAGAGGCCAGGCAGTAGCTGTTTGAGGAGACGGTGGGCTTCCCATTCCCAGCCCAGCGTTCTGACTAAATCTGAAGGCCTAGGTTGCCAAAGTCAAGGGACATTAGAGTAATCAACACGTCCTGCTTTGCCCAGAACTTTCCATGTTTCAGTTCTGAAAGCTCCACACCCTGGGAAACCTCTGGATCCCAGGAAAATTGGGACAGTTGGCACCATGATCAAAGGAGAAGTCACGGGAAACTCTCATCCCTGCCCCAAGCCCACAGGCTACATTTCTCCCATCCCTGTAACGGCAGAAGGTCCTTAAACCCTCGCTGTCAAGTGTAGAACGAGTCTCACTATTCTTAGTCCTAGAGACGGCGAGGCCCTATGTCAAGTCCCCAGATTCCATCTGCATGGTCCCATCATCTCCCCAGGGGACAAACTTGATGGTTGGACTCACTCCCAGCCTTAGGCTAAAGGACCAGGCCTTTTTTCATTTTCCATGAGAGGACAATATTCTTTCTTCATTCCTGACCCATTGGGTATGGACTTAGAGATGCAGGGAGGTGGTCAAGCTGTCTTTCTCTGTGAGAAATGACACAGAGTTAAGTCTTGCAGTTAACAGACATGTAAAGCATTGCACGTGATTCAGTTTGGGAGGGAAAGAAGCTGTGATGGCCCCGACGTACCCCCTGTTCCTGGCTGACTCTTCTGTTCCTGGCTGACTCTTCGGGGCACCCTAGGCCTTCGCGTGGCTGCAGACTTTCACTACATGTGGTCCAGACTCCGCTAATGATATAAGCAAATAAACTCTGAACATTCAGAGGAAACAAATCACCGCTCCATCAGAATACTTGGGGTAAATTAGCTCAGCAGACTGGACCAGAGACATGCTCCGTGACTCACCCTCACCCAGAGGAAACAAGGGAAGATTAAGTACCACTTGACTGAATCACACTGAAGCTTGGCATAGCGCAACAAACACATCAGCTTGAAATCTCACATTAGGAACACATAATCTCATAAAATTTATGACTGTTATTGCTCACCACATATGTTTCTGAGTTGCTGTGTGCTAGGCTTTGGGCAAACTGCATTGTTGGGGTCTTGAGGGGCCTGTCTGCTGATCTGTAACGTATTTCAAGGAGGAAGACGCGTTCCTGTTTGACACACTTTGGCATGATCTCTGGAGTGGCCTGCCCATTGCGAGCAAGGGAGCTGCAGGGGATCAGGCGTGTGCCACACCCCAAGTCAGCCTCTCTACTAGTTCTAGTAGAGGTGCTGATAGAGAGACTGGCCGAAAGCCTTCTTCCCTTTTCTGGGCCTCAGTTTTCCAACCTGTGAAACAAATAGTCAAAAAGAGAGGCACTGTGGGCCTTGCATTACAGGAGTAAAAGAGCACCATGACAATGTATTAAAAGAGAAGACAGGGAGCCTTGACCTACTGCCCTCCAAACCCACAGAATCCGTAATAAGAAGTGGTCAAAGCATCACCGTGAGGTCAGCAGTCAGTTGGGGTGTGGGAGGTGGAGGTGTGGTTTATGGAAGGGCAGATGAGTCCCAGAGGCCATAGGATGTCAGCCGTGAGGATCTGGGAGGAGAAGGGAGATGACTGGGTGCCGAGAGAGGAGTTCTCTTGGTCTTGTTGCCCAGAGAGCTGAAGCTGAATTAGGATCGGTTTTTAAATGTGTGTCACTGCCGGAACTCCACTCCCATTAATCAAAGTTTTCTTTCTCTCTGAGCCCAAATGCAGTCTCATGGTTTCTCTCAACATGGAGGCCACCCTCCTGCTTCAACCCTGAGACCGTGGAAGGTATGGTGAAAAAGGGCAGCTTCCCCACATTCCAGTCTGTATGATCTGAGGGTCCATCCAGGTCCCTTGCCAGGGACTCCAGCTCTTACTACAGGAACTCACGGCGCAGGCTTATCAGAAAGCCAGAGCAATGGGGACGGGCGTGAGTGCCCAGTGTGGAGAAGCCTTTGCAGAAGATGATCTCCAGCATCGCCGTGGTAAGAAGAGGCCAAGGCCTGCAAGCCCTTGACTCACTTGCTGAAGCACCAAGTGGAATAGGAGACTCACAGGCCCTCAAGTCCGTGTCCCTAAGGTGTCACTGGTGAGAGACCACGTGCAGGAGAGCAGATGGTGGTTAGAAGACTGTGCTGTGACTTGTCCTTTCTGTTCTAGCCAGATCTGCCCTGACCTCCTCCTCGGCAGTCCCCACCAACAGCCAAGGTCTGGCCTAACTTCGGGGACCCCTTCCAGGTCTCCCCTGGTGTACTTCCAGCCTGGCTGGCCCTATCCAGAAAGTTCTGGACAAGAGAGAAACATTTTTCTTATGGCTTGTACATTTTCATTATGATTTTCACAGTCGATTCTGGTAAATCTGCCATAGTAAAAGTCTCTATTCATTATTCCTATTCTTCTAAATGATCTTAGTTTGAATTGAAGTCTAGTTCTGTTAATATTTTGTCTTAAAAAACAGTAGTGTTCTTCTTTTTTTTTCTTGATTGTAACTCAGATATCAGCTGAGGACCGCCCTGCCCCTCAGCATCTATGAAATGTCTAACGGCAGGTTGTATTTTCCAAAAATGGCCACACAGCGTTTTTAACCCCACAAGCTCATTCTAGATCTCTGCAACTCTTCCGTTGGGAGGTGGGGGCTGGGTCTTCTCCTCATGAGCCTGGGTGGGCCTTTTGACTGCTTTGACTTACAGGATGCAACAGAAATCACTCTACAGGCTTTCTAAGAAGCTGGGTCAAGAAGGCAGTATAGCCTCTCTCATGATCTATGCCCTTGGAGCCATGAACAGCCGTGTAAGCCGCCACCCCCTCTGAAGATGCTTTGTTGGATATATCACGAGGAGGGATCACACTATCCTTGCTGCTCAAGCCTTTCCCCAGGCACCATTAACATGAATGCAGCTTTTATTTGCACAGCAGCTGCATAAACACAGCACCATCTAATCCTACGGCACCCGTGAGACATCCCTGGTTTGTTACAGTTGCAGCCTTTTGCATAAGGGATGTTGATGAGAAGAAAAATGTGGATCTGAATCCGGGCCCACCCAACTCTCAGAACAGTTTGGATATATAACTGAATCCTTTATCCAAACTGACATCTCTCTGTGAAGAGGCTCCCTGGGACCTGCATTCTTGAGCCAGACCCAGTGACTGATAAACTGTTCACTCATCTCCTTTAGTGAGCTGAAGAGGCGAGAGCCTTCTGGAGTCTGTGATTGGTTTGTTTGCCTGGTGGGGATGGGTTCTGTGAGGAAGGCAAAGTTCTGTGTCCCTGGAGGGCAGAGAAAAGCCATAAAGGAGGCCCTCTGCCTGTCTGTAGATCAAGAGAGCTTCGCTTTCCAGTCACCCCGGGGGGTGGGGGAATGGGGGGGTAGCCGGCTCCTGGTGAGCTCAGCCGCCTTGCGTCATCTGTCTCCCCTGGAGTGTTTATCCCAAGCCCTGAGAGCTGTTTCTGCTGGGGCCATCTGGGGAAGGGGGATGTGCTTGGGAACAGTCTATCTGTCCTCTGAACCTGAGGGGACTTCATCAGGTGGAAAGTCACTCTTTCCTAGGAGGGACATGGAGCCAGTTCTTCTTAGCATTCACTAAGCAGAACCCCTGGAGACCAGCATCTGCTGGCCCTTTCCCGAAGCTGAGGTGGAAGACCCATGCTGGGCAGAAGATATCAGGGAGGCTCTGACCTTTCCTTTGAAGACTTCCCTGGGCCTTAAGCTAATTGTGAAGAATTCACAACTGGGTTATCAATCTGTCACTCAGCTGCCCCCACAGCTGCTCCTTCTTGAGAGAGGCTAAGAGCAGCCAAGTCCTCCCTTCCCAAACAACCCATCCACCAACCCCTGCCTTCATGACTACCCTCGACTCCAGGGCTCAGGCAAAGTCCAGGGTAGGAGGTTACCTGGCAACCCTAGATGTCATGCTTTATTATCTGAGCCTAGAGTGCCCCAGCATCTTAGGAGAAGCATCCCTTGAGATTAGAGGCAAGCAGTTTCAAGGTGATCTTAGGAGATGCCATCAGGAAAGCACGTGTGGTGGAAGAGAGAGAAGCCAGTGAGAGGTGGGCACCAAAAGACACTGATCTTACTGGGAGGATTTGGCAAGAGTCTGGAGTCAGCTACCTCTCATCTCCTCTTTTGGAATAACGATGCTATTTGTAACTGTTATGAGTTGGGGACCCCTACTCACTGTGGTGTCCCTCTGGCCTGCTTCAGGCACAAACAGCAGGTTTCTGTAGGCAGAGCTGTTGTGATACTATAGACAGGTAGATACGAGCCAGAGGACGTACCTGGGCACCCACTGTCTGGGCTGCAAACACCTCTGAAGCTGTACAAATGGCTTCTTCCATCCAGAGTGGCTGTGGGGATATATGTAGACTTTATTTTTTTCTCATCAGGCAATGAGCGACTTGGTTGAACAGAAGCCTCACATCAGCTACTTGGGTGGCAGTCCAGATCTCTGTGTGCCCTGTTTAGGGGTCAGATAAACTCTAGGGCAAGGATTAGAGACTGAATTTGGGGACTCCTCTTCCTTTTCCTTTCAAATGTGTCCCCTCTGTTTACAGTGACCACAGCCGCCTCCAGCTCTGTCCTCTTGCTAGAATGCTCGGTCTTGCTACTCTGCTACACAGCAAAACCACTTAGGTCACCCCCCTGCAGCTGCTTTGAAACCTGAGAGTAGGTTCTCATCCGCCCATATAACGGGCTGGATACAAGAGCCGCGCACAACTAGAACTTTACAAGCTGATCACATAAAAGCTACGGTCAAGTCAAGGACAAGTTCTGAATCCAGACAGTCTGCCCCGCTGTCCAGCCATTCTTTAATCTCTTCAGTCCCCAGTTTGATGGCGGGGAAAAGGAGGCCCTGTTGCTGTGCCCTATGATTGTGCCTGCAGCGCGACCTTCCAAGGTAACCCAGGGCTGTCAGGCACCAGAACCCCTGTTCTTGGCCCTGTTTTCTCAGAAGGGCCTTCTGTCCTTGGAAAGTCTGTAAATCCCCATAACCTTAGTCTACCTTCTACTCAGCTAAGACGTCCAAAGAATTCACTGCTGATGTTCTGCGTGGGAAAACGTCACCCAAGAGTGTCCTTGGAACTCAGTGGGGCACGGTAAGCCTGTGCTAAGTGATGGTGATGTGGAGTGGTAACTCTACCATTGCGTGGAATTTATCTCCATCTGAAAAATGCCCCCAAGTGTGAGTTAAAAGATAGATACCCCACAGCCTAGTAACTGTAACATCTTATACTGCCTTCCGCTCACAGAAACCTTCCTTTCCCGCATCTTGCCATGCAGAACCGCTCCTGTCCAGGATGACCTGTGTGCAGCTGCGAATGGGCGCTCAGCCTGACGTGTGTCTGCTGAAAGAATGTCAGCCATTTCTCTATCTGCCCATGAGTTGTAATGTTTCACACGGTAGGCACCTGGTCTTTGGGAGAGACCCAAAGTCTTGTGGGTATGAAGGACACAGACTTCCTTCATTACTTCTGGATGAAATAAATACACTCTTTTTTCCCTTTAAATCTGATTATATCAATCCTCCATTCTTATTCCCCTTTCTCTTATTTGTGTCAACCGTAGGGACTCGGAAAGGTTAAAGGATGCTGGGTTGTTTTTTTTGTTTGTTTGTTTCTCCAACAACTCTTGCAGCTAGAAGTGGTGATGTGACTCAGTATCAACCAATGAGCTAGGAGGGAAAGTTTGCCATTGTCTTTTCCTTCCTCAGACATAGCTTGGAGGTATGCAGTCCTCTTGAGAACACGAGATAGAGAGAGAAAGGACTGAGACCCACTGGTCTGCTTCACTCTCCCTGAACTTAAACCAGACATTTGCCTCCAGACTATGGTTTCAAGGCTCCAAGTCTTTGGCTTGTGTGTGTGTGTTTGTGTGTGTGTGTGTGTGTGTAGTGGTGTGCCATTTCTCCAGAGAACTGGTGGGATATTTTGATTCTTTCTGGAGTGTCTGTCATCGATACTCAGGCATGTTTGATCTAGTTATCCTACAACACACAAAATGGAGACATCCCTTTCTGTAAGGATGTTGGACTAGGCGGCAGCAGAGGTGAGTCCCAGCAGCGCCGCATGACAGAAGAGGCCACACCACTGATACCTGGCCGTCCCATACAACCCCACTCGGGGTTCAAGGTGCCAGGGAAGCACAAGAACCGAATAGAAACAGTCCTAGGGCATTGCTAATATCTTCTGGGAAAAAGGATCACTAAAGGGGGAAGGGGGAAAGACACGCTAAGCAGAGAGAGGCTCAGGGGCCGAAGGAACCAAATGCCATGTATAAGGCCACCAGCAAGTGAGAACCACCAGGGAATGAAAGTCAAGGACTCAGGCATTGCAAAGTTTAGATATGAAGAGCAAGTTGTCATGAGCTTGTGGCAGGGGCTGATTTTAAAGACCAAAATAGCCACTGTTGGGAAAGAGGCATTTTCTTCTTAGCCTGCTACGGATTTTGCATTTAGAGGAGCTAGCATCTGCCGGCACATACGAATGTGCACATGTAATGTGTTTGCGTGTGTGTATTTGTACGTGTGCTGTGAGTTGAGGCCCGGAGTTCCAGGCTGGTTGAAGGAGAAGCTTGTTTAGTCAGAATCTAGCTCTACTGGACTTCAAGACCCCTAGATAGAATCTGCATCACCTAGAGACGGGAGGAGATAAGGGCCACATGGGTGCCATCCCTTTGTCGGGAATTATGCCCAGATCCGTCCTTCCCAGAGTAAACTGCACACTGAAGATGACTGAGCCCACCTTGCAGACATTGGCCAGACCATGGGATGGGCAGACATCCTTGGCTAGAGAAAGTCACTTAGCTTTTGAGAACCTCAGTTGATCCCTCTGGAAACAAAGACTAGTTTTGGGATTGGAGGCCGGGTGATAACCCAACTCTTCTTAGTCCTCAAGGTTAGTGTACAGGAAGAATGAAGGGAGATTGGTGAATTTTTTAAATTGTCAAGCACTGTGACAATTAAAGGATTATAATTATTTTCCACAACAATAATAATAAGCTAAATTTGATTCTGGCATAAGAATGCAAATAGCTGAAACTCAGTGATGTTGAACAGATCAATTTTGGGAAATTATACTCCATCTGCATTTCACAAAGCTGACGGCAGTGCACATTGCCACGGTTCTGAGAAGGACCAGAAGAAAAGAAAGTCATTAATTCAGCGAGTCCACCCAATTTCTGTCGAATCAAAGGCACCACAATTTATTCATGAATATGATGCTGAGCTTAGGGGAAGACTCGATGATTAAAATACACTCTTAAAACCTTTACGAGACTAAGCAATCATTTGCATTCTAAACAGACCTCGGTGACACAACCTCCTCAAAACCTTAGATCACAAAATAATGCAAAGCCAGCCGCTGGCTGGCAAAGTTCCTGCTGCCATTATAAAACAGTCTGTGGGTTCCTGTTCTGCTTAGACAATAGGCTGGATAAACAAGTGTGCATGGCCAGGAATCTCAGCAAGCGAGACCTTCAATCAGGCTAACCTGGCTCTGTTTTAGCAATTTTTTTCTAGGCCAGTCCTGAATTTAGATACACGGTCCTATTATCCAACCATGTCACCTACCGTATGACCCAATTTTAAGTTTAAAAGAGAATGTCTCCGTTGCTATGCAGACTCCTATTTTTTTTTTCTTTAACTTAGTTTCCCTTCTCGAGACTACAAAAGAACCAGTAACCTGGAATTCTTTTGCTTGTCTTTCTCCCATGGGGTCCATCATCCTGAAATGGTTGACCAAGCCTCATAGCCTGGGATCACTCAGATGATGCTCGGGAAACCCAGTACTGCTCATGTCCCTTGAAGAATTCAATTACTAGTGGTGAAGAGGAAGTGTCCACAGGCACCAACTCATGATATGCAAGAGCTGTAACGGGCTCTGTGCAGAGAGAGGAGGCCAGGATATCCCATGATGTTCCATTAGCTCCGAGGCAGCCTGATGTGTCCAGCGTGTCAACTGTTTGGTTTTCTGTATGAACTCTCTGCCAGCGTGGGAGGCCCCAGAGAAACTGACTCCTTCCATGCTGTATGGCCAAGTAAGACCCCCACACCTACACTTCATACAAACAGGGACCCAGAGCGCCACAGACCAGCGCGACCAACAGCCAATCTCCAAATCCCACTTAGGATTCAGCTACAGCATTCTACAAATTGAATTTTCTAATTCGAGATTTTCTGTCCTATTGTTACCCACACGCCAACCCATGTGGTTCAACTTTAAGGCTTAAAAAACACAACTCTGTGGCCTTGTGCCCTTTGGTTCTTCTGACTCATTCCCAGCCGTCTGAGCTCAGGGGAATCTCCTACACCTTGTCTATGAAATGATTTCTTGGCCAACCTGGGTGGTAGAAAAAGCACTCGTGTTCCCCAACACAGAGGTCCCCTCCTCAGCTCGAGAGTGCCACACACCCGGAGAGAAAGAAGTGATTGAAGTGAGAGACTCAGGGATCAGATTTCACTTAGATATAAGCCCTTGAATCAGTCTTACTTATTTTCTCTATGTTCATATTTCTGAAGTTTTTCCAAATTGTTTCTAATTTTGGATATTAGGGGAGAAATTAAAAAACCCTGATCTAGAGATAATGGGATATCTTGGTGGTTGTTACACTAAAAACCACACAGCTGAGAGAGGTTTGGAAAATCTTAGAAGCTTGTTTGACTCAGTGTTGTTTGGTGCAAAGAAACCCTGAGACACTATGGGCTCAGCTTCCCCCCCAGCGAAAACACAGGAAGAGCTGTGTGCCCCTGGCCTTCACCTTCATCTCCTGCAGATGGCGCAGTACAGTAGGAATGGCTCTTTGGGTTAGGGCTCTCCAGTCGTCCCTAGTTTGTGGCTCCATCCACTACCTATGAGTCTTGCTTAAAGGTTTAGTTATTCCTCAAGGGCAGCTTGATCTGTGCTGGTCAACCTTGCTCACAGGGAAGTCAAACGGCTTTGATTGGTTACAGCAATAAAGGAAATTGAGGAAGCCCACCCAGTCTAACATCAGCTTTCAGGCTGCACGGTCCCTCATCGCCAAAGGTTGCTGATCTTTCTCCCACAGGGATTGGTACAAGTACTTCTAATTATCCTCGCTAGATCCTATGGTTCCCCTGGGGGAGGCTTTACTGCAGCCCCTCCTCCCGCAGCCGCACGGGAAGACGTCTGTGCTGGTGACACACTTCTAGATACAGATGCGCTATATAAATCCTGGCTGCTCTCCCTCTGGAGCAGTGAGATGGACAGCCACTAAATCAGACATTTGCTGGCTGTAAAGCTGCAAGTCCTCTGCACGCACAATACCTCACAGTGTTTTCTCCGTCATGCCTGAAACCTCCCGGGGAACTGCTAGCATTGCTCAAAGTCCTTCTCTCGGGTTCCTTGCGTGGACCTTCCTGTGAAGTTTTTGCATTTCAAGCAGCACTTAATGTATGTGATTCAAAGGCAACACAGTTGCAGGTCTCACAGTAGCAGCCCCACCCCGTGCCGGTGGGTCCCCATGGCAACTGATCCCAGCCACAATGGGCCAATAACTTGAACTAGTCTTTGTGTTGCTGATTCACTCCTAGATAAAACAGCGTTCACGTCTGTGCTTTCAGGGTGTTGTGAGCAAACGCCCGACTGACGTAGTCTGCGGGAAGACGGGTTTCTACATTAGCTCACAGTTTTAGGGGACACAGTCCACCAAGGTGGGAAAGCAGGAGGGCTGGGCACTGTCCCAGTGGGAGTCTGTGGCAAGGCTTGTCCACCTCAGCAGACCATGAAGCAAAGAGTAAGGCTGGAACTGGGTGGGTTATGACCCACAAGGTCCACCCCCTAGTGATTCAGTCCTTCCAGCCACGCCTCCTAAAGGTTCTCACAACCTCCCAGACAGCACGGCCTTCTGGGAAACAAGTGGTCAGACAGGTGGGCAGGGTAGGACACTTCACATTGTAAAGCGTCTTTATGGACTGTATCTAACACTGACATATAATTTGAAAAAGAGATTTTTGTAGTCGCCGTCCACTTAACCAAGCCGCAAGGCCCCATATTCATTTGAATCTACTCTTCTGGGAGCTGAAAACCATACTCTCCTGTAAAACAGTAATTTTGATGTCAGAGAAGGTTCCACCGCTTGTTTTAACCTTCCCCGCTCTTCATTGCTTTTGTCTGATTCACTGACACTTGTTTGTATAGAAGCCAATGATTTAGTTATCCCAGGAAGTGTTTCTGTGGCTCGGGACTATGATTATTACTTTAATCCTTAATTCAAAAAGTAGAAGATTGTACCTTAGGCAAAAATCACACTCATCAGTCCCCAGTATGTCACCTGTGGAGAGCTGGGCCTACTTGTCTTCATCATCTACGTCCCGGCAATGCTGAAGTGTGCATGGACAGCCGTTTATGGCGGTCCTTCAGCTGTTCCTACCCCGGGCAGCCCACGATGCTTGTGTGACTGTCACATCCAAGGTTCCACAGTCTTCCTTTATGCTGTCTATCCAGTGATTTTTATTTTTGTTGTTGTTGTTTCGAGGTTTTTTTGGCCTTCCTCTTCATCTTATCCCGTGCACTCCTCTAAGCAGTGCTATCTTTGTGTATCTGCCGTCATTCATTCTCATAACATGGCCGAGGGATCTCAAGCGCCATTGCTGTATCCTTCCTAGTGGCTCATTTTATATGAGATTATAGCCTAAATCAACTCTGGAAGAATGTAAACCTCCTATCACATAGCCTGATTCTCCTTCCTTGGGTTCCCACTCTTTCCAGGCATGAGAGGTGGTCATGTGACTGAGTTTTGACCAATGAAATGCAGGTGGATAGGCTTTGCATTAGTTGTAGGCAGAACCATAAAAGTATTCCACATTATTTCTTCCTCTTCTGCTCGGTGTTAACGAATTCTGAGACAACGAAAGGGCGTGTTAAAGGAGAAGCAGCTCGCGGTGTAAGAGGCTCACAGCTCAGAACTTTCTGAACGCGAACATCTCCTATCATGCTGCATTGTTTATTGTACCAGAATTACTGCAACCTCAATGTCGTAATGAGGACATTCTTGATGCAGCCTATCACCCAGAAAAAAACTTCTGCTTTGTCTGGTGTGGGACCAGGGACTAAACCCGGAGCTCCACACACGCTAGGCAGCACGGGACCCGGAACCACACCCCACCCCTAGAGAAACTTATTACTGTTTGGTTTTCAGACACTTTCTCATCCCTTCTTCTCTTCCACATAGCCCTCCCTGGGAGTCTGTGCTTCCCGGCCTTTTCCGGTTGCTGACATGCAAGCTGTGACCTAAGAGGTTATATCCACTTCCTGCCAGTTTTACTTAGTCCCATTGAGGGCAAGCTTCTCCCCGTTCTAGACTAAAGTGGACAGATGATTTTTGAAAGTCCAAAATAATCCAATGTACAATAATTAAAATAAGGTGGTCTTATTGCACCATGCTCATCAAAACAGCATCGTAGACTGAATTCCTCATGAGAAGAGAGACCCAGTGGATGAAATCACCAACTGGTTCTCAACTCTCAGTGATGATAGGACCCACCCCTAGCTTTTCTTTCAAGCTTTTTTTTATCTCCCTCAGGGCTGCTGGTCTCTGAAGGGCAGCACAGGGATCCAGGTGCTCTTTGCAGGGAATTCCACTGCCGAGCACGGAACTCTCACTCTGACAATGAAATGACGTACCAGCCCATACGTGACGTACCAGCCCATACGTGACGTGCAAGCCCATACGTGACGTGCCAGCCCATACGTGACGTACCAGCCCATACGTGACGTACCAGCCCATACGTGACGTGCCAGCCCATACGTGACGTGCCAGCCCATATGCAACATGACACATCACTTCAAGTCACAAGTCATTTTCCATGGCAAGTCACACCGTCCCTCCAAATATGGAAGAAACAAGCGAAGGCTAATCGTGTCACGGGCCCTGGAGAGAGAGAAAGCCTGAATATGGACATGTCCTCAGTGCTGGGACATGAGATTCCCTCTGACAGCTCTGAGGTTGGTTTCCTAATATTTATGCTATGATTGTCTGACAAGTCCTTTATTTTTTTTCTCCAATGCAAAAACCTCTTTCCAGCAAGTCATTTTATACTTTCTTTTTCCAGCCTCAACTAACTTAGAAAGAGCCCAGTGCAGAGGAACTGGAGTCCTTTACGACTGAACAGAGCAAGGACAATGAGAATAACCTTCCCTCTGGGGCTGGCCTGGGAGGCCGTCTGAGTTGAGGTGGGTGTTTTAGCATCATGTTCCCTACCTCGCTCTATCCCAAATCATACAGCTTCCCACTGTGATAAAAATATCCAAGCCTCTGTCATTTTAGCAAGATTTAATTAAAACTGCCCTAAATTAAGAAAATCCAGTCATTGTTTGCATTCCTGGATGCCTATGTTTAGCTGGGCTTCACGTAAGCAGAGAGATGAAAAAGTAACTCCATCTTCTGGCTGCAAGGGAAGAGTGTGAATTGGTTTCCTATCACTCGTAGGGACATCTCGTGTCTTCCCTCAGCTGGGTATCTATCTGATGGGACTGCTTCTTCCCACCCTCCTGAAGGCCTCTGAGGACAAGTTGCTGCTTGACTCTGCCCTGGAGAAGAAACCTCCAGAGTCCAGACAGACCCACTCAGGGTCCAGGGGCAAGGGGCTCCTCCCCAGAACAGCTGCAGCCCACCCAAGCTTTAGTGCTGCTGGCAGCTGTTCCCAAGAGGACTAGATTAGGAAAGGGTACTCTCAACATACGGTACTCGTCCTTCTCAGAGCAGGGCTGTGTGCTGGGGAGGTGCTCCGGAACCTCCTGTCTTGGAAGGAAAAAAAAATGATTCAGGGAAACTTGCAGAATCCCTAGGTTGGAGGGATGGCAGCAGGGAAGCTGGGAGCATGGTGTTTAAGACGCGGCATCCAGGAGTGAGTCTGCTCTGCTAGCACTGGTTAGCTCTGCCTCCTTAACCACAGCTCTCAAGCTTTCTGTGCCTCTTTCCCTTCAGATAACCACAGTGCATTCCCCGCAGGTCTGCCATATGAATTAACCTCATTCCTAGATGTCAATCCTCAGGATGGCGTCTGGTTTACGAGTATCCAATAAAAGCTGGCTTTTATAATTTTTGCCAGGGACCCTCTCTTTCAAGTTTCTCTCTACCTCTGAGAACCCTATTTGACTTCCCATGGCAGTCTCCAGACAGACTCACTGGCAAACACTGGAGAACTTTGGGGTTTATTTTTAATCCAAGAAACCGTTCACCTTGAGAGGTGTGTGAGCAATGTGGATGAGGGTCTCTACGCAGGGTGGGACCTCGAAAACGAGCTAGGGTTTGGGTCCAGCAGGAAGGCTGTCATGAGGAACAGCTTGGAACTAGGGAATCATTCAGCAAACCCAGAGCAGACTCAGGCCCTGAAAGTAACCATGGAAACAGGAGCCCACAGAGGCATCCAGGGTGTGGGATGGGTAGGTGGGCGGATGGATCGATGGGCGATGGATGGGTAGAAGGGTGGGTGGAAGTTGCTTTCACAGCAGAAGGGTAAGGCCTCAGGGCAGCAACTGTAAGCACCTTGGAGCTGACGTTTGGGGACCTGGGAGGGTGTCCTAGGCAGACATCTGGGCATGGTAAAGGACAAATGAGCAGAAAGCGAATCCTCCCTGAAATGGATTCCAAGTTCCTAGCAGGGATGGGGTCCAGATTAAGGCAAGAGGAGGGGGAAAATCTCAGACTGGGTACTTGGGCTTCTATCCTGATCTGCGTGAATCCTGACACAAACTCCTGCCTGTGAGCCTCACTCCCTGCATGGATGTTGGTGGGGTCAAAGCTCCCCTCAGCTGTCGCTTGAAGACAGAAATGCAGGAAGAACCAGTTCAATCAAGCACCTGCCCCCACCATTGATGCTACCCTCTGGTCAGCCTGGGCAGTGAGACTGGGCATGTTGCACCAACTGTGTGTTTATCCTGGTTTCGTAGCTTCCAAGTCTGGCTGCCAGACTGTGGCCTAATAACTCCTTACTGTCTAACTCCCTACCACTTCACCCCAGAGTCCAGACCAGCCTCTCCACATGTGAAGAAGGTCATGGCGGAAAACATTACACCAAAGAGAGAAAAATGAAGTTCTAGCCAAGGCTGACACCATTCCTCTGAACCAGCTCAGGGATTCCAGGGGGAGAGCACCCTGGGCTATGAATTTCTTCCAGGTAAGGCTGGGAAATAGGAGCTCTGTGGTCCCCTCTTCCCATGTGGGAAAAAAAGGTACAAGGCATCTATCCGTCTGCAGCATGATGCTGTCCCCAATTTCTTTGAACCGCCTTGTCTCTTTTACCGTTACTATCTGCAAATGGTTGAAGTCTGGCCAAGCAACACGGATAAAGTGAAGTTTGCCACTTCTAGACTTTGCCTCAAAAGCATCTAAACTTACTTCACACCACGCTTCTCTGCGATTTCTCAGCTGAATGTAGATGAGCCTTGGAAAGGACTCACGGGCTATTGAAGCCGGGTCCCGGGATCACTATGGAAGGCTACAACCCAACAGCTATAAGAGGGGTGAGAAACAACCCATTCTGTTAAACCTCTGGGACCAGGGGGCCTCATTATAGCAGTCAGCCCACCATCACTGGGGTAGTGAAGAGGCAGATTTTGGAACTACAAAGGCATGTTTGGACCTAAACAGACTTCATTCTGTGGACATCAGTAAAAGAAAATAAAACAACAGAACCCAGGCTAAGCCAGGGGGCAAGCAGCGACCTTATGGGGCAGAACACACCCAAAAGGCTCACAACCAGCATTAGTTATGGCTGGTGTTCTCAGCGCTGCAATGCACCAGGCCTTGGCTCCTTTAATTTTCACAATTGATGTGGGATTCACCTCTGTATGCTGTGAATATGTTTTATTACAATGGTTAATAGAGAATCTGCTTTGGGCATATTGCAGTGTAGAATAGAGCAAGGCGGGAATTCCAAGCAGAGATAGAGGAAAAAAGAAGGCAGAGTCAGAAAGACGCCATGTAGCCACCGAAGGAAACAGATGACTGTGAACCTTACTGGTAAACCACGAACCTCATGGTAAAATATAAAATAATAAAAATGGGTTAATTTAAGATGTAAGAGTTAGTTAATAAGAAGCCTGAGCTAATAGGCCAAACAGTGTTTTAATTAATACAGTTTCTGTGTAATTATTTCAGGTCTGTGCCACTGGGAAACAGACAAGCTGCATCTGCCAACACACAGTAATCAAGAATTAGGGGTTGTCATAGGTTTAAAGATGAGAGACTCTAGCCATAGAAAAGGTGGGTGTCCAGGCATCCTGACTGGAAAAGTTGGATTGGAAAGGACCAGAGCAGGTGTTTGAGTTGGTTGTTCTCAGTCGCTGTGTTCACCATGACCATCATGATCTCCATGACGACAACCACGATAATTATGACAATGACTGCTACCACCAACACCATGCTCAGCTCATGTCCCCCACTCTCTTGTTCATCAGTCACCTGCCACAGAAGATGGTGTATGGAGCTGTCGCCTTATTATGCATTTACAAAAGCCGAATGGTAGGTCATCCTGATCTAGGCTTCTCTCCAGGCTGAGAGGATCGGCCAACAGAAGGGCCGGAGGCTTCAGTTCTTCTGTGAATTACCTGTAAAGGAGAGTGACAGAGGAGCCATCCTGGGTGTCACCAGGGAAGAGGAGAGAGATGGTCAGACCCTGAGGCAGGGGAGGGGAGGGCAGAGCCAGGAGGTGCCCACCTTTGCAGCCATGGTGTTCTCATGTTGTTAATTTTTCACCTGTGACCTGAAGTCTGAGCTTAACTCAAGCTTCTGGAAAATTCAGTGAAGTGGGCAAGGAAGCAGAGCAGTGGGGCTGACAGAGCCCCTGGAAGAAGGGGCTGGGAGAGGAGGCAGGAGGGACAAGACCCTGACCCTCAAGGCCCAGTGTGGAGGGGCCTCCCTTTTTGTTAAGCACTTCTTGACTGCAGCCCCTGCCTATCAGCCCTGAGAGACTGCTGCTGGGGAGGGGGCAGCCTGAGGGGCTGTTGTTGGGGAGGGAGGGGTAGCCTGAGGGGCTGTTGTTGGGGAGTGGCAGCCTGAGGGGCTGTTGTTGGGGAGGGGCAGCCTGAGGGGCTGTTGTTGGGGAGGGAGGGGCAGCCTGAGGGGCTGTTGTTGGGGAGGGGCAGCCTGAGGGGCTGTTGTTGGGGAGGGAGGGGCAGCCTGAGGGGCTGTTGTTGGGGAGGGAGGGGCAGCCTGAGGGGCTGTTGTTGGGGAGGGAGGGGCAGCCTGAGGGGTTGTTGTTGGGGAGGGAGGGGCAGCCTGAGGGGCTGTTGTTGGGGAGGGAGGGGCAGCCTGAGGGGCTGTTGTTGGGGAGGGGCAGCCTGAGGGGCTGTTGTTGGGGAGGGAGGGGCAGCCTGGAGGGGCTGTTGTTGGGGAGGGGCAGCCTGAGGGGCTGTTGTTGTGGAGGGGCTGTTGCTGGGGAGGGCCTTACCCTGGGGATAATTCCAAAAGGCTAGGAAGGACTCTCATAAGAAAAGGTCTCCATTCTGTGTGGAGGAGCAACCCAAAAGCCTCATAAATATGGCTCCTCTCTCCTGAGAGAACACTTAGTGAGCAATTGCATTCATAATATGCAGCAAAACTTCATAGAATCTATGTTCCCCAACTTTTCTCCTAATCATGCCAATTTCCTACATGGTTGTGTTCTCTCCCTCACCAGCAGTGGCCTTCTTAAGGCCTAAGGCTCCAGAGTTTTCCAGCTCAGAGTCTCCATTGCCTGTTCCCTCCATCTCTCCCAGCCCTGCCTCCAACCCAGGACTTCCTCTGTAAATCCCCCCAAAATGTGGTGACCTGTCTGCCTTCTCCTTAGTCCTTTTAATATTTTATTTTATTTTACATGCATGAGTGTCTTTCCTGTATGCATGTTTGTATACCATGTGCATGTATGGTGCCTGCAAAAGGCCAGAAGCGGGTGTCAGATCCCCTGGGACTGACTGGAGTTTGGTAACTGAATCTGGGTCCTCTGCGACAACAGGCAATGTCCTTAACTGCTGTGTCATGTCCACAGCCCCTAGTCCGAATTTTTATTTTATTTTTGTACATGTACATGTGTGTGCATGTGTTCATAGAGTGGTACATGTGTCCGCATGTGAATATACATGCAAATGTATGTAGAGACTAAAAGTCAACCTTGGTTGCCGTTCCCCAGGTTTTTGAGACCAGGTCTTTTATTAGCTATGACTCACAGACTAGTCTAGACCGGCTGGCCAGCAAGCCCTGAAGGTCTCTTCTTTCTGCCTCCCCAGGGATGGGGTTATAAGTGCATGGTACCCATGCCTGGGTTTCCATGTGGGTTCTGGGGACTGAATTCAGGTTGTCATGATCACATAGCAAGCTCTTAACCCACCTCTCTCCCCTCCTCAGTCCTCATTACCACTGTCAGCGTTATAACGGCCTAAGGAGCCGGCCTTTGTCTATGGAGAAAAACAAAATATGATTACTTTTAATTGCAAATGAACTCTCTCTAAGGTTAGGAATTCTGAGACCAGCAGGCACAAGGAGCCCTTCAGCAAGTGAGGGTTGACTGGAAGGATGGTACAAAGTCATGGAGCTTGTGTCAGAGGCAGACACTGCTCTCGGAGCTGACCTCGGGGTGCAGGCTCATGGTACACAGCTCTGGGGACACCTTCACTAACGCTAGCAATCGGGGCTCCATTGGGAGCTTTCTGAAAAAGCTAGGGATTCTGGGTCATTTGGTCTGCTTCAATGCCCAAGGCATCATGGGAGCCACTGGATTGCCAGATGCAGTCAGTTGCAGACAGACCTCTATAGCTTGGCTCTTTCTCTGGCCTCAGCATCTCTCCTTATCCTTCAAGAGGAGGTGAAGTGAAGATTTTGTCATGGAGCAACCTCATGTGGCAACCAGAGCCCTGTTCACTCACCCTTAATTGGTATTCAACAGCTGTTTAATATATGCATGGCTAAGACACAGACAGAAGCAGGCTGGGGGCTCACAGAAGTTGTCTGGGAAGCCAAGCCTCTGAGGAGCTGGCATTTAAACAGGCCCTGAATGACAAGAGGGAAAAAAAGTCTGTCATGTGAAGCTGTCATGATCGCAGGTACAAAGGCCACAGGGACAAAGGGGACATATGGCCAGGGAACAAAGGACAGCAAAGAGATGAAGGTTAAGAGGTGGCCAGAGATGCATCATGGAGAGCCTTGGAACAGTGACTGCCAAGTGATTTCCCTTGTTAGTGTATTAGGAAGCCCCTGGAAGATTTTTAGGAGGCAAGACATGGCTCTCTTGTGTTTGTAAGGGACACTTGGGCTGCAGTGGGAGGCAAGCTGGTGGCCAGCAGGACAGGTCTGAGTGAGACTCGTCCTCTCCGTCAGGGCCAGGGACCAGAGCCCAAGGGAAGGATGGGGCTTGGCTTTTCTGCAGAGTGGGGAATGTAGGTCAGGCAGCCAGCTCACCCAACAGGCCGCTGAAGCAGCCCCCTCGCCTGTCAGGGGAAAACTGAGTCTGTGCTGTGTGGGCTCTGCTGAGATCTGTATTGGCAGGGGAAGCAGAGAGACAGTCACCCAGGTGCAAGGATCTGGGTCACCACCCAGGATCCCCTCAGCTCCCTTCCCAGAATGCCTTTTCCCACTCCTCCACTCCCTCACTATCTCCCCAGGCAAGCCAGACACACACCACCAGGGAAGCAGGCAGCTATATTTTAAGATCAGGGCTCAGACCTCTAAATAAACCATAAACAAAACCAGCTTCCCTGCCACAGAAGGAGGGAGATGGCTCCATTTCTCTTCAGTGCATTGACTGGGAAATAAACAAGTGGTTCTGCCTGTCACATACACTTAACTCTCTGCAGAGGCATCTGCCAGGTCCAGGAGCTTCTGCTTGGCCTTTCCAAGAAATAGCTGATATGTAGCTTCTCGCTGTGGGCTCCAAATTCACTTTGATAACTCAGGGAAAGGTGGGTGTGGGTTTTGTCCTTGACCCTGGCCTCAAAGGAAAACCTAACCAAGGGCAGGTACAGACCAGAGGTTCCAATGCAGTCTGGGGTATGGAGGAGAATAAGGGTCAGGAGATGAACGTGGAGAAAACAAGCAAACATTAGAAGATGGTGGTGGGCGTCTAAAGTGGGGGTGGACCGGCAGAGCTGAGGGTGGCAGGGAGTGTCCTTGATAGGGAAATAGGAAGTCTGAGGGCCCCAGAAGTCTGTGGGAAGGGTGTAGGGTAGGGGTGTATCCCAGGGAGGGACAAAGAAACATAAGTGAAGAATTTCTTTCTCCATAAACAGACTCCTAAAATCAGAAAGGAAGAAGGAATGAGTGAGACAAAGAAGCAGAGAAAGAAAATCCCAGAGTCTTCAAACTCATGTCCTATTCCTAGGAGGATAGACCCCCCCCCCCCCGCCAAAGTACAGCAGGAACAAAAGATTAACAAACGGAGAACACAAGAAGCCAAGGCACCGAGGAGCTGGGAGTCAAGGCTGAAGGAATGGGAGTGTCTGGGGATAGTGACTGCAACAGCACCACACAGATGTATGTAGCAAAAGGTGGCTGTGAGACTTAGGGTTGCCAGAAGTCAACTGAGAGGAAGAAAGTGCAGGTTAGAGAGAGTGGTTGTCTCCAGATGCTGCTCCAGGGAGCCTGCAGTGTGGAGGCCTCACAGCCATGCTCCAATGTGTGGGAAGGACTGAGAAAGTGAGAGTCAGCAAGCCAGAGATCACACATTCACCAGAGTCCCCGCTCCCGCCCTGCAAAGTCTGGCACCATCTCCGCAGCACACCATGGGGGTGAAGGAGACCTAGGAGTCCCCAAACTGCGGCCCAGCTGGACTTCAAATGATAGAGCCAGTCAGACTATACAAATGATAAGGTGAGACCATGCCAAACAGACCCCCATGGAAAGAGATGGCTGGAGCCAGGTGTGATGGCACGTACCGATCCCAGCCCTCAGGAGGCAGAGGTAGGCAGACTCCGTGAGTTCAAGGACAGCCTGGTTTACATAATGAGTACCAGGACAGCCAGAGATATACAGAGAGACCCTGTCTCAAAAAGTAAAAAAGAGGGGGACACTGGGTCAGGAAAGGGGACAGCAAGGCAGGGAGAAGGTAGAGAGTGACGTGAGCAAAGTAAATGGTAAATGCATGAGAAAGTCATAAGTATTTTGTATATTAATTGAGACATTTAAGAAAAATTAGTAACCACAAATAAATGGACACAGAGACAGGCATCAATTGGCAGATTACTCCCTACACACACACATACACACACACACACGCACACGCACACTCACACTCACTCACCACCACCTCCACCATTGCCACCACCATCACCACCACCATCACCATCACCATCACCACCACCATCACCATCACCACCACCATCACCACCACTACCTCCACCACCACCACCACCACCATCACCACCACCACCACTACCCTCTAACACCAAACAAAAGAAAGGAAGCTCATGTGGCCCACACCACACTATTCCTCCCCCTCATGATTGCTTTTGTTGGAAGCCCCACACCCAGAGACTTCAGGGCCATGCATGTAGAATCCTGTCAGTGAGGACACACTTGCCCGTGCACACATATCACACATGCTCAAAGCTGAGTAGTTGACACAAGTATGAGCCACACTTGGATCCAGGGATCCCACACAAAACCAGACCAACCAGTCTCTCCATACACCCTGAGGAAGCCCAAAGCAGGCTTTGGGGATCAACATCCAGACTTTCACAGATGCCCAGCAAACACTAGCCCAGAGCTCCAGCCCCAGGCTGTTATGTAGCCTAGAGTCAGAACAGTTTTCCATTAAGATGGGATCCTCAGAGTCACACAAGGAGAATGTTTCTCACTGTGGCTATTGTTTTTCTTGTGAATCTGGAGCCACCCTGTGAGAACTATCCTAGGACTTTTGACCAAGACATGTAGACGTTAGCTCCATGCTAAGGATGAACCCAGCAATCTGAAAACAAGGACCACACCACAGGCCCAGAGACCAAAGGGAGACCCAGGAATAAGGGTCTGTTTTCTGGTTTGGGTCAGTAGGAGGACCCTAAGTCTTGTGAATGAGCATACCGGTGCCGAGGTCACACCGTTTACACAGCACACAGTCCCACATCACAAACACACGGCACACTGATGCATACGTATCCAAACACAGCACGCTGCATGCGTCTTGCCATCCATCAGAAGACTTAGGTCAATGTTATTCACAGACATTGGAAATTCCTACTGTTCTCAATCACACACGTGCACAGAACTGCAAGCACCCACCTTGAGTCCACATAACCACACTGGCCTGTGCATACACGGTACTCACACAGAATTCTCAAACCGAACTCCTTGACTTCTTCTCAAGCCAATAGGACCTGTGCACACCTCCCCAGCCTCTTGCTCCACTCACAGCCCTGCCACGGCTCAACTCGTCTTCTCCGACAACACCTATTTTCCAATAACCCCATTTTCAGGTGTGGGAAACTTTTCTTCAGGTCTCTAAAAGAGGAAGCCCCGTAGATCCTTCTGTTGCTGCCCCATCTGCCCTACATACCCAAGTCATCCCTCATTTCCTAGCCTGTCTCCTACAGATCCAGCGAGAGAGAAAGTCACCGTAGGCAACCTCTGCCTGAGCCCTGGGGTGCTGGCAATAACAGCTGTCCCCGGAGGATGCGGAGGGAGGGAGGAAAGGTGTCAGCTCGGTGCAGAGCTGGGGGGCGCCCGGGGAACAGAATGACGCCCCGGAACATCTTCTGAGTCTGGGGCGGCGGCTGAGCCTTACTTAAGCTTGAAGCGCACGGAGCTGTCCGTTCAGCACCACCGCGCGGCTCGGGGCTCTGGGCCCACCGCAAGGCGCACGGGCTCGGTTCCCACCCCCGCTCCTCGGGCGCCTGCGGCGTGGGCTCCTGCCTCTCTTGGCGGGTGAGGGGCGCGCGAATCGGAAGAGGGGGGATCCACGAGCGTCGGGGCCACGCAGCCACCTGTGAGCCTTTCGCGGCTGCAGGCGGCGATGTGTGGGGCCCGAGACTGAAAGGAGGTGCACGGCGGACCCCGCCTGCCCGGTGGCGGGGCACACACACAGGCGCACACATCCACATCCTCGCACCCGCGCGCACTCGCGCAGGCAGCCGGCGGTGGCCACCGTGGTGATGCTCGCCAGCAGATCGGGGAAGTTTCCCGCCGGCCTCGGCCGCGGGCGCCTGTGCACCCAGGTAAGCGCTTCCAGAACGCGCAAGGCGAGCCCGAGGAAGGCGCAGCGCACGCGGCTGGGGGCACGGCGCCAGTAGGGCGCGGGATTGGGGGTGGAGAGGGGGCTGGGAAGGGGATCGGTCTTTGGAGGCTGGAGACCTGGGACCCTGAGTTGACCCTTTTCCCCCTGGGCCCAGATTTACAGACTGGAGCGGTGAATTTCCCCGCCCCCTCCCAAATCTCCGCGCCCCCTTCTTGGCCCAGCCCTGCCAGTGCGCATCTCAGCTTGGGTCCCGCCTGTCTGCGGCGAGAGGGCGGGGGCGTATCCTTGGTCTGCTCACAGGCAAGGTCAGCACGCAGCCCCCATGGGCTCTCAGAGCTTTGGGGCGCTACTCCGGGGAGGAGGTGGAGGCCCGGCTGCACTCGTAGAAAGATACACCCTTGCCTTGCCTTGGGAAGGGGTCAACCCCCATAAAATCATTCCCGCACCCCAGTGTCAGACCGCACACAGAGACCCTGCTGGAGAGGATTGGGCCCTCCAGAGGAGGGTGGGGAGAAAGAAAAAGAGAGACTGGGGTGGGGGAGTGCAGGCGCTCACACAGATGCGGTTTCTTCTGCTTTCAGGTGTAGCGCCCCCGCGCGGACCGGGCTCCTGGGCATCTCCAGCATGACCCGCCAGAGCCTGTGGGACGTGTCCGAGGCCGACGTCGAGGATGGAGAGATCCGCATCAATGTGGGCGGCTTCAAGAGACGGCTGCGTTCCCACACGCTGCTGCGCTTCCCTGAGACGCGCCTGGGCCGTCTGCTTCTCTGCCACTCGCGAGAGGCAATTCTGGAACTCTGCGATGACTACGACGACGTCCAACGTGAGTTTTACTTCGACCGTAACCCTGAGCTTTTCCCCTACGTCTTGCATTTCTACCACACGGGCAAGCTTCACGTCATGGCTGAGTTGTGCGTCTTCTCCTTCAGCCAGGAGATCGAGTACTGGGGTATCAATGAGTTCTTTATCGACTCTTGCTGCAGCTATAGCTATCATGGCCGCAAAGTGGAACCTGAGCAGGAGAAGTGGGACGAACAGAGCGACCAGGAGAGCACCACGTCCTCCTTTGACGAGATTTTGGCTTTCTATAACGACGCTTCCAAGTTCGATGGGCAACCCCTGGGCAACTTCCGCAGGCAGCTGTGGCTGGCATTGGACAACCCGGGCTACTCAGTCCTCAGCAGGGTCTTCAGCGTCCTCTCCATCTTGGTGGTGTTGGGATCGATCATCACCATGTGCCTCAATAGCCTGCCCGACTTCCAAATCCCCGATGGCCAGGGCAACCCTGGCGAGGACCCCAGGTTCGAAATCGTGGAGCACTTCGGCATCGCCTGGTTTACATTCGAGTTGGTGGCCAGGTTTGCTGTGGCCCCTGACTTTCTCAAGTTCTTCAAGAATGCTCTAAACCTTATCGATCTCATGTCTATTGTTCCCTTCTACATTACTCTAGTGGTAAACCTGGTGGTGGAGAGTTCTCCTACCTTGGCTAACTTGGGCAGGGTGGCTCAGGTCCTGAGGCTGATGAGGATCTTCCGAATTCTCAAGCTGGCCAGACACTCCACTGGCCTCCGCTCCTTGGGAGCCACCCTGAAATACAGCTACAAGGAAGTGGGGCTGCTCTTGCTCTACCTCTCGGTGGGGATTTCCATCTTCTCTGTGGTGGCCTACACCATTGAAAAAGAGGAGAACGAGGGCCTGGCTACCATCCCCGCTTGCTGGTGGTGGGCTACCGTCAGTATGACCACCGTCGGGTATGGAGATGTGGTCCCCGGGACCACAGCCGGGAAGCTGACCGCCTCTGCCTGCATCTTGGCAGGCATCCTGGTGGTGGTATTGCCCATCACCTTGATCTTCAATAAGTTTTCCCACTTTTACCGGCGCCAAAAGCAACTCGAGAGTGCCATGCGTAGCTGTGACTTTGGAGATGGATTGAAGGAGGTCCCCTCAGTCAACTTAAGGGACTACTATGCCCATAAAGTTAAATCCCTCATGGCAAGCCTGACAAACATGAGCAGGAGTTCACCCAGTGAACTGAGTTTAGATGATTCTCTACACTAGTTGGGATGATTTGTGATTGCCAGCCATACCTTGCCGATCTGCCTCTTGTGCCTTTGGCACAATCCAGGCACCGTAGGGTTATGACATAAAGAGTCATCCCGACCCTAGAGGGAGAGCTGCATGGGATATGAGCCCTAGGTTGCTTTTGCAATGTTTAGAGTCATTTTTTTAGAGGATGGTGTGTCAAACACCACGCCTTTGCACCTTTCAATGAAGTGACACTCACTGGTCTTTGCATTATGGGCATAAAATGTTCATCTTTCTGCCAGATGAGTATATAGAATGCCGATCTCTCTGTCCAATGTGTACACTATTCTAGTCTTGATGCCCCAGTATCACCTGTGAGTAGAGTTTTCTGTGCTCCCATTTCTGCGGTTGTTTGTGTGAACTCTATACAAAAGTCCCGGCAAGTCTGTCCGGCGGAAAAACATCTGTCTATGGGGTCAGCAAGGATTATCATGAGATTCGGATCACAACCTTGTGAAAACAGAATCTCAATTATTTATCCATTGATTTCCCCTAATTTTCATACAAAAACAGAAAGATTGCAAAGCTAAGCACACTTAACTAATGCAAGTAATGCAAGTCTTCTTTTTCCTCGGTTCCGTCCTTGTGATGTGCATGGATATGCCAGTCAGTGTTTAGAAAGATGTGTATTGATTGTCTCTCCTAAGTGTCAGTATAAGAGAATGTTATTCAGTCCACATGTAGTAAAGACTGAATGTTTTTTTCCTAAACAGATAGATTAGGGACAGGGACTTTAGCTAAACATGGGCCAAACCCTAGGATGCTATAAACAGACTTTATATAGGCTAAACCTTTTCATTGATGGTCAGGCCTCTATTTTTCCTGAAGGAATCATAGAGACCTTTATTTCTGGCCAAGATTACTAATCCAGGCCATTTTGACCAAAGTTTTCTGTGTCTTGGTATTAGCATGTTTTTCAAGTATTTCTTTTTAAAGATGTTTAGGAATAAGGTCGTGTGTCTTTCTCAACTAGAAGAGGTTAGTGTTGCCTTGTCGTTGTGAGGTGAGCATCGTTAGGTTGCTAGCAAGGGCAGTAGCTTAAACATTTTCTTGCCTGCTCTGAAAGCTCGTAATAATAGGACAGCCCTTTTAATTCCAAGCAGAATTCTCTTCAGGTAGCTCTGCTTCTAGGACACAGGATAGTACGGAGACATTTTGATTGCCTTGAGCTCCTGCCGTGCCGTGGAAGCCCGGTAGTGCGGAAGAGTATTCAAAATACAGATGTGTGTGAAGACAGTGTGGCTTACCCCAGGTGGAAACGCCGGAGTTCTTATTTTCATTGCAATTGCAGGGTTTTCTTGTGGGGAGGCCAGAAGAAAAGAAAGAGTTATAAAGCCAAAAACTACTACTTCATAAAATATAAATGACTGTGAATTTCTTGAAAAAGCTTAAACCTTTCGACCACTAAGCTTTGTTGAAGGGTTAGCACTATTTCCTTTCCCAATGTGTTCCTCCTCTGCAGATAGTCAGCATAGATGTATGAAGGCCCCTTTTAAGATAATTCTTTCTCATCATTCTTTACATAATCCAATGGTTTTCCAGTGGCTTTCGTTATTGTTAAGTCTTTGGCAAGGCTGTAAGAATCCACGATCTAAATAAGGAGATAAATGGGCTTTTTTATCCAAAGTTTGGACCTACTCTCAATTGGTCCATTTTGTGTTTTAGTCGGGTAAGGATAATCCACACCTTACGGGGTATGGAGTGGTTCTTCTCAGAGGGCTTTGTGTACTAGTGTTGTCATGGCTACAACAGTGTGGGTGATTTGTTGGGTGAATGCACTGGCCACTTGATGTCCTTGAGCCTCCGGTTCAAATCTTTCATCAGATTGGAGTTTCATGAAGGGCAGAGGGTGGCAACCTCCTAGTGCCTCCATGCAGACACACCTACGTGTGTGATTCCAAAGCAGCAAGGATGTGAGATGACTTAAAGGGCCCTGCCGAGGAGACAGAAGACAGGGTTGTTGGCACACGGAACTCTTGCTGGCTAGTATCTTCAGTCCTGGAAGATGCACCGAAGGCAGGTGATAGCATAAGCCTGCGAGGACCGTTCCATTTGCTGAGGCTGATGGCACAAGGTCACGGCATGGTATCCACATGATATCCGTGGTCACTGACCATGAAGCCGAGGCAAAGGAGAAATGAGGCAAGAGGCCCGCTAACTTAGCCACTCCCATAAGGATTTTCCTAAACGAGTGGCTTTACCACCGAAAAAGAGATACCTCTAGTGGGTACCTACAAGGGTACGAAAGCTGGAAAACTTGACTTTGCTTTTTGGTAATGACTTGTTTTATCTGGTGCCTTTCTTTGGGGGAATCCCAAAGTGCTTTAGAGACTGTCTTTTTTTTTTAAAAAAACATTTCTTGTATATATATATATACATGTATGTATACTTGTAAAAAATATTTCTTTGCCCACCGAGACTTTTAGTCACCTCTGAACTGAAAAGGTCCCATTGGCATTGAGTTCTCCAAGCAGTGGTTTCGGAGACTTCGAGGGAGGGCACTCCAACTGATGGGGTCACTGCAGTGAATTCCCCTAGAAAGTGAATAGTGACGCCAGGGACTCCTGGACACCGAGGTATGACGTTCACAGGTGCTGGCTCAGAAGCAAAGCCTCTGACTGGCCATGTTAGATAACGCCCCCACCGCAGCAGTTTCTCTTGGTAACCAGGGCAGGGCAGATGAATTCTCTGTCCTGTCTCTGGGAACAAAGGCTACAAAGATGAAGTGTCCTCATAAGACTGTCAAGGTGACCAGTGATCAGTCCTTCCTTGGCGGGACACACACACGCACAAACACACACATGCACACACACACGCATGCACACTCACGCACACACTCATGTTCGTGCGCACACACACGCACACACACACTCACTCATGTTCGTGCACGCACACATGTACACACACGCACACTCACTCATGGTCGTTCACACACACGTTCACGTGTGTCCAGCTAGTGGCTGAAGGGCAGCTTTCCTCCTGGCATTTGATCTGTTCAGTGTCACTGGGACAGATACAGTGGCCGAGCTTTCCTCGCAGCATCTGAGGTGGACGTTTGGAAACGACATGTGCTCATTGTACAGACGCACTGGTCTGAGGCTGTGTTCCCCACCAGACGTCCTCATTCCCCAGGTTTGCTGCTGAGGAGGGGCGTGTCGAACGCCGAGCTTATGCCTAGCTCATCAGGTAGTAATTGGTGTTTAATATCCAAATGTGTTATTTCTACTTGTCATAGCCCTCGAATCACTGAAATGCCTGCTAATTATTGCTTCATTTCAATGAAAATGACTTGTTCTGCACTTTGGGATGGCGGCGATCTGTACAGGCTGTGTGGTCTCTACTTGAAGGCTTAACCGGTATTTCTTTTGTGTGAACAGCATGACTTGTTCCACGGTTGTAATTTTAAACATCGAGAACGCTGTATTTGCAATGTCGGTTTTAACACCCATTAACACACTACTGTGGGGCATCCCGATGGCTCTCTGCTGCACCTTCTGTCTGAGTCCTGTGCTTGAAGCTGCTGTGCCTCGACTCTGGAACAAGGCACATGACCGACGTAGTCAGGATGCCAGCCTTGCAAATGTGTAGATTAAACAGAAATCAATTATCTAACTTCCTTAAGCCCCCTCAATTACACGCGGACATTGGGAAGCAAGGGACTGGGTTGCCTGTAAAGGCCGAACTGGTGTTTGTTTGGTTTTGTGTGTGTGTGTGTGTGTGTGTTTATGTGTATGCGGTGTGTGTGCATGTGTGTGTTCATGTTCACATGTGTGTGGAGGCTAGAAGTTGAATTTCGTTATTTCCCTCAATCACTGTGCAGGATTTCTCACTTGAACCTAGCACATCTGTGTTGCTGGTCTAGCTAGCCAGATTGCTAGAATGCTTGTCTCTGCTTCCCATTGCTGGGATTATAGGTAGATTATCTGCCTCCTCATGCTTACATGGGTTTTGGAGATCTAAATGATGGTCTCCTCAGCCCCAAGGCTGAAATTTCTTCTTCTTGGCGGAGGCAGCTTTTGCTAAGAGCTGGTGTCACTGGATGCTTGGTAGAAGGCTTGTTACATTTTGGGGGGGTCCCCAGTGGACCAGAAGCTCCTGAAAGATTTCCTCCTCATTCGGTGCCCTGCGTAGAGCCTCAATAGCCTGCTCTGACAGCCCCGCCCTGTTCCACAGTGCCAATCTTTTGGCTACTCAAGTGGTTACTGATAGTAAGCCAGGTCTGTAGTACTCGTAGCATCCAGGGTGATGGGTATGAATATTGTTGGATTCGTGCAACTTGCTTAGTTCTCCCCACCTGGAACTCAGAGGCTAAGGTCTACTGGAGGCCCCAGGGGAACCAATGAGAGGGGCACTACTTGACTGTGCTTTAACTCCTGGCCTTTTGCGATTTCTTTTCCATTGCTTCAGAGTGGGGAAGACAGATGGGATAACCATTAAAGCCGTTTTTTTACCTCAGTATGAAAGCAGAATTTCAGCGTGCCTCTCAATGTCCTCATTATAGCACAAGAGCTCCCCCACCTCTGATTTATTTGTAGGCGAACAGAGGTTTCACCCTTCTCTTCGGCAGGCAGAGAGGGATAAGGGTCCTGGGGACAGGCTTGGGCCTAGAGTCTGGTTTAAGTGCCTTGAGTTTAAATAAGCAGCCATTGTCTCCCGTGGGCTTTAAGTTAGTCACACATCTTATATGAATAAGTAATTCAAATTTCTGCAATTAAAAATTATTAGGCAGAGAGGGGAAAAAAATGGGCATTCTATTTGGTTCATTTTTGTTCTGTCTTTGTGAAGCTAGGCAGATGCTCGCTCCTGTTCCTTGAGTTACTGGGAGGTTCTCAGTGTGTAGCTCAGAGGTCTCACAGGTAACTCACTGCAGGGTGCTACATTCTGCTGGAATCCCCTGGGAGGCCGAGGTGAAGGTCCTTGCCAGAACCAAGATGGCACTGGACTCTTACCGTGATTCGGGCTCCCATCTAGCGGGGTGTGACTTGACTCCAAACAGGATCTTTGCATCTCACAAGGCAAAACAAACATCCACTCCTCAAAAATAATGTGCTCAAAGTCCATCTCTTTTTTTTATTTTTTATTTTTTTAATTGAGCTAGATATTTTTCTCCACTCCACTCCCTTCCTCTCCCCTCCCCTTCTTCCCTTCCCCAAGGTCCCCATGCTCCCAATTTACTCAGGAGATCTTGTCTTTTTCTACTTTCCATGTAGATTTAGATCTAAATATGTCTTTCTTAGGGTCCTCTTTGTTGTCTAGGTTCTCTGGGAATGTGAATTGTAGGTATTTTTTTCTTTATATCTAAAAGTCACTTATGAGTGAGTCTGGGTTTTCTCACTCAATATGATGTTTTCTAGCTCCATCCATTTGCCCGCAAATGCCATGATTTTCCCCGCTATGTAGTGCTCCACTGTGTAAATATACCACATTTTCTTTATCCATTCTTCAGTCGAGGGGCATCTAGGTTGTTCCCAGGTCCTGGCTATGACAAAGTCCATCCCTTACTTTCAGGATATTTAGATAGTGTTCTGCCGAGGACCAGCCCTGGACAAACACTGCACGGTGCTGTGGATCTGAAAAGCTGGCTTCCCGCCTTCTGCTGTCCTCGCAGCTAGCTTCTCCCAAGCAGATGACAGGGTTCACCCCTGAATTGTGGAAATTCCTATCAAAGAAAATGAGGATGGGAAGAAGGCAGGAAAAAGAGAGGAGGAAAGGAAAGAAGTTACAGGAGAAAACAAAGAAATAACAGAGAGAAAAACAGAGACCAAGAGTAGACATTTGTTGAGATTAAGGAGGAGACAGAGTCAAAGAGACTGACGAAGGTCAGAAAGAAGGCAAGAGGCTCCTCCCTCCTCCTCCCCTTTCCCTCTCCTTACTCTTCCCCTTCTATTCCCCTTCCCCTTCCTCTTCCTCTCAGTTCAGGGACCTACACAAACAAAGTCCAGGAGGCAAGATTGCTGGAAAGTGTGAGAACAGAGAAGAATGTGGTAGAAGTTGGGAATAGGAAAAAAACATGACTAAAAAAAGTTATATCAAAAAAATTTCAATTAAAAAAAAATAGTCAAGTCAACATGGTTGAGAAGCAACCAGGTACCAAAGCAGGTCAGATTAGCTCTGAATAGCCTAAGCTGAATTCTGCTATCACTGAGACTAGCTTTATGAGATTGGAATGTGACTGGAAACAACTTCATAGTCCAGGCCTGTTCGAGCGCACCACCACAGTGAGGCCAGATCCAGAGTAGGCATGGGGGTGAGGCCAGGAGGAAAAGGCAGTTCCACAGGCGTGCATCAAGCAGGTGTGGAGCTGAGGGACGTGGAGGGCCAGGGTGGACTGCTGGGTGGCTAGCTGCTGGCGTCACCAAGAGAAAGTGGGAAGGAGGAGCCCTGCTGCCAGAGGGACTATGTGAGAGGGCAGGGGTTGTCTAGAGAGGAGCTCCAGCCATGCCCATAAAGGGGACACAAAGACACAGGAAGAGGGATGTGACCCTGCCAATGGCCAGCACCCACTAAGTCCCCAAGGCCGGGGATCTCAGCTAGTCCATCATCTATCCACAGTTCCCTTCTCTCCTTCCTCCTGAGAAGGTGGAGATGGGTTACCAGCAGTCTCAGAGGGCCTCAGCCTCTTCCCCCATCTCCTTATTCTGTGTCTAGGAGTCACCTGTGCTCTGGTCACTCTTGGGGAATGAACGGCCCTTTCCTGACGCTAACCCAGGAGGCCTCTCCCTGGTTCTCAAGCCCCCAAATTTTTTTGACCCCACAGAAAAACCTTTGTACTCATCTTGTCCGATTCTTGGATGCTACATGTTGCTGTCTGGGAAGGTTCTTCAATCTCTTCCTTCCCTTCTCCATTGCACTTCCATCAGAAGGAGGTGTTCTTGCAGTCTCAGACAGAAGGCATGGCTCCCAGGTCTCCAGCCTGACTCCCGCTTATACCCAGGCCCTGGGGCACGTTAGGCAACCACAGAAGTCATCCATTCTAACATGGATTTACCACTCAGGCTCCAACTTCCTCCTGTCTTCCTCCTCTCCATCCATGGAATCACAGTGCTTCTTGTCCACTGGGGGAACTGTCAGTCATCTTGACTCCTCCCCACTTATTGATCCAGTCAGTTTCCATGGCAGTCATTCATCAGCAGCTGAGAAATTGTCAGGAACCATGTTCAGTTCAGGGGCAATGAGCAGAAAGGGCGTCGTTCGTAGTAAGTCGTACACACTGCAGAGCTACTTCACATCAGATTTATCTGGGGGATTTAGCCAAGTGGCCAAGTTTTGAGCTTCATCCATCCACAAAACCAGACTTGTGAGGTAGCGCCAGGCACCTGCAGATAAAATTCCTGGGTGATTGATTGATTGTGTGTGTGTGTGTGTGTGCGAGCATGTGCGTGTGCATGTGTGTGTGAGTGTGTGCATGTACGTGTATGTGTGCAGTGCATGTGTGTGTGTGCGTGCATGTGTATATGTGAGTGTGTGCATGTGTGTATATGTGTGTGTACGTGTGTGTGCATGTGCGTGTATGTGTGCATTGTATGTGTACATGTGTGTGAATGTGTACATGTGTGTGCAAGTGTGCGTGCATGTGTACATGTGAGTGTGTGCATGTGTGTATGTGTGCGTCCATGTGTGCATGTGTGCATGTGTGTGAATGTGTACATGTATGTGCATGTGTATGTGTGTGCGCACGTGCATGTATGTGTGTGCATGTGTATGTGTGAGTGTGTGCATGTGTGTGTATGTGTGCATCCGTATGTGTGCATGTGCGTGCATGTGTGCATTGTATGTGTGCAGGTGTGTGTGTGCATGTGTGCGTGCATGTGTATATGTGAGTGTGTGCATGTGCGTGCATGTGTGCATTGTATGTGTGCAGGTGTGTGTGTGCATGTGTGCGTGCATGTGTATATGTGAGTGTGTGCATGTGCGTGTATGTGTGCATGTATGTGTGTGCATGTGTATGTATGTGTGAGTGTGTGTATGTGTGTGTAGCACATTCTAGGCAAGTGCTCTACTATTCAGCTCTGGCCCCAGCCCTCCAGGTCACTTTGACACAGGTGGTTTTCAGTCTGCCTGTGATGATACAATGTCCAGGGCTGTCTCTTACATTGGCTCTCATTCCTGCATCAACTGTAACCAGGTTTCACTGTTTCCATCACTGTATTGTCACATATTGGTCCCATCCATCATAGCAGTTTACAGGCTCTCATCCTCTTTTCAAACCTCACTAGTTCTTGTTTTGATAATGACCAGTAAACCCCCAGTCAAGACTTGCCAGCTAACCTTTCTTTTCTGCAAGCCCTCCAATATAAGGTCTTCCGATATCTTAGTGACTGAGACAGACCCACGAGTGATTTCCCTAGCTACTGGTAAATCCAGCTCCATATATGAGGGGTCACAGCTCACAAGGAAGAGCATCTGTGTGAGCCCTTTAAGCTCTAAGAGGAAAAAAGTCCCTTCAGAGAAGAGCTGCTTTCAGTGGGGACTGGGGAGACTTGTGGCAAGGAACACACGAAGTTGCTAGCACAGAGGGCCCTGGGAGCAGCATGCTGGATAACCAGAATCAGCACACCGAATTCGAGGCCCAGAATAATGGTCCCCCAAAGAGCTGTGGGGGTGTCTAACTGTGCCTGGCATCCAGCAGCCTTCGGGGTGATATAACAAAGACAGAATTGGGGTTCTTGGGACGTATAGTTTTTTTTTCTGCACTAAACTTTGTCGCCCACATCTCCAGACATTTAAAGAATCCTGAGCTATTTTCAGACCTACTATGAAAAGAACCGAGGTGTCTGCAGTCAGACACCAGGCTAGCTGTTTCCCGAGAGGAGTGCTGGCACGACTCCTGTCTTGATCTGTCAGCCTCTACCGACTGTTCCGGCAAACTTTGTGAGTCTTCCGTGGCTGGCTCACTTGGGAGCAGCTGAACAGCGCCCGCTGTGCTCAGACTTGCTTATGACAAAGGCCATCCTGGCTGGGTTGTGCTCTGATTTCTTTTTGTGGAAAGTGTAGGAGGAGAGGAGGAACCACAATGTACAGAGCCCAGGGTGTCCCTGGGCTTCCCCACTGACTGCTGGAGGGAAGCCAGACGGTTTGCTTCACGCTTTTCCTGGATTCCATGTTTGAAAACTGCTTTTGGAAAGAAGAGCCGGTGGGGGCTCAGAGAGCCCCAGAAGTAAACTGATTATTCAGTCGTGCCCCCATTTTTAAAGAGCCGGCATGCGTGTGTGTGTGTGTGCGTGTGTGTGTACACGCGTGTTTGTGTATGTGTGTGGGTGCATGTGTGTGCGCGCGCACACATGTGTGTGTGTGCACGTGTGTATGTGTGTGTATGTGTGTGTCAAGCTCTCTCCTGATAAAACTAAAATTAGATATTCCAGTCAGCCTCACATTTACTAACTTCCATTTTACCCGAGGTCCTCACCTTATTCTTTTTGAGGTATGGTCTCTTGGTGGAATCAGAACCCACCACTCTGCTGGTCTCCCAGGCAGCTTGCTCTCGGAATCCTTACCACACCTTCTGAGGCTGGAATTGCAAGTGTGCTTCCAGGCCAGCTTAGCATTTACGTGGGTTCCAGGAATCCAAGCCCTGGTCCTCAAGCCTGCATACAAGCAAATGCTTTGCTGGATTCATCTCCCCAGATGGATGGGCAAGAGTTTAGCTGTAGTTGTAGGGTGCATTAAATTATAATTAACTAGTAATAGTTGAATAGATTTGTGGTATACATAACAAAACAATCTATGCTGGCAAGATGGTTCTGTGGGTAAAGACGCTTGCTGCTAATCCTGAAACCTGAGTTCAACCCTCGGAGCCCACATGGTGGAAGCAGAGAACCAATCCATGCACACGGTTCACCTCTGAACTCCACACGTTCCGTGCCGTGCATGGAGCAATACAACATGTGCAAAATGAATGCATTGGATTAAAACAAACCCAAGCTTAAGAGAAAAACCTCGAAACTCCACATTTCTCTTCCCCCAAGTACTGAATTGGGGACTTTCCATTTCTCAGCAATTTCTGTACATTTATATATAAATTTATTCCTAGAAAGAGAAAACATAGTCTTGTAGATGGTTCAATTCTGCAAGCTCCTTACTGTCACTTGGGTATTTTCCCCCCTGTGGCAGCTTAAAAAGATGAACATTAAAAATAAGTGTGTGTGAGTGTGTGTCTGTATGCATGTCTGTACTGCATGTGCTTGCCTGGTGCCCATGGAGGCCAGAAGAGGGCAGTGGACCCCCGGGGCTAGAGTTACAGCTGTAAGTCACCACATGGCTGGTGGGACTCAGACCCAACCTGGGTGCTCTTAACTTCCCTCCAGCCCAACTTCATTAAAAAAAAAAATTAAAAAAAAACACCCCTGCTTTATTTAGCTGGACCCAAATCCATTTATCCACTCCCCTGTGAAGAGCAGTTAGTCAGGTGGATCATAGCTTCATCTGGAGCCCGGGCACCTTGTCTAGGATCGCCCCACTGAAAACGGCAGCTCTGGGCCCCACTGAAAACGGCAGATCTGGGCCACACTGCTCGTTGGTTCTAATGCCAATCAATCGTCCTCACCACTGCGGTACAGATGAGCTGAGCTCTGACCGGAGTCTTTCAGGTCAGGTAGAGACTCACTGGTCACCGCACGTTGATATGCTTTTCTTCACCCACACTCTTAGGCACAGCAGGAGTTGGGGGTGGTCTCCTCCGCTCTTGGCTCCTGTCTCTGCCTCATCCTCCTGACCTGTTGGCACACTGCCATACCTCTTGCTGTTCTTAAGTCCCCGGGTTTTATCCTCCGCACACTGCAGCTTCCCTGGTCCTTTTCAGCTGTCTGTACCGATCGCCAGGAGGAGTCTGGCGCCTGGGATCCCAAGGTCATCTGAAGCTCAGCGGATCCAGCTTGGAACGTGGTATCCTGTCCTTAAATGCTCCTCTGCCCCATTAACTCACTACTGTTTGGGGTCTGCACTGGGGTCCTTGGGGATACCTTGATCCTCTTAGTTGTTTGTGGATCCAACCCAGGACTGCCTACATACTAGGCATGCTCCAACAGAGAGGCAGAGACCTGGTTCCCGGTGTGACCTCTCACTTTTTGTTTTTATTTTCTTACCTCCAAAATCCAGTAAGTCAAGCAGTTCCACTGGCTCAGTTTCCCTAACAATCCTTGGTTCTGTCCCATCTCACCATCACCACCTTGTCTACATTCTACTCCCTGCTGGCTTTCATTTCAACACTCTGAGGCTATGGGTCCCCTTTTGGTGGAGCCACGGACCATGTTCCCATCATCTGAATATCTCTGGCTCACAGATGTCCAAACACGGGCATTTCCTAAACTGCCTTGCCACACACACCTAAGCAAACATTACCGTGCTCATTTAAAGCCTCCAGTTTTCCGTCGTGGCTTTAGGGAAAGACTGGGAATAGGAGCCAGGCAGGATTTGCAATT
Source organism: Microtus pennsylvanicus (assembly GCF_037038515.1). Taxonomy (NCBI): domain Eukaryota; kingdom Metazoa; phylum Chordata; class Mammalia; order Rodentia; family Cricetidae; genus Microtus; species Microtus pennsylvanicus. The sequence goes on along the minus strand of NC_134580.1, from coordinate 64,789,673 downwards.
GACACGTCAGTGGGTAATCAAGGTGACTGCTTTTCTTATTAAACTCAATCCTGGATTTCATAATTTCCAGCTAGCAGAGATGGTGTCACTCCCTCTGTGTTCTTGTGGTAAGTCTTGAACTGTTATCCATACTTGGATTTTTTATATTTATCACACAAGCAAACCTGCAACATGCAGACCTAGAACAATTGGCAATATATTACTGCTGTAACTTCAGGTCCAGGAGCTCTGACAGACTTCTGGCTTCCATGGGCACTTGCATGCACACAGGGCACACACAGACAAGCAGGCACACACAAAAACAGTTTTGTATTTGTGTGAAATTAAAATAGTTTAAGAGAATGAACTTAACCCAAATCACTGTTTGCTTTAGCAACTAATTGCCTTCAAAATTGAAAGGCCTTACAACAACAATTAATGGCACAGTCTCAATAGCCCATTAATATCAAGCTCCACACTGAAGATCATGTTCTAAGTATGTGAAGTGGTTATGATCATCAGCTGATATGCTTTTTTTTATATTTTTTTTTATTGAGAAAAGGAAAAAAAAAGTATCCGCTTCCTCCCAGCCTCCCATTTCCCTCCCCCTCCTCCCATCCTTCTCCCCCTCCCCCAAACTCACCTCCCCCTCCCTCTCCAGTACATAGAGCGGTCAGGGTTCCCTGCCCTGTGTAAAGTCCAAGGTCCGCCCCCCTCCGTCCATGTCTAGGAAGGTGAACAACCAAATTGGCTAGGCTCCCACAAAGCCAGAACATGAAGTAGGGTCAAAACCCCATGCCAATGTCCTTGGCTTCTCATCAGCCCTCATTGTTCGCCATGTTCAGAGAGTCCGGTTTTATCCCATGCTTTTTCAGTCCCAGTCCAGCTGGCCTTGGTGAGCTCCCAATAGATCAGCCCCCTTGTCTCAGTGGGTACACCCCTCGTGGTCCTGACTTCCTTGCTCATCTTCTCCTTCCTTCCGCTCCTCATTGGGACCTTGGGAGCTCAGACCAGTGCTCCAGTGTGGGTCTCTGTCTCTATCTCCATCCATCACCAGATGAAGGTTCTATGGTGGTATGCAAGATATTCGTCAGTATTGCTATAGGATAGGGTCATTTCAGGTTGCCTATCCTCAGCTGCCCAAGGGACTAACTGGGGACATCACCATGGGCTCCTGGGAGCCACTCTAGGGTCAAGTCTCTTGCCAACCATAAAGTGGCTCCCTTAACTAAGAATTGTGGTTCCGTGCTCCCCTGCCCAACCTTCCTTTATCCCAATCCTCCTGTTTCCCCAAGTCCCCCCCCTTCTTCCCTTCTAACTATTCTCTCCCTATCTCCCCTTACCCCCATCCCACCCCACCCCCAAGATCCCAATTTTCTCCCTGGCAATTTTGTCTACTTCCCATAGCCAAGAGGATACCTATATGTTTTTCCTTGGGTTCACCTTCTTATTTAGTTTCTTTAGGTTCACCAATTGTAGTCTCCGTGACCCTTATTTATGGCTAGAACCCAATTATGAGTGAGTACATTCCATGTTCATATTTTTGGGTCTGGGATACCTCACTCAGGATAGTGTTTTCCATTTCCATCCATTTGCATGCAAAATTCGAGAAGTCATTGTTTTTTTACCGCAGCGTAGTTCTCTAATGTGTATATATTCCATAATTTCTTCATCCATTCTTCCATTGAAGGGCATCTAGGTTGTTTCCAGGTTCTGGCTATTACAAATAATACTGCTATGAACATAGTTGAACAAATGCTTTTGTCATATGATAGGGCATATGATTGGGTATATTCCCAAGAGTGGTATTGCTGGGTCCAGGGGTAGGTTGATCCCGAATTTCCTGAGAAACCGAAACACTGATTTCCACAGTGGTTGCACAAGATTGCATTCTCACCAGCAATGGATTAGGGAACCCCTTCCTCCACAACCTCTCCAGCAAAGGCTATCATTGGTGTTTTTGACTTTAGCCATTCTGACAGGTGTAAGATGATATCTCAAAGTTGTTTTGATTTGCATTTCCCTGATCGCTAAGGAAGTTGAACATGGACCTTAAGTGTCTTTTGGCCATTTGAACTTCTTCTGTTGAGAATTCTCTGTTCAGTTCAGTGCCCCATTTTTTAATTGGGTTAATCAGCATTTTAAAGTCTAGTTTCTTGAGTTCTCTATATATTTTGGAGATCAGGCCTTTGTCTGTTGCGGGGTTGGTGAAGATCTTCTCCCAGTCAGTAGGTTGCCTTTTTGTCTTAGTGACAGTGTCCTTTGCTTTACAGAAGCTTCTCAGTTTTAGTAGGTCCCATTTATTCAATGTTGCCCTTAATGTCTGTGCTGCTGGGGTTATACATAGAAAGCGATCTCCTGTGCCCATCTGTTGTAAGGTACTTCCCACTTTCTCTTCTATCAGGTTCAGTGTGTTCGGACTGATATTGAGGTCTTTAATCCATTTGGACTTGAGTTTTGTGCATGGTGATAGATATGGCTCTATTTTCATTCTTCTACAGGTTGACATCCAGTTGTGCCAGCAGCATTTGTTGAAGATGCTCTTTCTTCCATTGTATACTTTTAGCTCCTTTATCGAAAATGAGGTGTTCATAGGTTTGTGGGTTAAAATTCGGGTCTTCTATACGATTCCATTGGTCGACTTCTCTGTTTTTATGCCAGTACCACACTGTTTTTAATACTGTAGCTCTGTAATAGAGTTTGAAGTCAGGGATGGTAATGCCTCCAGAAGATCCTTTATTGTATAGGATTGTTTTGGCTATCCTGGGTTTTTTGTTTTTCCATATAAAGTTGATTATTGTCCTCTCCAGATCTGTGAAGAATTTTGATGGGATCTTGATGGGGATTGCATTGAATCTATAAATTGCCTTTGGTAGAATTGCCATTTTTACTATGTTGATCCTCCCAATCCAAGAGCAAGGGAGGTCCATCCATTTTCTGGTATCCTCATCAATTTCTTTCTTCAATGCCTTAAAGTTCTTGTCAAATAGATCTTTCACTTCCTTGATTAGATTTACCCCAAGATATTTTATGCTGTTTGTTGCTATCGTGAATGGTGAAGCTTCTCTGATTTTCCTCTCTGCTTCCATATCCTTTGTGTATAAGAGGGCGACTGATTTTTTGGAGTTGATCTTGTATCCTGCCACATTACTAAAGGTGTTTATCAGCTGTAAAAGTTCTTTGGTGGAGTTTTTGGGGTCGCTTATGTACACTATCATATCATCTGCAAATAATGAAAGTTTAACTTCTTCCTTTCCAATTCGAATCCCCTTGATCCCATTATGTTGCCTTATTGCTATTGCTAGAACTTCAAGCACTATATTGAAGAGGTATGGCGAGAGTGGACAGCCTTGTCGTGTTCCTGAGTTTAGCGGGATGGCTTTGAGTTTCTCTCCGTTTAATTTGATGTTAGCTGTCGGCTTGCTGTATATAGCTTTTATTATATTTAGGTATGACCCTTGTATCCCTAATCTCTCCAATACTTTTATCATAAATGGATGTTGAATTTTGTCAAATGCTTTTTCAGCATCTAATGAAATGATCATGTGGTTTTTTTCTTTCAGTTTATTTATATGCTGGATTACACTGATAGATTTTCGTATGTTGAACCAGCCCTGCATATCTGGAATGAAGTCTACTTGATCATAATGGATAATTTTTCGGATGTGTTCTTGGATTCGGTTTGCCAGTATTTTGTTGAGGATTTTTGCGTCGATGTTCATGAGTGAGATTGGCCTGTAATTCTCTTTCCTGGTTGAGTCTTTGTGTGGTTTTGGTATCAGAGTGACTGTAGCTTCATAAAAGGAATTTGGTAATGACCCTTCTGTTTCTATATTGTAGAATACATTAAGGAGTATAGGTATTAGCTCTTCTTGGAAGTTCTGGTAGAATTCTGCATTGAAACCATCTGGTCCTGGGCTTTTTTTGGTAGGGAGGTTTTTGATAACAGCTTCTAATTCTTCGCGACCAACAGGTCTGTTTAGATTGCTCACCTGGTCCTGGTTTAACCTTGGTATATGGTATTTATCTAAAAAAGTGTCCATTTCTTTTACATTTTCCAGTTTTGTGTTATACAGGCTTTTGTAGTAAGATCTAATGATTCTCTGAATTTCCTCTGTGTCTGTGGTTATGTCCCCCTTTTCATTTCTGATCTTATTAATTTGCGTATTCTCTCTCTGCCGTTTGATTAGTTTGGATAGGGGTTTATCAATCTTGTTGATTTTCTCCAGGAACCAGTTTTTTGATTCATTGATTCTTTGGATTGTTTTTTGTGTTTCTATTTTGTTGATTTCAGCCCTCAGTTTGATTATTTCCAGTCTTCTACTCCTCCTAGGTGAGTCTGCTTCTTTTTTTTCAAGAGCTTTCAGGTGGGCTCCAATATGTGCTTTTTCTGTTTTCTTTAAGTGGGCACTTAGTGCGATGAACTTTTCTCTTAGGACTGCTTTCATAGCGTCCCATAATTTCGAGTATGTTGTATCTTTATTTTCATTGAATTCAATGAAGACTTTAATTTCTTTCTTTATTTCTTCCTTAATTCAGGTATGGTTCAGTAGTTGACTGTTCAGTTTCCATGAGTTCATAGGCTTTCTGTAGCATTGTTGTTGAATTCTAACTTTAATCCATGGTGATCTAATAAGACACAGGTGGTTACTAATATTTTTTTGTATCTGTGTAAGTTAGCTTTGCTACCGAGTATGTGGTCAATTTTCGAGAAGGTTCCATGAGCTGCAGAGAAGAAGGTATATTCTTTCCCATTTGGGTGGAATAATCTATAGATGTCTGTTAAGTCCATTTGCTTCATTACCTCCATTAATTCTCTAATTTCTCTGTTAGGTTTCTGTTTGATTGATCTGTCCATTGGTGAGAGAGGAGTGTTGAAGACTCCTACTATTAGTGTGTGTGGTTTGATGGCTGCCTTGAGTTTTAGTAATGTTTCTTTTATGTACGTGGGTGCTTTTATATTAGGGGCATAGATATTCAGGATTGAGACTTCATCCTGATGAATTGTTCCTGTTATGAGTATAAAATGTCCCTCTCCATCTCTTCTGATTGATTTAAGTTTGAAGTCAACTTTGTTAGAAATTAGTATGGCCACACCTGCTTGTTTCTTAGGTCCATTTGCTTGATAAACCTTTTCCCAGCCCTTTACTCTGAGTAGGTGCCTGTCTTTGTGGTTGAGGTGTGTTTCTTGTAAACAGCAGAATGTTGGATCCTGTTTTCGTATCCAATCTCTTAGCCTGTGCCTTTTTATCGGTGAGTTGAGCCCATTAACATTAAGTGATATTAATGACCAGTGGTTGTTAATTCCGGTCACTTTTTTAGTAGTACGGTTTGTGTGTTTCCCTTCTTTGAGTTGTGCTGGTGAAGGGTCTCTAGATGTCTGAGTTATTGTGGTCATTGTTGGACTCCTTGGTTAGTGATTTTCCTTCTATTATTTTCTGTAAGGCTGGATTTGTGGCTACGTATTGTTTAAATTTGTTTTTATCCTGGAAAATTTTGTTTTCTCCATTTATAGTAAACGAAAGCTTGGCTGGGCATAGTAGTCTGGGCTTGCATTCATGGTCTCTTAGTTTTTGCAGTACGTCTATCCAGGACCTTCTGGCTTTCATGGTTTCCATAGAGAAGTCAGGTGTAAGTCTGATAGGTTTACCTTTATAAGTAACTTGGCCTTTTTCCTTTGCAGCTCTTAATATTCTTTCTTTATTCTGTATATTTTGTGTTTTGATTATTATATGGCGAGGGGATGTTTTTTTTTTGATCCAGCCTATTTGGTGTTCTGTATGCTTCTTGAACCTTCATAGGTACATCTTTCTTCAGGTTGGGAAAGTTTTCTTCTATAATTTTATTAAGTATATTTTCTGGACCATTGAGCTGCACTTCTTCTCCTTCTTTTACTCCAATTATTCTTAGGTTTGGTCTTTTTATTGTGTCCCATATTTCCTGAATGTTTTGTGATGAGAGTTTGTTGGACTTGCTGTTTTCTTTGATCAGTGCATTTATTTTC